>NW_028270165.1:27460010-27760656 GCF_037043375.1 Chiloscyllium plagiosum
TAAAAACCTCAGCCATACCTTTTGCTTCCAGCTGTCGACCCTGTGACCTGTCCGACTCCCTCCTTGAACTATTCTTCTGCTTTTCTACGCCTGGGGAAGAATTTGTGTCTGCTTTATTTTGGCCGCCCGTCTCTCCTCAGTTTCTCTCCGATCTGCCTATTCTCCCCTCTGAATCTTTGCTAGCCCTCTTGACTCTCAACTGTGTTCTCTCCCGTTAGAAACACCCTTTGTTTTCTCCCTAACGTTACGTGATGCCCTGAGGGGACTCGGGATTTGTTTGGCCTGCATTTTCCACTCTCAGGGAAGGTGCGGGAGAAGGGTACAGTGGCAAGGTGCGATTGGACTGGAAGGGGTGCCACGAGGATTTACCAGGGTGAGGCTTGAGATGAGATATCCTGGATCCTGGCACAAGGGAGGCAACACACCATTTGGATTCGTCACCATTTGGAAACGTCTGTCTGTGCCTCACACTAGAGAGACCCCCCAACACAATCGATCGCTTGGAACCCACTGGACATGTTGGGAAAGGGGAGAGGGCCCAGTCGGAGGTCATTGTCCACGTTGGTACCAATGACACGGGAAGGGAAAGCGTTGAGATTCTGAAGGGAGATTATAGAGAGTTAGGCAGGAATTCAGAAAAGGTCTCGAGGGTAGTAATATCTGGATTACTCCCGGTGCTGTGAGCTAGTCAGGGTAGGAATAGGAGGATGGAGCAGATGAATGCATGGCTGAGGAGCTGGTGTATGGGAGAAGGATTCACATTTTTGGATCATTGGAATCTCTTCTGGGGTAGAAGTGACCTGTACAAGAAGGACGGATTGCACATAAATTGGAAGGGGACTAATAGACTGGCAGGGAGGTTTGCTCCAGCTGCTCGGGAGGATTTAAACTAGTAAAGTGGGGGGTTGGACCCAGGGAAATCGTGAGGAAAGAGATCGATCTGAGACTGGTACAGCTGAGAACAGAAGCGAGTTAAATAGACAGGGCAGGCAATGACAAAGCAGAGAACAAGATGAGACTGATAAATTAAACTGCAGTTATTTCACTGCAAGGGGCCTACAGGGAAGGCAGATGAACTCAGGGCTTGGTTAGGAACATGGGACTGGGATATCATAGCAATTACAGAAACATGGCTCAGGGATGGGCAGGACTGGCAGCTTAATGGTCCAGGATACAAATGCTACTGGAAGGATAGAAAGGGAGGCAAGAGAGGAGGGGGAGTGGCATTTTTGATAAGGGATAGCATTACAGCTGTGCTGAGGGAGGATATTCCTGGAAATACATCCAGGGAAGTTATTTGGTTGGAACTGGGAAATAAGAAAGGAATGATCACCTTGTTGGGATTGTATTATAAACCCCGCAATAGTCAGAGGGAAATTGAGAAACAAATTTGTAAGGAGATTTCAGATCCCTGTGAAAATAATAGTGTGTGGTTATGTTAGGGGATTTTAACTTTCCAAACACAGACTGGGACTGCCATAGTGTTAAGGGTTTAGATGGAGAGGAATTTGTTAAGTGTGTACAAGACAATTTTCTGATTCAGTATGTGGATGTACCTACTGGAGAAGGTGTAAAACCTGACCTACTCTTGGGAAATAAGGCAGGGCAGGTGACTGAGGTGTCAGTGGGAGAGCTCTTTGGGGCCAGTGACCATAATTCTATTAGTTTTAAAATAGTGATGGAAAAGGATAGACCAGATCTAAAAGTTGAAGTTCTATATTGGAGAAAGGCCAATTTTGACGGTATTAGGCAAGAACCTTCGAAGGCTGATTGGGGGGCAGATGTTCGCAGGTAAAGGGACGGCTGGAAAATGGGAAGCCTTCAGAAATGAGATATCGAGAATCCAGAGAAAGTACATTCCTGTTAGGGTGATAGGAAAGGCTGGTAGGTATAGGGAATGCTGGATGATGAAGGTTTGGTTAAAAAAAATGCAGGAAGTTTATGGGGCATGGGCCGGGTGCTGGCAGGTGGGACTAGATTGGGTTGGGATATCTGGGTAGGCATGGACGGGTTGGACCGAAGGGTCTGTTTCTGTGTTGTACATCTCTGTGAGGCAGGCTAGCTGTGAAGAAATGTGGGATGTTTTATCTGGAACCTGATGGTTAAAGGGGGGCCCTGATAAGTGTGCATAAGATGATGACATCAATGTTCAGGGTGAATATTAAGCAACTGTTCCCATTGGTTGCAGGGTCAGTAATAACAACTGGGCATAATGTGAAAGCGAAAGTTTTCAGGGATTTGTTTTTCATGGAGAGAGTGTTGGAGGTCTGGAAAGCACTGCTTGAAAGGGGATTGAGGTGGGTATTGGATTAGAGTGGTGCTGGAAAAGCACAGCAGGTCAGGCAGCATCTGAGGAGCAGGAAAATCGACGTTTCAGGCAAAAGCCCTTCATCAGGAATAGAGGGAATTGAGGTGGGTAACCTCACAACCTTAAATAAGTATTTGTACGCACACTTAAAATGTCGTGAAGTTGAGGATAATGGGGCTAGTGCTGGAAAGTGGGACTGGTGTAAATTTAGATTAGATTACATTACAGTGTGGAAACAGGCCCTTCAGCCCAACAAGTCCACACCGACCCACCGAAGCGCACCCACCCAGACCCATTCTGCTACATTTACCCCTACACCTAACACTACGGGCAATTTAGCATGGCCAATTCACCCTAACCTGCACATCTTTGGACTGTGGGAGGAAACCCACGCAGACATGGGGAGAATGTACAAACTCCACACAGACAGACGCCCGAGGCTGGAATCGAACCTGGGACCCTGGTGCTGTGAGGCAGTAGTGCTAACCACTGTGCCACTTTGGGTTCATAGACTCGATGGAAGAGGCCCTCTTCTGTACTATACGATTCTGTCACGTGATTATTCTCTCGGGAATTTCAATGGCACAGTGGTTAGCACTGCTGCTTCACAGCGCCAGAGACCCGGGTTCAATTCCAGCCTCAGGGCGGCGGTCTGTGTGGAGTTTGCACATTCTCCCCGTGTCTGCATGGGTTTCCTCCGGGTGCTCCAGTTTCCTCCCACAGTCCAAAGATGTGCAGATCAGGGCGAATTGCTTCCGTTAATGTGCCCAAAGCGTTCAGAGATGGGAAAGGTTAGGTGGGTCAGCCATGGGAAATGCAGGGTTTCCGAGGTAGGGTAGGGAGTTGGGAACAGGACAAGATGCTCGTTGGAGGGACAATGTGGACTTGCTGGGCCGAATGGCCTGTTTTCATACTTTGGGGATTCAGTACAAAGGGAATAATCCTTGGCTGTATTGCTGGACGGGATGCTGAGGGATAGGATTTACGTGTATTCAGAAAGGCAAGGACTGACAGCATGGCTTTGTGCGTGGGAAATCATGTCTCACAAACTCGATTGAGTTTTTTTGAAGAAGTAACCAAGAGGATTGATGAGGGCAGAGCGGTAGATGTGATCTATATGGACTTCAGTGAGGCGTTCGACAAGGTTCCCCATGGGTTGGCAGGGTTAGAGCTCATGGAATACAGGGAGAACTAGCCATTCGGTTACAGAACTGGCTCAAAGGTAGAAGACAGAGGGTGGTGGTGGAGGGTTGCTTTTCAGACTGGAGGCCTGTGACCACAGAGCACTGGGTCCACTGCTTTTTGTCATTTATATAAATGATTTGGATGTGAACATAGGAGGTACAGTTAGTAAGTTTGCAGATGACACCAAAATTGGGTGGTGTGATGGACAGCGAAGAGGGCTAGCTCAGATTACAATGGGACCTTAATGGGTCGAGAGTGTGGTGCTGGGAAAGCACAGCCAGTCAGGCAGCATCCAAGGAGCAGGAGAATCGACGTTTCGGGCATAAGCTCTTCATCAGGAATTCTCCTGCTCCTGGGATGCTGCCTGACTTGCTGTGCTTTCCCAGCACCCCACTCTCGACTCTGAACTCCAGCGTCTGCAGCTCTCGCTTTCTACTAGGGATCTTGATCGACCAAGCAGTGGCAGATGGAGTTTCATTTAGATCACTGTGAGGTGTTGCATTTTGGTCAATAAGTCAGGGCAGGAGTTATAGACTTAAATCATTGGGTCCTGGGGAGTGTTGCTGAACAAAGAGACCTTGGAGTGCAGGTTCATAGCTCCTTGAAAGTGGAGTCACAGGTAGATAGGATAGTGAAGGCAGCGTTTGGTATGCTTTCCATTATTGGTCAGAGTATTGAGTACAGGAGTTGGGAGGTCATGTTGCGGCTGTACAGGACATTGGTTAGGCCGCTGTTGGAATATTGCCTGCAATTCTGGTCTCCTTCCTATCGGAAAGATGTTGTGAAACTTGGAAGGGTTCAGAAAAGATTTACAAGATGTGGCCAGGGTTGGAGGATTTGAGCTACAGGGAGAGGCTGAACAGGCTGGGGCTGTTTTCCCTGGAGCGTCGGAGGCTGAGGGGTGACCCTATCCAGGTTTGTAAAATCATGAGGGGCATGGATAGGGTGAAAAGCTAAGGATAGGGGAGACCAAAACCAGAGAGTACAGGTTTAAGGGGAGAGATGAGAGGGGAAAGATATTAAAGGGGCAGCCTTTTCATACAGAGGGTGGTGTGTGTATGGAATGAGCTGCCAGAGGAAGTGGTGGAGGCTGGTACAATTGCAACATTTAAGAGGCATTTGGATGGGTATATGAACAGGAAGGGTTTGGAGGGATATGGGCCGGGTACTGGCAGGTGGGACTAGATTGGGTTGGGATACTGGTCGGCATGGACGGGTTGGACCGAAGGGTCTGTTTCTGTGCCATTTAGTTTGAAGTCTGTCTGCTTTCTGAAGGTGACTCATTCCTATTTCTCCAGCCAACCTCTTGATCCAGTCATCCCTGCCCCACTGAAGCCGGCTCTATCCCACATCTTTGTCACTCGGGATTGTCGCATCTCGTTCTTTGCTGCCAACCTAACCCTCAGTGAGACAATGGCCACAAATATCTGCTTCCCCCCCCCCCCCCTCTCTCTCTCTATCCCTCACCACCACTGATCCACTTGACCCACCTCACCTCGAAGGACGTGGTCTGACCTTGTTAGGCAGGACGCATGTAACTGCTGCAGCAAACACTCCTGAACACAGGAGCGGCAGCACGGTGGCACAGTGGTTAGCATTGCTGCCTCACAGCGCCAGAGACCCGGGTTCAATTCCCGCCTCAGGTGTGGAGTTTGCACGTTCTTCCAGTGTCTGCGTGGGTTTCCTCCGGGTGCTCCGGTTTCCTCCCACAGTCCAAAGATGTGCGGGTCAGGTGAATTGGCCATGCTAAATTGCCCAAAATGTTAGGTAAGGGGTACATATAGGGGTATGGGTGGGTTGCGCTTCGGCGGGTCGGTGTGGACTTGTTGGGCCGAAGGGCCTGTTTCCACACTGTAAGTAATCTAAACTCATCTAATTTTCTCCAATCAGGGAGCCCTGGCTGACAGAAAAAGGAATTTACTAGGCAGTGGTGACCCCAGTGGAGGGCTCTCTACATGGGAGTCCTCCCTCTTTCTCTCAGGGATCTGGGGTGGAGATTGCTGCCGTGCTAAATTACCCCATAGTGTTAGGTGCATTAGAGTCATAGAGATGTACAGCAAGGAAACAGACCCTTCGGTCCAACCCGTCCATGCCGACCAGGTATCCCAACCCAATCTAGTCCCACCTGCCAGCACCCAGACCATATCCCTCCAAACCCTTCCTATTCATATACCCATCCAAATGCCTCTTAAATGTTGCAATTGTACCAGTCTCCACCACATCCTCTGGCAGCTCATTCCATACACGTACCACCCTCTGTGTGAAAAAGCTGCTCCTTAGGTCTCTTTTATATCTTCCCCCTCTCACCCTAAACCTATGCCCTCTAGTTCTGGACTCCCCGACCCCAGGGAAAAGACTTTGTCTATTTATCCTAGTTAGGGGTAAATGTGGGGAATGGGTCTGGGTGGGTTACTCTTCAGAGGGTCAGTGTGGACTTGTTGTGGGACGGAGATTGTCTGGGTGGGAGATTTGCTGGTGTGATTCAGGAGGGATTAAACTGGTTTGGCAGGGGGGTGGGAATCAGAGCCATATGTCTGAGAGGGGGTCAGTTGCAGACGGGGCAGTGACAGGATGTAGTGAATCTATCAGGAAGGTTTCTTAACGCGTTGAAACAAAGGGATCAGTTGAGGTGTGTCTGCTTTAATGCAAGGAGTATCAGAAATAAGAGTGATGAACTTAGAGCATCATCAGTACTTGGGGGCTATGATATTATGGCCATAACAGAGACGTGGGTTTCACTGGGGCAGGAATGGTTGCTTGACATTCCAGGGTTTAGAATGTTCAAAAAGAACAGGGAGGGTGCCAGGAGGGGGCACGAAAAAGGCTTGGCAGGAAGGATTAGGGAGAACCCAAAGGCATTTTACTCACACATGAGGAATAAGAGAGTGATCAGGGAGAAGGTAGGGCCAATCAGAGATAGCGGAGGGAACTTGTGCGTGGAGTCTGAGCAGATAGGGGTAGTCCTAAATGAGTTTTGTGTTTTGGTTTTCACCAAGGAAAGGGGCCTTGTTGTGAATGAAAACTTTGAGGAGCTGGGATACAGGCTTCACCAGATCAAAATTGATGAAGTTGATGTGCTGGAAACTTTGGAAAACAGTAAGACTGGTTAGTCCACAGGGCCAGACCAGATTTATCCTACTGCTCCGGGAAGTGAGGTAGGAGGTTACTAAGCCGCTGGTGAGGATATTTGCCTCCTCAATCTCCACGGGAGTCGTACCAGAGGACTGGAAGGAGTAAAATGTTGTTCCTCTTTTCAAGAAGGGTAATAGGGAAATCCCTGGCATTTACAGATCAGTCAGTCTTACCTCTGTGGTCAGTAAAGTTTTGGAAAGTATTCTGAGGGATAAGAATTATGACTATTTGGCAAAACATAGTGTGATTAAAGGCAGTCAGCATGGCTTGAGTTCCTTGAGCAATGCATTTGATAAGGTTCCCCATGGTAGGCTCATTCATAAAGTCAGGAAGTATGGGATACAGGGAGATCTGGCTATCTGGATTCAGAATTGGCTGGCTGACAGAAGGCAGAGAATGGTTGTAGATGGAAAGTATTCTGCCTGGAAGTCAGTGTTGAGTGGGGTCCCGCAGGGCTCTGTTCATGGGCCTCTGCTCTTTGTAGTTTTTATAAATAACTTGGATGAGGAGGTTGAGGGATGGGTTAGTAAATTTGCAGATGACACAAAGGTTGGAGGTGTTGTCAATAGTATAGAGGGCTACTGCAGGCTGCAGCAGGATGGACAGGATGCAGAGCTGGGCTGAGAAATGGCAGATGGAGTTCATCTGGATAAATGTAAAGTGATGCATTTTGAAAGGCTGAACTCGAATGCTGAGTATAGGATTAAAGACAGGATTCTTGGCAGTGTGGAGGAACAGAGGGATCTGGGTGTGCAAGTTCATAGATCCCTCGAAGTTGCCACCCAAGTGGATAGGGTTGTTCAGAAAGCATATGGTGTTTTGGCTTTCATTAACAGGGAGATCGGGTTTAAGAGCTGCGAGGTTTTGCTGCAGCTCTACAAAACCCTGGTGAGACCACACTTGGAATATTGTGTCTGGTTCTGGTTGCCCTGCTATAGGAAAGATACAGGGGCTTTGGAGAGGGTGCAAAGAAGGTTTACCAGGATGCTGCCTGGACTGGAGGGCTTGCCTTATGAAGAAAGGTTGAAGAAGCTCAGATGTTTCTCTCTGGAGAGAAGGAGGAAGAGAGGAGACCTGATAGAGGTGTACAAAATAATGAGAGGCATGGATAGTGTCAATAACCAGAGACTTTTCCCCAGGGCAGGACTGACTGGTACGAGGGGTCATAGTTTTAAGATATGAGGGAAATGGTATAGAGGAGATGTCAGAGGTAGGTTCTTTACGCAGAGATTTGTGAATGCATGGGATGTGTTGCCAGCGGCGATGGTGGAAGCAGAGTCATTGGGGACATTTAAGCGTCTGCTGGCCATGCACATGGATAGCAGTGAGCTGAGAGGTGTGTAGGTTGTTATTATATTTTACATTAGGATTAAATCCCGGCACAACATCGTGGGCCAAAGGGCCTGTTCTGTGCTGTACTTTTCTATGTTCTGTGTTGGGCCGAAGGGCCTGTTTCCACACTGTGGGGATTCTAATCTAATCTAAAAGCCCAAGCTCAATGGGGTGAAATTGGTTGAGAAAGACGCACCTTTTATTGGCTCGACATCTCTCGATCAAAAACTGGCTGCCTGAGTGAGGTCCTAGTGAAAGAGCCACATCGCTCGATTCTGCACCACCCGTCCAGTGCCATATGCCTTACATTTACTGAATTCTTTTTATACAGGGAAAGCAGGGAGGGTGCATGGAGGTGGTGGTGCAGCAGTCTGTCATGGAGCTACATGTGATTGCAGTTAGATAAGGATTCCTCGAGGTATTGCTGCAATTAATATCCACGAGGGTTTGGAATCAACTCGGAGGAGGCGAGGACTGCTGATGCTGGACATAGCCGAGTGAAGGGTTTATGGTCAAAACGTCAATTCTCCTGCTTGTCAGATGCTGCCTGACCGGCTGTGCTTTTCCAGCACCCACTCTCTCGCCCCGTGAGGGTTTGGACCAATGCAGTAGAACCTCGATTATCCGAACATCAGTTATCCGAATTTCGGATTGTCCGAACAAGATCTTAAGGTCACGTAAAACAGCTCTCAGCATTCAGTTATCACTTCAACGGCATTACGGCGGGCATTGCTGGATAGCGGAGAGGTGTCCGGATACCCAGCACTCATAAAGTACCGCTTGTTTCCGAACGATGGATTGTCTGAACCAAATACTCCCCGGCCGTCTCGTTTGGATAATCGAGGTTCCACTGCATCCCTCGATTGCCTGCTGGGGTATCATCAGCCTGTGTCATTTCCCAGCAGACCAGAGACAGAACCTTTTACAAGGGCCTACCCCAGTTCACCAAATCTTTCTGGATGACGTGCTAGTAGCCAGAAAGCCCACGTTAGATCATTTCAGGAAGATGGACACATAATGTTTCCCCGAGGCGGGGGTGGGGGAGAGGGTATGCCTTTGGAGGGAATATTGTGTGTTCCAGGCACTCCCCCCCCCCCCCCCAGTGATTTACTGGAGTTGGAGTATAGGTAAGATGTGATTATACCCATTGGAAGTTGAAGTGAGGGTGATCAAAGGTGCCCAGCTCTCACCTCTCTCCTTGGTTCGGTGAATGATTGCAGAATATTTGTCCATAACCTGGCCTCCATCATGGCACCCCTTACATTTGCTGTTGAAGGACAGTCAGCTTTGGAAACGGTCTTGTAGCCACAGTGTGAAACGTGAAAGGGTTCAGAAAAGATTAGCAAGCATGTAGGAGGGTTTCAACTATAGGGAGAGGCTGAATAGACTGAGGCTCAGGAATCCACCAACCATCCAAGCGACTGGCGTCCTGAAGCACATCCTCTCTTCACACACGTACTGGGTGACACCCGATTCTGAGAAAGGGCAGAAGGAAGGGTTATAGAGGAAACATTTCAAAGGACACGCAGGATGTAGGGTCGAAACATGGGCTGGGAAGGCAAGTTTGGTGTAGGGAAACGGCCCAGGTGGGGAGGAATTGGTTAGATGTGTTCAGGAAAAGGTTTTTTTTTCGAGATTTAGATGTAGCGACCACAGAGGGAGCAAAACCATACTTTCCCTTGGGAAATAAGGCAGGGAAAGCGACTGAGGTGTTAATGGAGGAGCACATTGGGACCAGTGATCCTATTTCTACTAGTTTTAAAACAGTTATGGAAAAAGAGAGGCCTAACTGAAAAGTTCCAAATGGGAGCAAGGTCAATTTTGATGGGAACAGACAGGAATGCCCAAAAGTTGATTTGGGTAGGCAGTTCACAGGTCAAGGAGAAAGTGAGGGCTGCAGATGCTGGAGATCAGAGCTGAAAATGTGTTGCTGGAAAAGCGCAGCAGGTCAGGCAGCATCCAAGGAGCCGGAGAATCGACGTTTCGGGCATAAGCCCTTCTTCAGTTCACAGGTCAAGGCTTGACTGGCAAGTGGATGGTGGGGGAGGGGGGGCTTCAGAAGTGTCATCACTAGAGTTCAGAGACACTATGTTCCTAGAAAAGTGAAGGTGAGGCTGGTAAAAATAGGGAATACTAGATGACTAGAGATATCGAGGCCATGGTCAAGAAAAAGGAGGTATAGACAGCTGGAATCAAGTGATTCCCTTGAGGAGTATAGAGGGAGCATTCTTAAAAGGGAAATCAGGAGAGCCTAAAGGGGACATGAGATAGCCATGACAGCTAAGGTTAAGGAGAACGCAAAGACATTCTACAAATGCATAAAGGGCATAAAAGCAACAGCCCCTGAGGATAAACAACACTGTCCTTGTGTGGAACTACAAGAGATGGGTGAGATCCTAACTGAATATTGTGCCTCAGCATTTACTGTGGAGAAAGACATGGAAGCGAGGGAACTTGGGGAAATCAATAGTGATCTCTTAAAAACAGTCCACATTAGGGAAGAGCTGCTCCTGGAGCTCTTAAAATGCACAAAGGTAGGTAGATCTCTGGGACCCGATCAAGTGTGGGCCCGGGACTTTGTGGGAAGCTAAGGAAGAAATTGCGGGGCACCGAGCAGCGATATTTGTATCACCTACAGCCATGGGTGAGGTGCTGGAAGTTCAGAGGTTGTCTAATACTGTGCCATTATTTAAGAAATGCTGTAAGGACAAGCCAGGGTACTATAGACTGGTGAGCCTTACCTCAGCGGCAGGTAAGTTGTTAGAGGGGATTCCGACTGACCTGATTTAAACCCATTTGGAGAATCAAGGACTGATTAGGGATAGTCAACATGGCTTTGTGCGTGGGGAATCGTGTTGAGATTCTGCACAGTAGATTAGTTAGTAAGGTTAGATCACATGGGAGAGCTGAGAGAGCTAGCCAACTGGATACCAAGATTAGCTTGATAGTCGGAGCCTGAAGGTGGGGTTTGAGGTTGTTTTATGGACTGGACGTCTGTGACCAGTTGTGTGCCACAGAGATCAGTGTTGTTGTGAATGAGAATATAGGAAGCAGGTTTCATCAGTTTGCTGATGACAAACATTGACAGTATGGAGGACAGTGAATGTTACCTAAAGAGTACAATGGGATCAGCTGGGCCAATGTGCTGAGGAGTGGCAGATGAAGAGAATAATATTGTGTCGAACGTGATGCCAAACATAACTAATCCCTTCTGTCTGCCTTTAATCCACATCCCTCCATTCCTTAGATATTCATGTGGTTATCTAAAAGTCCATTAAACGCCCCTATCATATATCCCTCCACCACCACCCTGGCAGCGCATTCCACACTCCTACCACTCTCTGTGTAAAAAGACTTGCCCCTCACATCTCCTTTCAACTTTCCCTCTCTACCTTCAATATAAATATGCCCCATAGTATTAGACATGTCAGCAATACGAAAAGGATTCTGTCAACCCTATCTGTGCATCTCATCATTTTATAGATGTCTATCAAGCTTCCCCTCAGCCTCTGTCACTCCAGAGAAAACAATCCGGGTTTTTCCAGCCTCTCCTTATAGCTCATACCCTCTTATCCAGCAGCACCTGGGTAAACTTCGTCTGCACCCTCTCCAAAGAATCCCCATCCTTCCTGTAATGTGGTGACCAGAATTGAACACAAAATGCTAAGTGCGGCCTAACCAAAGTCTTATAGAGCTGCAACATGGCATCCTGACTCTTGTACTCAATGCCCCGATTAATAAAGGCAATAATGCCATACATCTTCTTTACCCCCATATCGACCTGTGTAGCCAATTTCAGCTATGGGCTTGAATCCCAATGTCTCCCTTACATCAGTGCTGTTTAAGACCTTGCCATTAACTCGATACTTGCCCTGAACACTCGATCTCCCAAAGTGCAGCACCTCACACTTACCCAGATTAAACTCCATCTGCCATTTCTCTGCCCATATCTGCAACTGATCTACATCTCACTGTGCCATTTGACAACCTTCTCCACCATCCACGACTCCATCGATCTTTGTGTTGTCTGCAAACTTATTCATTCACCCATTTACGTTTTCATCCAAGTCATTTATATGTATATCACAGAGGTTCCAGTACAGATCCCTGCAGATCTTTCCTATTCACAGACTTCCCCCAGTCAGAAAACACCCCTCCCATCACTACCCTCTGTCTTCAATGAGCAATTCTGAATCCAAATAGCCAAGTCACTGTGGATCCCATGCATCTTAATCTTCTGCATGAGCCTAGCATGAGGGACCATGTCGAAAGCCTTACTACAGTCCATGTAGACAACATCTACTACTCTGCCCTTCATCAAAATGTAGAGTAATATGTGTGTGTGTTTTACCCTTTGGAGGGTCGGTGTGGACTTGTTGAGCTAAAGGACCTGTTTCCATGCTGTAGGGATTCTGTGGGCGGCACGCTGGCTCAGTGGTTAGCACTGCTGCCTCACAGCACCAGGGACCCGGGTTCGATGCCAGCCTCGGGCAACTGTCTGTGTGGAGTTTGCACATTCTCTCTGTGTCTGTGTGGGGTGCTCCGGTTTCCTTCCACAGTCCAAAGATGTGCGGGTCAGGGTGAATTGGCCACGCTAAATTGCCCGTAGAGTTAGGTACATTAGTCAGAGGGAAATGGGGCTGGGTGGATTGCTCTTCGAAGGATTAGTGTGGACTTGTTGGGCTGAAGGGCCTGTTTCCGCACTGTAGGGAATCCAATCAAATCTAATCTAATCAGTTTTGTCACCACCTCAAAAAAGTTCAAGTTAGTAAGACATGACCTACCCTGCACAAAGCCATGCTGACTGTCCCTTATTGGGCCATGCTTTTCCAAATGCGCATAATTCCTAACCCTGAAATTCTCTCCAATAGCTTCCCACCCACAGATGTGAGACTCCCTGGCCTACGGTTTCCTGGATTATCCCTATTTCCCTTCTTAAATAGAGGAATGATATTAGCTCCTAACAGTCCTCCCAGACCTCTCTAGTGGCTAATGAGGATACAAAGATCTCGGTTAACACCCCAGTAATCTCCTCTCTTGCCTCAACCAATAACCTGGGGTAGATTGAATCAGGTCCTGGGGATATATCCACCTTTATACTCCACACCATTTATTTGTTAATCTCAAAATGCCGTAGCACGTTAGTATACTCCACAGTAATCTCACAAGCCTCCATGTTATTCTGCTTGGTGAATACCAATGCAAAGTACTCATTTAGGATTTCACCCACGTTCTCTGCCTCCAAGCACAAGTGCCGTCTGTTACCCTTGAGCGAGTCCGACCCTCTCCCTAGTTTTCCTCTCGTTTTTAATGTCGGTACAAAATACCCTTGGGATTCTCTTTCAGTTTACTGCCAAGGTCATTTCACGGCCCCCTTCCTGCTCCCCTAATTCCCTGCTTTCTTCATTTTCCTCATAGGTCCTATTCAATTTTAGATTGCTTCTGTTTTGACCAAATTCCCAACCTTTTCCCATTATCCAAGGGTCCCTCACCTTGCCATCTTTGACCTTCCTCCTTATTGGAACATGCCAGTCCTAAACTGCTTAGCACTGGTTAGAGAGACTGGAATATTCATTCCCCCCACCCCCCCAGCCAACTTGGAGCCTGCTCTCTGCTATGGGATATGGTAGAACTTCTCTCTGCTCAATTGATGCATCCAATATATTGTTTAAGTTGGGATCTGGGTGTCTGTTTATAAATAAACGCTTAGGTATACATGTGTACATATGTATAAACATGCATTTATTAGCAAGGTTTGAGAAGATTTGTAGCTCAGGTTGAGGTTCTGGATGTAAGTTTGCTTGCTGAGCTGGGAGGTTTGTTTTCAGACGTTTCGTCACCCTACTTCTTCAGTGGGCCTCAGGGCGAAGCACTACTAATGGTTTGTCCTTTCTATTCATCTGTTTGGGTTTCTTTGGGTGATGTCATTTCCTGTGGTGATGTCATTTCCGGTTCTTTTTCTCAGGCATGCATACTAATTTACAAGCATTTATACAAATGTAACTTACCTGTGTCAAAATGTATAAATGTGAATAAATATTTACACACACACATATGTATCAGCATGTATAAATGAATATAAATGTGTTGTGTTTATATTCATGCACACAATGTGTTTTAATGGGCACATACAAAAATATGAGGAGAAAGTGAGGTCTGCAGATGCTGGAGATCAGAGCTGGAAATGTGTTGCTGGAAAAGCGCAGCAGGTCAGGCAGCATCCAGGGAACAGGAGAATCGACGTTTCGGGCATAAGCCCTTCTTCACACAAAAATATGTACAGACAGGTGTGCATATGTCAACATGTGTATGCAAATGTACACATTACATGTATGTTTGTATATACACTATACAGGAAGACACGTGGATGTAAAATGTATGTGAATATTTAAATAAATGTGTATACTTTATATAAATGTGTCTATATATAAACAAATGTGTATGCTTATATAGATGTAATTATATATACACTTAAATATGCATGTATCTTATAAATATACATGCATATGTATGTGTGGGTGTGTATATATATAGACAAGTCCATGTAACTGTATACGCATACATGCATGTCTATTGAAAGCTCAAACTTGGGTATATCTGCTGTACCCTGACAAGTGTTTCACACATTACTCATCATTCTACAAATACAACAGAAATATAAATGTGCAAGTTCTATGAAATGCATAACGTCAAAGGAACTTGGATTATTTTGACCTTATAGAATCCCTGGTGTTGAAATAGGCCATTCGCCCGCTCAAGTGCACAGGGACCATCTGAAGAGCATCCCACCCAGACCCACCTCCCTACCCTATCTTAGCAACCTGGCATTTCCCAAGGCTAACCCACTTAACATGAAGACTATGGGCATTTTAGCATGGCCAATTCACCTTGACCTGCACATCTTTGGACTGTGGGAGGAAACTGGAGCACCCGGAGGAACCCCACACAGACACGAGGAGAATGTGCAAACTCCACACAGACAGTCACCCAGGGCTGGTCCCTGGCATTGAGGAAGCAGTGCTAACCACTGAGCCACCATGCCCGCACTCTTTTTGTAAGCTCAGCATTGCTCTCACCCCTTCCCTTCCCCAGTCAAACCTGCCAGTCCTGTGCTTTCTAACCCACACCTCCCACAACTGTCCTGTCTACATTGATTAATCCTCCCAGTGTCTGCTCTCTACCAAGCAAGTTCTGCTGTTACCACAATTTCATCCAACTGCCTTCAGCAAGGTCACACAGCGCCAGGGACTCTGGTTCGATTCCTACCTTGGCCAACTCTCTGTGTGTGGAGTTTGCACATTCTCCCCGTGTCTGCGTGGGTTCCCTCTGGCTGTTTAGATGTGCATGTCAGGTGAATTGGCCATGCTAAATTGCCACCTCAGGGGTAAATATTGGGTTGGGGAATGGGACTGGGTGGGTTACTCTTCAGAGGGTCGGTGTGGACTTGTTGGGCTGAAGGGTCTGTTTCCACACTGTAGGGGAATCTAATGTAAAAAAAGTCTCTTCCCTGTTTCATCACTAAGGGTTCCAGGCATGCCTGCTGTTGCTCCGAGATATCTCCCTCAAAACAATCTGACTGTCAATGAGCTGGCCAACATTCATGCAAGTTGTGCATTCAACTCCCTCCGATTTGGGCTCCTGGTTTTCATTGGAAAAAAAAAGTTGAGTACAGGAGGAGGAAATCATTGCAGCAGTACAGGGCCTGGGAAGACAACATCTGGAGTAGAACATGCAGTTTTGGCTTCCTTACCTTTGAAGGGTATACACATTGCTCGGGAGGCACTGCTCGTGGAAGCTAACTCTGCTGATTTTGGGGTTGACAGCACAAGATTGGTTCAACCACTGGGAAAAAAAAGGTGTTGTGAACCTTGAAAGAATTCAGAGAAGATGTACAAACATGCTGCCAGGGTTGGAGGGTTTGAGCTATAGGGAGAGGCTGAACAGGCTGGAGCTGTTTTCCCCAGAGCGTCGGAGGCAGAGGGGTGACCTTATAGAGGTCTATAAAGTCGCGAGGGACATGGATAGGGTCAACAGCCAAAGTCTTCTCCCCAGGGTAAAGGCGTCCAAAACTAGAGGGCACAGATTTAAGGTGAGAGGGGAAATGTTTAAAAGGGACCTCAGGGGCACACAGAGGATGGTGCGTGTATGGAGTGAGCTGTGAGAGGATAGGTATATGAATAGGAAGGGCTGAGCGATATGAGCCAAGTGCTGGCAGTGATGAAGGTAGGATATCTGGTCAACATGGATGAGTTGGACTGAAGAATCTGCTTCCTTGCTGTACAGCTTTATGCCTCTATTACTGGGCCTTAGAAATATAAGAGGGGATCTGTTTGAAACATATAAAATTGGGAAAGGGGAGACAGACCAGATGCAGGATGTTTTACCTGGCCTATACATCCATGAAGATAATGGGTAGTTAAGCAGTCTTCTCGTATACTTCCTTATTTTGGTCAAAACATTGAACACAAGAGCAAGGTGGTTTCAACGGGGCTGCATATAATGTGAGGTGAAAGTGAGGACTGCAGATGTGGTGCTGGAAAAGCACAGCAGGTCAGGCAGCATCTGAGAAGCAGTTTTGCTCGAAATGTCGACTCTTCTGCTCCTCGGATGTTTCCTGATCTGCTGTGCTTTTCCAGCACCACACGCTCGACTGCATAGAATATCAGTCAGGCCAAAGGCGGAGTATCAGGTACTGTTCCTGTCACCACACTGGAGGAAAGAGGTTATGGCACAGGATGACTGATCAGGATGTTGCCTGGGATGGAGCGGTTCAGCTATGGAGACAGAATGGATAACGCTGGGGTTGTTTTCCCTTGAGCAGAAATGCTGAGGAGAGGTATGATTGAGGTGTACAAAGCTGTGAGGGGCCACTGACAGGGTACGTAGGCAGGACCCTCTCCCCTCAGGAGACACACCAATAACCAACGAGGTGCAGTTTCAAAGCAACAAACCAGAGGATTAAAGGGGTTCTGTGGAAACCGCTTCTCACCCACACTGAGTGGTGGGGCATGTGCAATTCTCTGCCGTAAAGGGTGCTAGAAAGGGGTTCTGTGGAAACCGCTTCTCACCCACACTGAGTGGTGGGGCATGTGCAATTCTCTGCCGTAAAGGGTGCTAGAAATGGGAATCCCTAAGATACAAACACAAAGCAATACAACGTGCCAGGTCATGGGGGCTAAGTGCTGGAAAATGGGGATCAGAATATATGGATGTTTGACACCCGACATTGGATTGCCTTCTTTAGAGGACAGAAGACTAACAGCAGACATGCTTGAGGTCGGGAAGATTGAGGGGCATTGACAGGGTGAATAGAGAGCAGCTGTACCCATTGGTTGAAGGGTCAATCACGAAAGGACATAGGGATTCTTTGAAAACTACAGCGTGGAAACAGGCCCTTCGGCCCAACATGTCCACACCAACCCTCTGAAGAGTAACCCACCCAGACCTATATTACTCTACATATTTCCCCCTGACTAATGCACCTAACCTACACATCCCTGAACACTATGGGCAACTTAGCACGGCCAATTCACCCTATCTTTGGATTGTGGGAGGAAACCCACACAGACACGGGGAGAATGTGCAAACTCCACACAGACAGTTGCCTGTGGCTGGATTCGAACCCGGGTCCCTGGCACCGTCAGGCAGCAGTGCTAACCACTGAGCCATCGTAATGTTTGAGGATAAGGGGCAGGAGATTCAGAGAGGAAAAAAAAAACCATGGTGGGAATCTGGAATGCACATGATGGTGGCTGGCGACCTTACAATCTTTAGAAAAAATATCTGGACGAGTACTTCAAAAATCATTACATTCAGGGAAATGGGACAAGTGCAGAGAGTTCGGATTAGCACACTTTCAGTGGTAATTATGTGGGCCAAAGTGCTATTCTGTGCTGTATGGATCTATGGCATGGACAGAATCGGCTGTAGGGCCTTGTTCAGTACTGTAACAGAAACTCCATGGCTCTGTGATACAGTCACTATCCCCCAGCCACTCCTGTCTGGTGTCTAACCGTTCTGGCCTTCCTCAGAAGACCCACAGTGTGACTCCCCATTCGGCAAAATTGACCCACATTGTCCAAGTTCCAAACTCCAAGATAAATCAATGTGTTGGCTTTTATTGGACAGACAGAAAGTACAAGCCATCTATATGTCTAGATACTTACAAATAGGATAGTGATCGAGAGGACATGAAATGTTCAAATCGAGTGAACTCTCAGCACTGAATACCAAACAACCAAAGACTAGTCAGATTTCCACAGAGAGAGAGATCCGAGCCTGGACAGGAGATGTTAGGTGAGCTGATGGGATGATGCCAGTTGGAGATCCCTTGCTGGCACCTGGTAGAGTGTGCCTTTTTTCATCAGAAGATCATGGCAATCTCACCCAAACATTGTTCCCCTGCCCGGCGTGTTTTTTGTTTGGTTCTCTCCTCCCAGCCCCTCCCAATAGCCCCAGGCTTTTAAGAACAAAAATCAGAGATTTCCACAGATGAGGCCACCCCACTTTGCATGTGTCCTTTGGTCCGTGTATTAGCTTATCCCCAAGTGTATTCTGAACATACTGATGTGACCACTGCCACGGGTGACGTTTTGTTTGTTCTCCTCTCCTTCCCTGTTCGATGTTCATCAGCCGATGTCTAACATGGGCCCACAGTGTGTTCACTATATAACCTACACTGCTTTCGCTGACTGCAGCTAACTATCCCCCTTTCTCAGCTCCATCGGACTATTCACCTACAATAAGATATACTGGCCCGAAGGCCTCTCTCTCCATCCATCCTCCTGACTGGTCAACAGACGCTTTTCGCAAGGAGTGCTTCGGAGATTGCAGCCTCCCCCGCGCTGATCTCTCTGGTCGGTTGGGGGTTACAGACACCATCAAGCTTTCACCTCCCCCTTCTTCACCCTGGCAGCACAAATGCTTGCTCCTGGTGCTTCTCCAAATCTCTGACCGCCGCTCGGCTTTCTGGAGTTGGACGCTTGCAGGTGAGTCCAACAGTCACGTCTCATGATCCAAAACTCTCAGTGGCTCCTCTACATTCCACTGGGTTCACATTTCTCTCACCTTTAGCAACCGCCTCTCCTCTTCTCTCTGTGTACACTTCAGTCTCTCTCTCTCCCTCGGCGCCCTCTCCGTGCACACTTCAGTCTCTCTCCCTTGGTGCCCTCTGCCCCCCCCCGTGTACACTTTCGTCTCTCTCCCTTGGCGCCCTCTCCCCCTCTCTGTGCACACTCCCGTCTCTCTCCCTCAGCGCCCCTCCCCCTTTCTGTGTACACGTCAGTCTCTCCCCCTCGGCGCCCTCTCTGTGCACACTTCAGTCTTGGCCCCCTCTCCCTCTCTGTACACTTCAGTCTCTCTCCCTTTATTGCCCTCTCTGTGTACACTTCAGTCTCTCTCCCTCGGCGCCCTCTCCAGTTTCTCTCCCTCGGTGCCCTCTCTGTCCACACTTCAGTCTCTCCCCCTCTCTGTGCACACTTCAGTCTGTCTCCCTTGGCGCCCTCCTCCTCCTCTTCATCTCTCCAGTCTGTCAGCCTCAGCGCCCTCGTTTCTGTCCCTCTCTTCCTCGCATGACTTGAGTGTTGGGAATGGCACCACCCAGCGTCCTCTGGGGCCACCCACACTTACCGGCAGACACAGCCTGGTACCCCAGGAGGTGTAGTTGGCTGGGTGGTGAGTTTGTCGACATCAGCTGGGGAGTTCGCCCCTTCAGACCCCGCCACAATCAACATTGGTAACCCGGGGGGGGGGCCCACGGGTCACCTTCGGTGTGTGCGTGTCTGTGTGTGCATGTGCGCTCGCGCGCGCACCCCTCGTTGGTGGTTTGGGCCCTTCCGTACGATGAGGGGGCCTTGCTCCCATGGGGATTCGTTGGAAACGACACATCACCTGCTCCTCCCGTGAGCACTCAAACATCAGTTCCTTCGGTCAGTCACAGCCAGCCATTTGTTCACCTGCTCTGGTTGCCATTGAACGGGGGACAGTAAACGCTGTGCACGGCCCAGGAAGACAGAGCTGGAGCTGTGGCAATTGTCCCTCTTGCAGCAGGAACCGGCTCGCTCTCCCTCCAGCGCTGCCTTTCCATCTCTGCAGCCACCCGACCAGGAGCCAGCCCTCCCTTGCGGCACCGCACCAAGCCTCACCAGCGATGACGGAGAGTCGGGGAAAGATCCCATGTCTTGTACAGCGATGGCTCACTGCGACTGACCTTCGCAATCGTCTGGTTTTGAGCCCCTGTAGCCCCTTCCTCGCCTCCCTCCAGCGTTGACCCGCCCTTCTCTGAAGACGCGCCCATCTCCCCTGCCCCCTTTACGCCCTCCCTTCGGTGGATAGCGCTGGGGGAAGGGGACACGGGGAAGGGAGAGAAAGATGCCCAGGCGGAGCCTCCATTGCTGTGGGGCTCCCTGGCACTCAGCAGTGCCCGCCGCAGCGCTCTACCTCACACGCCTCCTGCAGCGGGCACTCTCGGGCCCAGCCCTCCCACCCCTGGCGTTGTCTGTGCCCCCCCCAGCAAGCCGTGTGGGGCGGGTGTGGGGAGCTGGCGGCGTTGCTGCAGGAAGGGCAGCGTGCCGGGATAGCAAGTGAGTGCCCGATGTCCCCCGTCTCCCTGGCGCGCGGTGACCAAGTGGGGAGGGGATCCGGAGGTAGGGAGGGGAGGAGGGGGTGCAGCCTCTCTCTCTCTCTCTCTACACCTGGAACTGCACGTAGACCACGGGGTCGGCAGCTTGCTGTGGCTGGCCGGGCACCGCGCACTGGTGGGCCAGCAGCTCTGGCCACTGGGCGAAGCCCTTGCCGCAGGCAGAGCAGATGAAGGGCCTCTGGCCGCTGGCGTGCAGCCGCTGGTGCCGCAGCAGGTGGGAGGACTGGGTGAACTCCTTGTTGCAGACGGGGCAGACGAAGGGCCGCTCGCCGGTGTGCACCCGCTGGTGGGTCAGCAGGTGCGAGAGCTGCCGGAAGCGCTTGCCGCAGAGCGGGCAGCCGCACGGCCGCTCATCGGTGTGCACCCGCTGGTGCTTGACCAGCTCCTCCGAGCCCTTGAAGGTCTTGCCGCAGTCGGGGCACTTGAAGGGCCGGGCGTCGGTGTGCACCCGCCGGTGAGTGACCAGGTGGGAGCTGCGGGTGAAGCCCTTGCCGCAGACGCCGCAGGTGAAGGGCCGCTCGCCGGTGTGGATGCGCTGGTGGGTGAGCAGGTGGGAGCTGCGGGTGAAGCCCTTACCGCACATGGAGCAGGTGAAGGGCCGCTCGCCGGTGTGGATGCGCTGGTGGGTGAGCAGGCTGGACGCCTGGGTGAACTCCTTGCCGCACAGTGTGCAGTTGAAGGGCCGCTCGCCGGTGTGTGTGCGCTGGTGGATCTGCAGGTTGGACGAGCCGGTGAAGCCCTTGCCGCACACGGAGCAGGTGAAGGGCCGCTCGCCCGAGTGGATGCGCTGGTGGGTGAGCAGGTTGGACGTCTGGGTGAACCGCTTGCCGCACACCGAGCAGCTGAAGGGCCGCTCGCCGGTGTGGCTGCGCCAGTGGGTCTCCAGCTTGGACGGGTAGCTGAAGCCCTTGCCGCAGACTCCGCACTTGTAGGGCTGCTCGCCGGCGTCGGCGCACTTGTGCATCATGAGGCTATCGGAGCCGCTGAAGGTGCGGTCGCAGATCGAGCACGTGTACGGCTTCTCGTGGCTGTGCAGGTTACAGTGGTTTCTCAGGCTGTGCAGCTGGTTGAAGCTCTTGCCGCAGTCGGAGCACTGGAAGACGCGGCCCCGCGTGTGCGTGTCCCGGTGCTTCTCCATCCACACCAGGGTCTTGAACCGCTTCCCACAGACGGCGCAGACAAAGCCCTCGCCGGCCTTCAGGGAGCGGGGGAAGACCGGCCGCACAGAGTCCAACGGGCAATTGCCGGCTTCGGGGCATTGAGGCGCCTGCGCCGTCTTGCTCTTCTCCACCTTCCCACGCCGCGGCGCCCTGCGGAAGGAATGGACAAAGAGGCGTTACCGTGGAGGCACAGCCACGGGCCTCCCAGAGCCAAAGGCACCAAATGGTTACCCTGCCCACCACCAAAACCAGACTCAACCATGGCCTCGCTGGATCACCAATGAACCATACTCCCAGGCTAACCTGAACCCAGCCGGGGACGGGAGAGGGAGAGGAAAGGAAGGAGGGAGGGAGGGGGTAGGGAGAGGGGTAGAGATAGGGAGGAGAGAGAGGGGAAGAGAGAGAGAGTGCGCGCGAGAGAGAGAGAGCGTGAGGGAGCGCGCGCGAGAGAGAGAGAGCGTGAGGGAGCGCGAGCGAGAGAGAGAGCGCGCGAGAGAGAGTGCGCGCAAGAGAGAGAGCGCGAGAGAGAGAGAGAGCGTGAGGGAGCGCGAGCGAGAGAGAGAGAGCGTGAGGGAGCGCGAGCGAGAGAGAGAGCGCGCGAGAGAGAGAGTGCGCGCGAGAGAGAGAGCGCGCGAGAGAGAGTGCGCGCGAGAGAGAGTGCGCGCGAGAGAGAGAGCGCGAGAGAGAGAGCGCGCGAGAGAGAGAGCGCGAGAGAGAGAGAGCGCGAGAGAGAGAGAGCGCGAGAGAGAGAGAGCGCGAGAGAGAGAGAGCGCGAGAGAGAGAGAGCGCGAGAGAGAGAGTGCGCGCGAGAGAGAGAGCGCGCGAGAGAGAGCGCGCGCGAGAGAGAGAGCGCGCGAGAGAGAGCGCGCGAGAGAGAGAGAGCGCGAGAGAGAGAGAGCGCGAGAGAGAGAGAGCGCGAGAGAGAGAGAGCGCGAGAGAGAGAGAGCGCGAGAGAGAGAGCACGCGAGAGAGAGAGAGCGCGAGAGAGAGAGAGCGCGAGAGAGAGAGAGCGCGAGAGAGAGAGAGCGCGAGAGAGAGAGAGAGAGCGCGAGAGAGAGAGCGCGCGAGAGAGAGAGCGCGAGAGAGAGAGAGCGCGAGAGAGAGAGAGCGCGAGAGAGAGAGAGCGCGAGAGAGAGAGAGCGCGAGAGAGAGAGAGCGCGAGAGAGAGAGCGCGCGAGAGAGAGAGCGCGAGAGAGAGAGAGCGCGAGAGAGAGAGAGCGCGAGAGAGAGAGAGCGCGAGAGAGAGAGAGCGCGAGAGAGAGAGAGAGAGCGCGAGAGAGAGAGCGCGCGAGAGAGAGAGCGCGAGAGAGAGAGAGCGCGAGAGAGAGAGAGCGCGAGAGAGAGAGAGTGCGAGAGAGAGCGCGAGCAAGAGAGCGTGAGAGAGAGCGCGAGCGAGAGCACACAGGAAGCACGAGGTTCCTGCAGCTCCTCTCTCGGACTGAATTCTGGTTCCCCACTGTCCCTCATTCACTCGCAGGAGCTTGTTTTCCAGTTTCTTCTCAGTTCCACACTCCTCCCCAGCCTTTCCCGGACTGGATGGAGCCTCCCATTCGCTAGTTAACCTCTGCCTCTCGGACCGGGGTCCAGTTCCACGCTTACTGGTTGTTCTCTTTCTCTCAGATTGGGTTCATTGCAGAATCTCACCTTCCAGTCTCTCCCTCGCGCTCTCTGACCCAGGGATGAATTCCACACTGACTGACTCCACACTCTCCCTCCGTCTCTCGGACTGGGTTTAGTTCTAAACTCTCTGGTTGACCTCTCTCTCTCTCTCTCGATCTGGGTTCAGGTGAACTCCCACTTCTCCCTCTCTCTCTGAGTGGCTTCAGTTCCACACACTCAAGTGCCTGTCTCTTAACTCTTGGACGGGGATCAATTGTTGATAAAGTGTTGGAAAAGGTCATAAGAGATAGGATTTATAACCATCTAGAAAAGAATAATCTGATCAGGGACAGTCAGCACGGTTTTGTGAAGGGTAGGCCGCGCCTCACAAATCTTATTGAGCTTTTTGACAAAGTGACCAAACAGGTTGATGAGAGTAAACTGGTTGATGTTGTGTATATGGATTTCAGCAAGGCGTTCGATAAGGTTCCCCACAGCAGGCTATTGTACAAAATGCGGAGGAATGGGATTGTGGGAGACATAGCAGTTTGGATCAGTAATTGGCTTGCTGAAAGAAGACAGAGGGTTGTAGTTGATGGAACATGTTCATCTTCATGTCCAGTTACTAGCGGCGTACCGCAATGGTCACTGCTGTACGTCATTTTTATAAATGACCTGGATGAGGGCTTAGAAGGGTGGGTTAGTAAATTGGCAGACGACACTAAGGTCGTTGGAGTTGTGGATAGTGACGAAGGATGTACTAAGTTGCAGAGAGAATAGATAGGATGCAGAGCTGGGCTGAGAGGTGGCAAATGGAGTTTAATGTGGACAAGTGTGACGTGATTCACTTTGGAAGGAGTAATCAGAATGCAAAGTACTGGGCTAATGGTAAGATTTTTGGGAGTGCAGATGAGCGGAGAGATCTTGGTGTCCATGTACACAGATCCCTGAAAGTTGCCACCCAGGTTGACAGGGTTGTTAAGAAGGCATACAGTGTTTTGGCCTTTATTAATAGAGAGATTGAGTTCTGGAACCAGGAGGTTATACTGCAGCTGTACAAAGCTCTGGTACGGCCGCACTTGGAGTACTGTGTACAGTTCTGGTCACCGCATGATAAGAAGGATGTGGAAGCTTTGGAAAGGGTGCAGAGGAGATTTACTAGGATGTTGCCTGGTATGGAGGGAAGGTCTTATGAGGAGAGGCTGAGGGAACTGAGGCTGTTCTCGGTAGAGAGAAGAAGGTTGAGAGGTGACTTAATAGAGACATATAAGATAATCAGAGGGTTAGATAGGGTGGACAGGGAGAGCCTTTTTCCATGTATGGGAACGGCAAACACAAGGGGACACAACTTTAAAGTGAGGGGAGATAGGTATAAGACAGATGTCAGAGGTAGTTTCTTTACTCAGAGAGCAGGAAGGGGATGGAATGCTTTGCCTGCAATGGTAGTAGATTCGCTAAGTTTAAGTGCATTTAAGTCGTCATTGGACAGGCATATGGACGTATATGGAATGGGCTTCAGGTTAGTATGACAGGGCACAGCAACAGCGAGGGCCGAAGGGCCTGGACTGCGCTGTAATGTTCTATGTTCTAATTCCACACACACACACACACACACACACACACACACACACACACACACACACACACACACACACACAGACAGACACACACACAGTCCCCTCACTCTCTTGGATTGGGTTCCTCTTTCTCTCTTGGCCACGGATGCTGTTTACACTCAGCCGGCCCACAACAGTCACTGCCACACTGGCCGGTTCCCTCTTCTCTCTGGGACAGGGTTCGGTTCCATACTCACCGAAACCCCCTGCTTTCACTCTCACAGTGAGTCCAGTCCCACACACACTGGCTCCCTTTTGTACTGTATAGGGCACAGGTCACATTCAAGGCTTCTCTCTCTCTCGGTCGCCAGGACAATATCCGTGAGACTTGATTGCCCATAAGGATGTCTGGGTACCCCACCACCCCTACCTCTTATACTCTCAGACAGGTTACAGTTTAAAGTAACAGGTTCTCCCCCTCAGACTGGGTTCAGTTCCAAACTCGCTGGCTCGACCCCCTCACTCGGATGTGTTTCAGTTTCATGGCGATCGGTAACGGACTCTCTCTCGGGTGGGTTCAGTTCCACACTCACCGGTTACACTCACTCTGAGACTGGACTGGAGACAGTTCACATTCACGACTTCAGGCCTCTCCTGTTGTATTCAGGTACACACACTCGAAAGGGCCCCTCTCTGCCCCTTGGGTTCAGTCCTGCATTTGTTGGAGGTTCAGACTGTCTCTCAGACTGGGTTCAGTTCACCATCAGGGCTCCCCGCTCTGGGTCTGGGTTCAGTTCCCCCCCTCTGTCTGGGTCTGGGTTCAGTTACCCCCCTCTCTCTGGGACTGGGTTCAGTTCCCCCGCTCTCCCTGGGACTGGGTTCAGTTCCCCCCCCTCTCTCTGGGTCAGGGTTCAGTTCCCCCCCTCTCTCTGGGACTGGGTTCAGTTCCCCCCCCTCTCTCTGGGACTGGGTTCAGTTCCCCCCCTCTCTCTGGGACTGGGTTCAGTTCCCCCCCCTCTCTCTGGGACTGGGTTCAGTTCCCCCCCTCTCTCTGGGACTGGGTTCAGTTCCCCCCCTCTCTCTGGGACTGGGTTCAGTTCCCCCCCTCTCTCTGGGTCTGGGTTCAGTTCCCCCCCTTTCTCTGGGACTGGGTTCAGTTCCCCCCCTCTCTCCGGGACGGGGTTCAGTTCCCCCCCTCTCTCTGGGTCTGGGTTTAGTTCCCCCCCTCTCTCTGGGACTGGGTTCAGTTCCCCACTGTCTCTCCGGGACGGGGTTCAGTTCCCCCCCTCTCTCTGGGACTGGGTTCAGTTCCCCACTGTCTCTCTGGGTCTGGGTTCAGTTCCCCGCTGTCTCTCTGGGACTGGGTTCAGTTCCCCGCCGCTCTCTGGGTCTGGGTTCAGTTCCCCCCCTCTCTCTGGGACTGGGTTCAGTTCCCCCCCTCTCTCCGGGACGGGGTTCAGTTCCCCCCCTCTCTCTGGGTCTGGGTTTAGTTTCCCCCCTCTCTCTGGGACTGGGTTCAGTTCCCCACTGTCTCTCTGGGTCTGGGTTCAGTTCCCCGCTGTCTCTCTGGGACTGGGTTCAGTTCCCCGCCGCTCTCTGGGTCTGGGTTCAGTTCCCCCCCTCTCTCTGGGACTGGGTTCAGTTCCCCCCCTCTCTCTGGGACTGGGTTCAGTTCCCCCCCTCTCTCTGGGACTGGGTTTAGTTCCCCCCTCTCTCTGGGACTGGGTTCAGTTCCCCCCCTCTCCCTGGGACTGGGTTCAGTTCCCCTCCTCTCTCTGGGTCTGGGTTCAGGTCCCCCCCTCTCTCTGGGACAGGGTTCAGTTCCCCTCCGCGCTCAGTGTCTGGGTTCAGTTCCCCTCCGCGCTCAGTGTCTGGGTTCAGTTCCCCCCTTCTCTCTGGGTCTGGGTTCAGTTCCCCCCCTCTCCCTGGGTCTGGGTTCAGGTCCCCCCCCTCTCTCTGGGTCTGGGTTCAGGTCCCCCCCTCTCTCTGGGTCTGGATTCAGTTCCCCCCTCTCTCTGGGACTGGGTTCAGTTGCCCCCCTCTCTCTGGGACGGGGTTCAGTTTCCCCCCTCTCTCTGAGACTGGGTTCAGTTCCCCACTGTCTCTCTGGGACTGGGTTCAGTTCCCACCCTCTCTCTGGGACTGGGTATAGTTCCACACCACTCTCTGGGACTGGGTCCAGTTCCCCACTGTCTCTCTGGGTCTGGCTTCAGTTCCCCACTGTCTCTCTGGGACTGGGTTCAGTTCCCCGCCTCTCGCTGGGTCTGGGTTCAGTTCCCCCCCTCTCTCTGGGTCTGGGTTCAGTTCCCCAGCTCTCTCTGGGTCTGGGTTCAATTCCCCACTGTCTCTCTGGGTCTGGGTTCAGTTCCCCCCCTCTCTCTGGGTCTGGGTTCAGTTTCCCCCCCCTCTCTCTTTGTCTGGGTTCAGTTACCCCCCTCTCTCTGGGACTTGGTTCAGTTCCCCCGCTCTCTCTGGGACTGGATTCAGTTCCCCCCCTCTCTCTGGGACTGGGTTCAGTTCCCCACTGTCTCTCTGGGACTGGGCTCAATTCCCACCCTCTCTCTGGGACTGGGTATAGTTCCACACCTCTCTCTGGGACTGGGTCCAGTTCCCCACTGTCTCTCTGGGTCTGGGTGCAATTCCCCACTGTCTCTCTGGGTCTGGGTTCAGTTCCCCCCCTCTCTCTGGGTCTGGGTTCAGTTCCCCCCCCCTCTCTCTGTGTCTGGGTTCAGTTCCCCCCCTCTCTCTGGGACTGGGTTCAGTTTTCCACTGTCTCTCTGGGACTGGGTTCAGTTCCCCCCCTCTCTCTGGGACTGGGTTCAGTTCCCCCCCTCTCTCTGGGTCTGGGTTCAGTTCCCCCCTCTCTCTGGGTCTGGGTTCAGTTCCCCCCCTCTCTCTGGGACTGGGTTCAGTTCCCCCCCTCTCTCTGGGACTGGTTCAGTTCCCCCCCTCTCTCTGGGACTGGGTTCAGTTTCCCACTGTCTCTCTGGGACTGGGTTCAGTTCCCCCCCTCTCTCTGGGACTGGGTTCAGTTCCCCCCCCTCTCTCTGGGACTGGGTTCAGTTCCCCCCCTCTCTCTGGGTCTGGGTTTAGCTCCCCCCCTCTCTCTGGGACTAGGTTCAGTTCCCCACTGTCTCTCTGGGACTGGGTTCAGTTCCCCCCCTCTCGCTGGGTCTGGGTTCAGTTCCCCCCCTCTCTCTGGGTCTGGGTTCAGTTCCCCAGCTCTCTCTGGGTCTGGGTGCAATTCCCCACTGTCTCTCTGGGTCTGGGTTCAGTTCCCCCCCTCTCTCTGGGTCTGGGTTCAGTTCCCCCCCCCTCTCTCTGTGTCTGGGTTCAGTTCCCCCCCTCTCTCTGGGACTGGGTTCAGTTTTCCACTGTCTCTCTGGGACTGGGTTCAGTTCCCCCCCTCTCTCTGGGACTGGGTTCAGTTCCCCCCCTCTCTCTGGGTCTGGGTTCAGTTCCCCCCTCTCTCTGGGTCTGGGTTCAGTTCCCCCCCTCTCTCTGGGACTGGGTTCAGTTCCCCCCCTCTCTCTGGGACTGGTTCAGTTCCCCCCCTCTCTCTGGGACTGGGTTCAGTTTCCCACTGTCTCTCTGGGACTGGGTTCAGTTCCCCCCCTCTCTCTGGGACTGGGTTCAGTTCCCCCCCCTCTCTCTGGGACTGGGTTCAGTTCCCCCCCTCTCTCTGGGTCTGGGTTTAGCTCCCCCCCTCTCTCTGGGACTAGGTTCAGTTCCCCACTGTCTCTCTGGGACTGGGTTCAGTTCCCCGCCTCTCGCTGGGTCTGGGTTCAGTTCCCCCCCTCTCTCTGGGTCTGGGTTCAGTTCCCCAGCTCTCTCTGGGTCTGGGTTCAATTCCCCACTGTCTCTCTGGGTCTGGGTTCAGTTCCCCCCCTCTCTCTGGGTCTGGGTTCAGTTTCCCCCCCCTCTCTCTTTGTCTGGGTTCAGTTACCCCCCTCTCTCTGGGACTTGGTTCAGTTCCCCCGCTCTCTCTGGGACTGGATTCAGTTCCCCCCCTCTCTCTGGGACTGGGTTCAGTTCCCCACTGTCTCTCTGGGACTGGGCTCAATTCCCACCCTCTCTCTGGGACTGGGTATAGTTCCACACCTCTCTCTGGGACTGGGTCCAGTTCCCCACTGTCTCTCTGGGTCTGGGTGCAATTCCCCACTGTCTCTCTGGGTCTGGGTTCAGTTCCCCCCCTCTCTCTGGGTCTGGGTTCAGTTCCCCCCCCCTCTCTCTGTGTCTGGGTTCAGTTCCCCCCCTCTCTCTGGGACTGGGTTCAGTTTTCCACTGTCTCTCTGGGACTGGGTTCAGTTCCCCCCCTCTCTCTGGGACTGGGTTCAGTTCCCCCCCTCTCTCTGGGTCTGGGTTCAGTTCCCCCCTCTCTCTGGGTCTGGGTTCAGTTCCCCCCCTCTCTCTGGGACTGGGTTCAGTTCCCCCCCTCTCTCTGGGACTGGTTCAGTTCCCCCCCTCTCTCTGGGACTGGGTTCAGTTTCCCACTGTCTCTCTGGGACTGGGTTCAGTTCCCCCCCTCTCTCTGGGACTGGGTTCAGTTCCCCCCCCTCTCTCTGGGACTGGGTTCAGTTCCCCCCCTCTCTCTGGGTCTGGGTTTAGCTCCCCCCCTCTCTCTGGGACTAGGTTCAGTTCCCCACTGTCTCTCTGGGACTGGGTTCAGTTCCCCCCCTCTCTCTGGGACTGGGTTCAGTTCCCCTCGGCACTCAGTGTCTGGGTTCAGTTCCCCCCTTCTCTCTGGGTCTGGGTTCAGTTCCCCCCCTCTCCCTGGGTCTGGGTTCAGTACCTCCCCTCTCTCTGGGTCTGGGTTCAGGTCCCCCCCCTCTCTCTGGGTCTGGGTTCAGTTCCCCCCTCTCTCTGGGACTGGGTTCAGTTGCCCCCCTCTCTCTGGGACGGGGTTCAGTTTCCCCCCTCTCTCTGAGACTGGGTTCAGTTCCCCACTGACTCTCTGGGACTGGGTTCAGTTCCCACCCTCTCTCTGGGACTGGGAATAGTTCCACACCTCTCTCTGGGACTGGGTCCAGTTCCCCACTGTCTCTCTGGGTCTGGCTTCAGTTCCCCACTGTCTCTCTGGGACTGGGTTCAGTTCCCCTCCTCTCGCTGGGTCTTGGTTCAGTTCCCTCCCTCTCTCTGGGTCTGGGTTCAGTTCCCCAGCTCTCTCTGGGTCTGGGTTCAATTCCCCACTGTCTCTCTGGGTCCAGTGCCCCCCCTCTCTCTGGGTCTGGGTTCAGTTTCCCCCCCCTCTCTCTGTGTCTGGGTTCAGTTCCCCCCCTCTCTCTGGGTCTGGGTTCAGTTCCCCCCCCCCCCCCACCGCTCTCTGGGTCTGGGTTCAGTTCCCCTCCTCTCTCTGGGACTGGGTTCAGTTTCCCCCTCTCTCTGGGTCTGGTTCAGTTCCCCCCCTCTCTCTGGGTCTGGGTTCAGTTCCCCCCCTCTCTCTGGGACTGGGTTCAGTTCCCCCCCTCTCTCTGGGACTGGGTTCAGTTTCCCACTGTCTCTCTGGGACTGGGTTCAGTTCCCCCCCTCTCTCTGGGACTGGGTTCAGTTCCCCCCCTCTCTCTGGGTCTGGGTTCAGATCCCCCCCTCTCTCTGGGTCTGGGTTCAGTTCCCCCCCTCTCTCTGGGACTGGGTTCAGTTCCCCCCCTCTCTCTGGGACTGGGTTCAGTTCCCCCCCTCTCTCTGGGTCTGGGTTCAGTTTCCCCCCCCCTCTCTCTGGGACTGGGTTCAGTTCCCCACTGTCTCTCTGGGACTGGGTTCAGTTGCCCCCCTCTCTCTGGGACGGGGTTCAGTTTCCCCCCTCTCTCTGAGACTGGGTTCAGTTCCCCACTGACTGTCTGGGACGGGGTTCAGTTCCCCCCCTCTCTCTGGGACTGGGTTCAGTTCCCCCCCTCTCTCTGGGACTGGGTTCAGTTCCCCCCCTCTCTCTGGGACTGGGTTCAGTTCCCCCCCTCACTCTGGGTCTGGGTTCAGTTCCCCCCCTCTCCCTGGGTCTGGGTTCAGTTCCCCCCCTCTCTCTGGGTCTGGGTTCAGGTCCCCCCTCTCTCTGGGACTGGGTTCAGTTGCCCCCCTCTCTCTGGGACGGGGTTCAGTTTCCCCCGTATCTCTGAGACGGGGTTCAGTTTCCCCCCTCTCTCTGAGACGGGGTTCAGGTTCCCCCCTCTCTCTGGGACTGGGTTCAGTTCCCCCCCTCTCGCTGGGTATGGGTTCAGTTCCCCCCCTCTCTCTGGGTCTGGGTTCAGTTCCCCCCCTCTCTCTGGGACTGGGTTCAGTTCCCCACTGTCTCTCTGGGACTGGGTTCAGTACCCCCCCTCTCTCTGGGTCTGGGTTCAATTCCCCACTGTCTCTCTGGGTCTGGGTTCAGTTGCCCCCCCCTCTCTCTGTGTCTGGGTTCAGTTCCCCCCCTCTCTCTGGGACTGGGTTCAGTTCCCCCCCTCTCTCTGGGACTGGGTTCAATTCCCCCCCTCTCTCTGGGACTGGGTTCAGTTCCCCCCCTCTCTCTGGGTCTGGGTTCAGTTCCCCCTCCTCTCTCTGGGACTGGGTTCAGTTCCACCCCTCTCTCTGGGACTGGGTTTAGTTCCCCCCCTCTCTCTGGGACTGGGTTCAGTTCCCCACTGTCTCTCTGGGACTGGGTTCAGTTCCCCTCCTCTCTCTGGGACTGGGTTCAGTTCCCCCCTTCTCTCTGGGACTGGGTTCAGTTCCCCTCCGCGCTCTGCGTCTGGGTTCAGTTCCCCCCCTCTCTCTGGGTCTGGGTTCAGTCCCGCCCCTCTCTCTTGGGACTGGGTTCAGTTTCCCCTCTCTCTCTGGGACTGAGTTCAGTTCCCGACTAGCTCTCTGGGACTGGGTTCAGTTCCCCCCCTCTCTCTGGGACTGGGTTCAGTTCCCCCCCTCTCTCTGGGTCTGGTTCATTTCCGTCCCTCTCTCTGGGTCTGGGTTCAGTTTCCCCTCTCTCTCTGGGACTGGGTTCAGTTCCCGACTAGCTCTCTGGGACTGGGTTCAGTTCCCCCCCTCTCTCTGGGACTGGGTTCAGTTCCCCCACTCTCTGGGTCTGGGTTCAGTTCCGCCCCTCTCTCTTGGGACTGGGTTCAGTTTCCCCTCTCTCTCTGGGACTGAGTTCAGTTCCCGACTAGCTCTCTGGGACTGGGTTCAGTTCCCCCCCTCTCTCTGGGACTGGGTTCAGTTCCCCCCCTCTCTCTGGGTCTGGGTTCAGTTCCCACCCTCTCTCTGGGACTGGGTTCAGTTTCCCACCCTCTCTCTGGGTCTGGGTTCAGTTCCTCCCCTCTCTCTCGGACTGGGTTCAGTTCCCCCCCTCTCTCTGGGACTGGGTTCAGATCCCCCCTCTCTCTGGGACTGGGTTCAGTTCCCCCCCTCTCTCTGGGACTGGGTTCAGTTCCCCCCCTCTCTCTGGGTCTGGGTTCAGTTCTCCCCCTCTCTCTGGGTCTGGGTTCAGTTCTCCCCCTCCCTCTGGGTCTGGGTTCAGTTCCCCCCCCCCCAACGCTCTCTGGGTCTGGGTTCAGTTCCCACCCTCTCTCTGGGACTGGGTTCAGTTCCCCCCCTCTCTCTGGGACTGGGTTCAGTTCCCCCCCTCTCTCTGGGTCTGCGTTCAGTTCTCCCCCTCGCTCTGGGTCTGGGTTCAGTCCCCCACCTCCCTCTGGGTCTGGGTTCAGTTCCCCCGCCCACCACTCTCTGGGTCTGGGTTCAGTTCCCCTCCTCTCTCTGGGACTGGGTTCAGTTCCCCCCGCTCTCTCTGGGACTGGGTTCAGTTCCCCCCCTTCTCTCTGGGTCTGGGTTTAGTTCCCCCCCTCTCTCTGGGACTGGGTTCAGTTCCCCACTGTCTCTCTGGGACTGGGTTCAGTTCCCCCCCTCTCTCTGGGACTGGGTTCAGTTCCCCTCCGCGCTCAGTGTCTGGGTTTAGTTCCCCCCTTCTCTCTGGGTCTGGGTTCAGTTCCCCCCCTCTCTCTGGGTCTGGGTTTAGTTCCCCCCCTCTCTCTGGGACTGGGTTCAGTTCCCCACTGTCTCTCTGGGACTGGGTTCAGTACCCCCCCTCTCTCTGGGTCTCGGTTCAGTTTCCCCCCCCTCTCTCAGTGTCTGGGTTCAGTTCCCCCCCTCTCTCTGGGATTGGGTTCAGTTCCCCCCCTCTCTCTGGGACTGGGTTCAGTTCCCCCCCTCTCTCTGGGACTGGGTTCAGTTCCCCCCCTCTCTCTGGGACTGGGTTCAGTTCCCCCCCTCTCTCTGGGTCTGGGTTCAGTTCCCCCCCTCTCTCTGGGAATGGGTTCAGTTCCCCCCCCTCTCTCTGGGACTGGGTTCAGTTCCCCCCCTCTCTCTGGGACTGGGTTTAGTTCCCCCCCTCTCTCTGGGACTGGGTTCAGTTCCCCACTGTCTCTCTGGGTCTGGGTTCAGTTCCCCTCCTCTCTCTGGGACTGGGTTCAGTTCCCCCCTTCTCTCTGGGACTGGGTTCAGTTCCCCTCCGCGCTCTGTGTCTGGGTTCAGTTCCCCCCCTCTCTCTGGGTCTGGGTTCAGTTCCCCCCCTCTCCCTGGGTCTGGGTTCAGTTCCCCCCGTCTCTCTGGGTCTGTGTTCAGTTCCACTCCCTCTCTCTGGGTCTGGGTTCAGTTCCCCCCCTCTCTCTGGGTCTGGGTTCAGGTCCCCCCGTCTCTCTGGGTCTGGGTTCAGATCCCCACTGTCTCTCTGGGACTGGGTTCAGTTCCCCCCCTCTCTCTGGGACTGGGTTCAGTTCCCCCCCTCTCTCTGGGACTGGGTTCAGTTGCCCCAATCTCTCTGGGACGGGGTTCAGTTTCCCCCCTCTCTCTGAGACGGGGTTCAGTTTCCCCCCTCTCTCTGACACTGGGTTCAGTTCCCCACTGTCTCTCTGGGACTGGGTTCAGTTCCCCCTCTCTCTCTGGGACTGGGTTTAGTTCCACACCTCTCTCTGGGACTGGGTCCAGTTCCCCACTGTCTCTCTGAGTCTGGGTTCAGTTCCCCACTGTCTCTCTGGGACTGGGTTCAGTTCCCCACTGTCTCTCTGGGTCTGCGTTCAGTTCCCCTCCTCTCTCTGGGACTGGGTTCAGTTCCACACTGTCTCTCTGGGACAGGGTTCAGTTCCCCCCTTCTCTCTGGGACTGGATTCAGTTCCCCCCTCTCTCTGGGTCTGGGTTCAGTTCCACTCAGTCTCTCTGGGTCTGTGTTCAGTTCCACTCCCTCTCTCTGGGTGTGGGTTCAGTTCCCCCCCTCTCTCTGGGTCTGGGTTCAGGTCCCCCCGTCTCTCTGGGTCTGGGTTCAGATCCCCACTGTCTCTCTGGGTGTGGGTTCAGTTCCCCCCCTCTCTCTGGGTCTGGGTTCAGGTCCCCCCGTCTCTCTGGGTCTGGGTTCAGATCCCCACTGTCTCTCTGGGACTGGGTTCAGTTCCCACCCTCTCTCTGTGTCTGGGTTCAGTTCCCCCCCTCTCTCTGGGACTGGGTTCAGTTCCCCCCCTCTCTCTGGGACTGGGTTCAGTTCCCCCCCTCTGTCTGGGACTGGGTTCAGTTCCCCTCCGCGCTCTGTGTCTGGGTTCAGTTCCCCCCCTCTCTCTGGGTCTGGGTTCAGTTCCCCCCCTCTCCCTGGGTCTGGGTTCAGTTCCCCCCTTCTCTCTGGGTCTGGGTTCAGGTCCCCCCTCTCTCTGGGACTGGGTTCAGTTGCCCCCCTCTCTCTGGGACTGGGTTCAGTTCCACCTCTCTCTCTGGGACTGGGTTCAGTTCCACCTCTCTCTCTGGGACTGGGTTCAGTTTCCCCACCGCTCTCTGGGTCTGGGTTCAGTTCCCCTCCTCTCTCTGGGACTGGGTTCAGTTCCCCCCCTCTCTCTGGGTCTGGTTCAGTTCCGCCCCTCTCTCTGGGACTGAGTTCAGTTCCCGACTAGCTCTCTGGGACTGGGTTCAGTTCCCCCCCTCTCTCTGGGACTGGGTTCAGTTCCCCCCCTCTCTCTGGGTCTGGGTTCAGTTACCCCCCTCTCTCTGGGACTGGGTTCAGTTTCCCACCCTCTCTCTGGGTCTGGGTTCAGTTCCCCCCCTCTCTCTGGGACTGGGTTCAGTTCCCCCCCTCTCTCTGGGACTGGGTTCAGTTCCCCCCCCTCTCTCTGGGACTGGGTTCAGTTCCCCCCTCTCTCTGGGTCTGGGTTCAGTTCTCCCCCTCTCTCTGGGTCTGGGTTCAGTCCCCCCCCTCCCTCTGGGTCTGGGTTCAGTTCCCCCCCCGCCCCCACCGCTCTCTGGGTCTGGGTTCAGTTCCCCTCCTCTCTCTGGGACTGGGTTCAGTTCCCCCCCTCTCTTTGGGTCTGGTTCAGTTCCCCCCCTCTCTCTGGGTCTTGGTTCAGTTCCCCCCCTCTCTCTGGGACTGGGTTCAGTTCCCCCTCTCTCTCCGGGACTGGGTTCAGTTCCAGCCCTCTCTCTGGGACTGGGTTCAGTTCCCCCCCCCTCTCTACTGGGTCTGGGTTTAGTTCCCCCCCTCTCTCTGGGACTGGGTTCAGTTCCCCACTGTCTCTCTGGGACTGGGTTCAGTTCCACCCCTCTCTCTGGGACTGGGTTCAGTTCCCCTCCGCGCTCAGTGTCTGGGTTTAGTTCCCCCCTTCTCTCTGGGTCTGGGTTCAGTTCCCCCCCTCTCCCTGGGTCTGGGTTCAGTTCCCCCCCTCTCTCTGGGTCTGGGTTCAGTTCCCCCCCCTCTCTCTGGGTCTGGGTTCAGGTCCCCCCCTCTCTCTGGGACTGGGTTCAGTGGCCCCCCCCTCTCTGGGACGGGGTTCAGTTTCCCCCCTCTCTCTGAGACTGGGTTCAGTTCCCCACTGTCTCTCTGGGTCTGGGTTCAGTTCCCCCCCTCTCTCTGGGTCTGGGTTCAGTTTCCCCCCCCTCTCTCTTTGTCTGGGTTCAGTTCCCCCCCTCTCTCTGGGACTGGGTTCAGTTCCCCCCCTCTCTCTGGGACTGGATTCAGTTCCCCCCCTCTCTCTGGGACTGGGTTCAGTTCCCCACTGTCTCTCTGGGACTGGGTTCAGTTCCCACCCTCTCTCTGGGACTGGGTATAGTTCCACACCTCTCTCTGGGACTGGGTCCAGTTCCCCACTGTCTCTCTGGGTCTGGGTTCAGTTCCCCACTGTCTCTCTGGGACTGGGTTCAGTTCCCTGCCTCTCGCTGGGTCTGGGTTCAGTTCCCCCCCTCTCTCTGGGTCTGGGTTCAGTTCCCCAGCTCTCTCTGGGTCTGGGTTCAATTCCCCACTGTCTCTCTGGGTCTGGGTTCAGTTCCCCCCCTCTCTCTGGGTCTGGGTTCAGTTTCCCCCCCCTCTCTCTGTGACTGGGTTCAGTTCCCCCCCTCTCTGTGGGACTGGATTCAGTTCCCCCCCTCTCTCTGGGACTGGGTTCAGTTTCCCACTGTCTCTCTGGGACTGGGTTCAGTTCCCCCCTCTCTCTGGGACTGGGTTCAGTTTCCCCCCCCTCTCTCTGTGACTGGGTTCAGTTCCCCCCCTCTCGCTGGGTATGCGTTCAGTTCCCCCCCTCTCTCTGGGTCTGGGTTTAGTTCCCCCCCTCTCCCTGGGACTGGGTTCAGTTCCCCCCCTCTCTCTGGGACTGGGTTCAGTTTCCCACTGTCTCTCTGGGACTGGGTTCAGTTCCCCCCCTCTCTCTGGGACTGGGTTCAGTTCCCCCACTCTCTCTGGGACTGGGTTCAGTTCCCCCCCTCTCTCTGGGTCTGGGTTCAGATCCCCCCCCCCTCTCTGGGACTGGGTTCAGTTCCCCCCCTCTCTCTGAGTCTGGGTTCAGTTCCCCACTGTCTCTCTGGGACTGGGTTCAGTTCCCCACTGTCTCTCTGGGTCTGCGTTCAGTTCCCCTCATCTCTCTGGGACTGGGTTCAGTTCCACACTGTCTCTCTGGGACAGGGTTCAGTTCCCCCCTTCTCTCTGGGACTGGGTTCAGTTCCCCCCTCTCCCTGGGTCTGGGTTCAGTTCCACTCCCTCTCTCTGGGTCTGGGTTCAGGTCCCCCTGTCTCTCTGGGTCTGGGTTCAGATCCCCACTGTCTCTCTGGGACTGGGTTCAGTTCCCCCCCTCTCTTTGGGACTGGGTTCAGTTCCCCCCCTCTCTCTGGGACTGGGTTCAGTTCCCCCCCTCTCTCTGGGACTGGGTTCAGTTCCCCCCCTCTCTCTGGGACTGGGTTCAGTTCCCCCCCTCTCTCTGGGTCTGGGTTCAGTTCCCCCCCTCTCTCTGGGTCTGGGTTCAGTTCCCCCCCCTCTCTCTGGGACTGGGTTCAGTTTCCCCCCCTCTCTCTGGGACTGGGTTTAGTTCCCCCCCTCTCTCTGGGACTGGGTTCAGTTTCCCCACTGTCTCTCTGGGACTGGGTTCAGTTCCCCTCCTCTCTCTGGGACTGGGTTCAGTTCCCCCCTTCTCTCTGGGACTGGGTTCAGTTCCCCTCCGCGCTCTGTGTCTGGGTTCAGTTCCCCCCCTCTCTCTGGGTTTGGGTTCAGTTCCCCCCCTCTCCCTGGGTCTGGGTTCAGTTCCCCCCTTCTCTCTGGGTCTGGGTTCAGGTCCCCCCCCTCTCTCTGGGTCTGGGTTCAGTTCCCCCCTCTCTCTGGGACTGGGTTCAGTTGCCCCCCCCTCTCTGGGACGGGGTTCAGTTTCCCCCCTCTCTCTGAGACGGGGTTCAGTTTCCCCCCTCTCTCTGAGACTGGGTTCAGTTCCCCACTGTCTCTCTGGGACTGGGTTCAGTTCCCCCGCTCTCTCTGGGACTGGGTTTAGTTCCACACCTCTCTCTGGGACTGGGTCCAGTTCCCCACTGTCTCTCTGGGTCTGGGTTCAGTTCCCCACTGTCTCTCTGGGACTGGGATCAATTCCCCACTGTCTCTCTGGGTCTGCGTTCAGTTCCCCTCCTCTCTCTGGGACTGGGTTCAGTTCCCCCCTTCTCTCTGGGACTGGGTTCAGTTCCCCCCTCTCTCTGGGTCTGGGTTCAGTTCCACTCAGTCTCTCTGGGTCTGGGTTCAGTTCCCCCCCTCTCTCTGGGTCTTGGTTCAGGTCCCCCCCTCTCTCTGGGACTGGGTTCAGTTCCCCCCCTCTCTTTGGGACTGGGTTCAGTTCCCCCCCTCTCTCTGGGACTGGGTTCAGTTCCCCCCCTCTCACTGGGACTGGGTTCAGTTCCCCCCCTCTCTCTGGGACTGGTTCAGTTCCCCCCCTCTCTCTGGGACTGGGTTCAGTTCCCCCCCTCTCTCTGGGATTGGGTTCAGTTCCCCCCCTCTCTCTGGGACTGGGTTCAGTTCCCCCCCCCCCTCTCTATGGGTCTGGGTTCAGTTCCCCACTGTCTCTCTGGGACTGGGTTCAGTTCCCCTGCGCTCTCTGGATCTGGGTTGAGTTCCCCCCGTCTCTCTGGGACTGGGTTCAGTTCCCCACTGTCTCTCTGGGACTGGGTTCAGTCCCACCCCTCTCTCTGGGTCTGGGTTTAGTTCCCCACTGTCTCTCTGGGACTGGGTTCAGTTCCCCACTGTCTCTCTGGGTCTGCGTTCAGTTCCCCTCCTCTCTCTGGGACTGGGTTCAGTTCCACACTGTCTCTCTGGGACTGGGTTCAGTTCCCCCCTTCTCTCTGGGACTGGGTTCAGTTCCACTCAGTCTCTCTGGGTCTGGGTTCAGTTCCACTCCCTCTCTCTGGGTCTGGGTTCAGTTCCCCTCCTCTCTCTGGGTCTGGGTTCAGGTCCCCCCATCTCTCTGGGTCTGGGTTCAGTTCCCCCCCTCTCTCTGGGACTGAGTTCAGTTTCCCCCCTCTCTCTGGGACTGGGTTCAGTTCCCCCCCTCTCTCTGGGACTGGGTTCAGTTCCCCCCCTCTCTCTGGGACTGGGTTCAGTTCCCCCCCTCTCTCTGGGACTGGGTTCAGTTCCCCCCCTCTCTCTGGGTCTGGGTTCAGTTCCCCCCCTCTCTCTGGGTCTGGGTTCAGTTCCCCCCCCTCTCTCTGGGACTGGGTTCAGTTCCCCCCCTCTCTCTGGGACTGGGTTCAGTTCCCCTCCTCTCTCTGGGACTGGGTTCAGTTCCCCTCCGCGCTCTGTGTCTGGGTTCAGTTCCCACCCTCTCTCTGGGTCTGGGTTCAGTTCCCCCCCTCTCCCTGGGTCTGGGTTCAGTTCCCCCCTTCTCTCTGGGTCTGGGTTCAGGTCCCCTCCCTCTCTCTGGGTCTGGGTTCAGTTCCCCCCTCTCTCTGGGACTGGGTTCAGTTGCCCCCCTCTCTCTGGGACGGGGTTCAGTTTCCCCCCTCTCTCTGAGACGGGGTTCAGTTTCCCCCCTCTCTCTGAGACTGGGTTCAGTTCCCCACTGTCTCTCTGGGACTGGGTTCAGTTCCCCCTCTCTCTCTGGGACTGGGTTTAGTTCCACACCTCTCTCTGGGACTGGGTCCAGTTCCCCACTGTCTCTCTGAGTCTGGGTTCAGTTCCCCACTGTCTCTCTGGGACTGGGTTCAGTTCCCCACTGACTCTCTGGGTCTGCGTTCAGTTCCCCTCATCTCTCTGGGACTGGGTTCAGTGCCACACTGTCTCTCTGGGACAGGGTTCAGTTCCCCCCTTCTCTCTGGGACTGGGTTCAGTTCCCCCCTCTCCCTGGGTCTGGGTTCAGTTCCACTCAGTCTCTCTGGGTCTGGGTTCAGTTCCACTCCCTCTCTCTGGGTCTGGGTTCAGTTCCCCCCCTCTCTCTGGGTCTGGGTTCAGGTCCCCCCGTCTCTCTGGGTCTGGGTTCAGGTCCCCCCGTCTCTCTGGGTCTGGGTTCAGATCCCCACTGTCTCTCTGGGTCTGGGTTCAGTTCCCCCCCTCTCTCTGGGTCTGGGTTCAGGTCCCCCCGTCTCTCTGGGTCTGGGTTCAGGTCCCCCCGTCTCTCTGGGTCTGGGTTCAGATCCCCACTGTCTCTCTGGGTCTGGGTTCAGATCCCCACTGTCTCTCTGGGTCTGGGTTCAGATCCCCACTGTCTCTTTGGGACTGGGTTCAGTTCCCCCCCTCTCTCTGTGTCTGGGTTCAGTTCCCCCCCTCTCTCTGGGACTGGGTTCTGTTCCCCCCCTCTCTCTGGGACTGGGTTCAGTTCCCCCCCTCTCTCTGGGACTGGGTTCAGTTCCCCCCCTCTCTCTGGGACTGGGTTCAGTTCCCCCCCTCTCTTTGGGTCTGGGTTCAGTTCCCCCCCCTCTCTCTGGGTCTGGGTTCACTTCCGCCCGCGCTCTCTGGGACTGGGTTCAGTTTCCCCCCCTCTCTCTGGGTCTGGGTTCAGTTCCGCCCGCTCTCTCTGGGACTGGGTTCAGTTTCCCCCCCTCTCTCTGGGACTGGGTTTAGTTCCCCCCCTCTCTCTGGGACTGGGTTCAGTTTCCCCACTGTCTCTCTGGGACTGGGTTCAGTTCCTCTCCTCTCTCTGGGACTGGGTTCAGTTCCCCCCCTCTCTCTGGGACTGGGTTCAGTTCCCCTCCTCTCTCTGGGACTGGGTTCAGTTCCCCTCCGCGCTCTGTGTCTGGGTTCAGTTCCCCCCCTCTCTCTGGGTTTGGGTTCAGTTCCCCCCCTCTCCCTGGGTCTGGGTTCAGTTCCCCCCTTCTCTCTGGGTCTGGGTTCAGGTCCCCCCCCCTCTCTCTGGGTCTGGGTTCAGTTCCCCCCTCTCTCTGGGACTGGGTTCAGTTGCCCCCCCCCTCTCTGGGACGGGGTTCAGTTTCCCCCCCTCTCTCTGGGACTGGGTTCAGTTCCCCCCCTCTCTCTGGGACTGGGTTCAGTTCCCCTCCTCTCTCTGGGACTGGGTTCAGTTCCCCCCTTCTCTCTGGGACTGGGTTCAGTTCCCCTCCGCGGTCTGTGTCTGGGTTCAGTTCCCACCCTCTCTCTGGGTCTGGGTTCAGTTCCCCCCCTCTCCCTGGGTCTGGGTTCAGTTCCCCCCTTCTCTCTGGGTCTGGGTTCAGGTCCCCTCCCTCTCTCTGTGTCTGGGTTCAGTTCCCCCCTCTCTCTGGGACTGGGTTCAGTTGCCCCCCTCTCTCTGGGACGGGGTTCAGTTTCCCCCCTCTCTCTGAGACGGGGTTCAGTTTCCCCCCTCTCTCTGAGACTGGGTTCAGTTCCCCACTGTCTCTCTGGGACTGGGTTCAGTTCCCCCTCTCTCTCTGGGACTGGGTTTAGTTCCACACCTCTCTCTGGGACTGGGTCCAGTTCCCCACTGTCTCTCTGAGTCTGGGTTCAGTTCCCCACTGTCTCTCTGGGACTGGGTTCAGTTCCCCACTGTCTCTCTGGGTCTGCGTTCAGTTCCCCTCATCTCTCTGGGACTGGGTTCAGTTCCACACTGTCTCTCTGGGACAGGGTTCAGTTCCCCCCTTCTCTCTGGGACTGGGTTCAGTTCCCCCCTCTCCCTGGGTCTGGGTTCAGTTCCACTCCCTCTCTCTGGGTCTGGGTTCAGTTCCCCCCCTCTCTCTGGGTCTGGGTTCAGGTCCCCCCGTCTCTCTGGGTCTGGGTTCAGGTCCCCCCGTCTCTCTGGGTCTGGGTTCAGATCCCCACTGTCTCTCTGGGACTGGGTTCAGTTCCCCCCCTCTCTTTGGGACTGGGTTCAGTTCCCCCCCTCTCTGTGTCTGGGTTCAGTTCCCCCCCTCTCTCTGGGACTGGGTTCTGTTCCCCCCCTCTCTCTGGGACTGGGTTCAGTTCCCCCCCTCTCTCTGGGACTGGGTTCAGTTCCCCCCCTCTCTCTGGGTCTGGGTTCAGTTCCCCCCCTCTCTCTGGGTCTGGGTTCAGTTCCGCCCGCTCTCTCTGGGACTGGGTTCAGTTTCCCCCCCTCTCTCTGGGACTGGGTTTAGTTCCCCCCCTCTCTCTGGGACTGGGTTCAGTTTCCCCACTGTCTCTCTGGGACTGGGTTCAGTTCCTCTCCTCTCTCTGGGACTGGGTTCAGTTCCCCCCTTCTCTCTGGGACCGGGTTCAGTTCCCCTCCGCGCTCTGTGTCTGGGTTCAGTTCCCCCCCTCTCTCTGGGTTTGGGTTCAGTTCCCCCCCTCTCCCTGGGTCTGGGTTCAGTTCCCCCCTTCTCTCTGGGTCTGGGTTCAGGTCTCCCCCCCTCTCTCTGGGTCTGGGTTCAGTTCCCCCCTCTCTCTGGGACTGGGTTCAGTTGCCCCCCCCCTCTCTGAGACGGGGTTCAGTTTCCCCCCTCTCTCTGAGACTGGGTTCAGTTCCCAACCGTCTCTCTGGGTCTGGGTTCAGTTCCCCCCCTCCCTCTGGGTCTGGGTTCAGTTTCCCCCCTCTCTCTGGGACTGGGTTCAGTTCCCCCCCTCCCTCTGGGACCGGGTTCAGTTTCCCCTCTCTCTCTGGGACTGGGTTCAGTTCTCCCACTCTCTGGGTCTGGGTTCAGTTCCGCCCCTCTCTCTGGGTCTGGGTTCCGTTCCCCCCCTCTCTCTCTGGGACTGGGTTCAGTTCCCGACTAGCTCTCTGGGACTGGGTTCAGTTCCCCCCCTCTCTCTGGGTCTGGGTTCAGTTCCCCCCCTCTCTCTGGGACTGGGTTCAGTTCCCCCCCTCTCTCTGGGTCTGGGTTCAGTTCCCCACTATCTCTCTGGGACTGGGTTCAGTTCCCCCCCTCTCCCTGGGTCTGGGTTCAGTTCCCACACTCTCTCTGGGACTGGGTTCAGTTTCCCACCCTCTCTCTGGGTCTGGGTTCAGTTCCCCCCCTCTCTCTGGGACTGGGTTCAGTTACCCCCTCTCTCTGGGACTGGGTTCAGTTCCCCCCCTCTCTCTGGGTCTGGATTCAGTTCCCCCCCTCTCTCTGGGTCTGGGTTCAGTTCCCCCCCTCTCTCTGGGACTGGGTTCAGTTCCCCCCCTCTCTCTGGGACTGCGTTCAGTTCCCCCCCTCTCTCTGGGTCTGGGTTCAGTTCCCCCCCTCTCTCTGGGTCTGGGTTCAGTCCCCCCCCTCCCTCTGGGTCTGGGTTCAGTTCCCCCCCCACCCCTCTCTGGGTCTGGGTTCAGTTCCCCTCCTCTCTCTGGGTCTGGGTCCAGTTCCCCACTATGTCTCTGGGACTGGGTTCAGTTCCCCCCCTCTCTCTGGGTCTGGGTTCAGTTCCCCCCCTCTCTCTGGGTCTGGGTTCAGTTCCCCACTATCTCTCTGGGTCTGGGTTCAGGTCCCCCCCCCTCTCTGGGTCTGGGTTCAGGTCCCCCCTCTCTCTGGGACTGGGTTCAGTTGCCCCCCTCTCTCTGGGACTGCGTTCAGTTCCCCCCCTCTCTCTGGGTCTGGGTTCAGTTCCCCCCCTCTCTCTGGGTCTGGGTTCAGTCCCCCCCCTCCCTCTGGGTCTGGGTTCAGTTCCCCCCCCACCCCTCTCTGGGTCTGGGTTCAGTTCCCCTCCTCTCTCTGGGTCTGGGTCCAGTTCCCCACTATGTCTCTGGGACTGGGTTCAGTTCCCCCCCTCTCTCTGGGTCTGGGTTCAGTTCCCCCCCTCTCTCTGGGTCTGGGTTCAGTTCCCCCCCTCTCCCTGGGTCTGGGTTCAGTTCCCCCCTTCTCTCTGGGTCTGGGTTCAGGTCCCCCCTCTCTCTGGGACTGGGTTCAGTTGCCCCCCTCTCTCTGGGACTGGGTTCAGTTCCACCTCTCTCTCTGGGACTGCGTTCAGTTCCACCTCTCTCTCTGGGACTGGGTTCAGTTTCCCCACCGCTCTCTGGGTCTGGGTTCAGTTCCCCTCCTCTCTCTGGGACTGGGTTCAGTTCCCCCCCTCTCTCTGGGTCTGGTTCAGTTCCGCCCCTCTCTCTGGGACTGAGTTCAGTTCCCGACTAGCTCTCTGGGACTGGGTTCAGTTCCCCCCCTCTCTCTGGGACTGGGTTCAGTTCCCCCCCTCTCTCTGGGTCTGGGTTCAGTTACCCCCCTCTCTCTGGGACTGGGTTCAGTTTCCCACCCTCTCTCTGGGTCTGGGTTCAGTTCACCCCCTCTCTCTGGGACTGGGTTCAGTTCCCCCCCTCTCTCTGGGACTGGGTTCAGTTCCCCCCCTCTCTCTGGGACTGGGTTCAGTTCCCCCCTCTCTCTGGGTCTGGGTTCAGTTCTCCCCCTCTCTCTGGGTCTGGGTTCAGTCCCCCCCCTCCCTCTGGGTCTGGGTTCAGTTCCCCCCCCGCCCCCACCGCTCTCTGGGTCTGGGTTCAGTTCCCCTCCTCTCTCTGGGACTGGGTTCAGTTCCCCCCCTCTCTTTGGGTCTGGTTCAGTTCCCCCCCTCTCTCTGGGTCTTGGTTCAGTTCCCCCCCTCTCTCTGGGACTGGGTTCAGTTCCCCCTCTCTCTCCGGGACTGGGTTCAGTTCCAGCCCTCTCTCTGGGACTGGGTTCAGTTCCCCCCCACTCTCTACTGGGTCTGGGTTTAGTTCCCCCCCTCTCTCTGGGACTGGGTTCAGTTCCCCACTGTCTCTCTGGGACTGGGTTCAGTTCCACCCCTCTCTCTGGGACTGGGTTCAGTTCCCCTCCGCGCTCAGTGTCTGGGTTCAGTTCCACTCCCTCTCTCTGGGTCTGGGTTCAGGTCCCCCTGTCTCTCTGGGTCTGGGTTCAGATCCCCACTGTCTCTCTGGGACTGGGTTCAGTTCCCCCCCTCTCTTTGGGACTGGGTTCAGTTCCCCCCCTCTCTCTGGGACTGGGTTCAGTTCCCCCCCTCTCTCTGGGACTGGGTTCAGTTCCCCCCCTCTCACTGGGACTGGGTTCAGTTCCCCCCGTCTCTCTGGGTCTGGGTTCAGTTCCCCCCCTCTCTCTGGGTCTGGGTTCAGTTCCCCCCCCTCTCTCTGGGACTGGGTTCAGTTTCCCCCCCTCTCTCTGGGACTGGGTTTAGTTCCCCCCCTCTCTCTGGGACTGGGTTCAGTTTCCCCACTGTCTCTCTGGGACTGGGTTCAGTTCCCCTCCTCTCTCTGGGACTGGGTTCAGTTCCCCCCTTCTCTCTGGGACTGGGTTCAGTTCCCCTCCGCGCTCTGTGTCTGGGTTCAGTTCCCCCCCTCTCTCTGGGTTTGGGTTCAGTTCCCCCCCTCTCCCTGGGTCTGGGTTCAGTTCCCCCCTTCTCTCTGGGTCTGGGTTCAGGTCCCCCCCCTCTCTCTGGGTCTGGGTTCAGTTCCCCCCTCTCTCTGGGACTGGGTTCAGTTGCCCCCCCCTCTCTGGGACGGGGTTCAGTTTCCCCCCTCTCTCTGAGACGGGGTTCAGTTTCCCCCCTCTCTCTGAGACTGGGTTCAGTTCCCCACTGTCTCTCTGGGACTGGGTTCAGTTCCCCCGCTCTCTCTGGGACTGGGTTTAGTTCCACACCTCTCTCTGGGACTGGGTCCAGTTCCCCACTGTCTCTCTGGGTCTGGGTTCAGTTCCCCACTGTCTCTCTGGGACTGGGATCAATTCCCCACTGTCTCTCTGGGTCTGCGTTCAGTTCCCCTCCTCTCTCTGGGACTGGGTTCAGTTCCACACTGTCTCTCTGGGACTGGGTTCAGTTCCCCCCTTCTCTCTGGGACTGGGTTCAGTTCCCCCCTCTCTCTGGGTCTGGGTTCAGTTCCACTCAGTCTCTCTGGGTCTGGGTTCAGTTCCCCCCCTCTCTCTGGGTCTGGGTTCAGGTCCCCCCCTCTCTCTGGGACTGGGTTCAGTTCCCCCCCTCTCTTTGGGACTGGGTTCAGTTCCCCCCCTCTCTCTGGGACTGGGTTCAGTTCCCCCCCTCTCACTGGGACTGGGTTCAGTTCCCCCCCTCTCTCTGGGACTGGGTTCAGTTCCCCCCCTCTCTCTGGGATTGGGTTCAGTTCCCCCCCTCTCTCTGGGATTGGGTTCAGTTCCCCCCCTCTCTCTGGGACTGGGTTCAGTTCCCCCCCCCCCTCTCTATGGGTCTGGGTTCAGTTCCCCACTGTCTCTCTGGGACTGGGTTCAGTTCCCCTGCGCTCTCTGGATCTGGGTTGAGTTCCCCCCGTCTCTCTGGGACTGGGTTCAGTTCCCCACTGTCTCTCTGGGACTGGGTTCAGTCCCACCCCTCTCTCTGGGTCTGGGTTTAGTTCCCCACTGTCTCTCTGGGACTGGGTTCAGTTCCCCACTGTCTCTCTGGGTCTGCGTTCAGTTCCCCTCCTCTCTCTGGGACTGGGTTCAGTTCCACACTGTCTCTCTGGGACTGGGTTCAGTTCCCCCCTTCTCTCTGGGACTGGGTTCAGTTCCACTCAGTCTCTCTGGGTCTGGGTTCAGTTCCACTCCCTCTCTCTGGGTCTGGGTTCAGTTCCCCTCCTCTCTCTGGGTCTGGGTTCAGGTCCCCCCATCTCTCTGGGTCTGGGTTCAGTTCCCCCCCTCTCTCTGGGACTGAGTTCAGTTTCCCCCCTCTCTCTGGGACTGGGTTCAGTTCGCCCCCTCTCTCTGGGTCTGGGTTCAGTTCCCCCCCTCTCTCTGGGTCTCAGTTCAGTTTCCCCCCCCTCTCTCTGTGTCTGGGTTCAGTTCCCCCCCTCTCTCTGGGACTGGGTTCAGTTCCCCCCCTCTCTCTGGGACTGGGTTCAGTTCCCCCCCTCTCTCTGGGATTGGGTTCAGTTCCCCCCCTCTCTCTGGGTCTGGGTTCAGTTCCCCCCCTCTCTCTGGGTCTGGGTTCAGTTCCCCCCCCTCTCTCTGGGACTGGGTTCAGTTCCCCCCCTCTCTCTGGGACTGGGTTCAGTTCCCCTCCTCTCTCTGGGACTGGGTTCAGTTCCCCCCTTCTCTGGGACTGGGTTCAGTTCCCCTCCGCGCTCTGTGTCTGGGTTCAGTTCCCACCCTCTCTCTGGGTCTGGGTTCAGTTCCCCCCCTCTCCCTGGGTCTGGGTTCAGTTCCCCCCTTCTCTCTGGGTCTGGGTTCAGGTCCCCTCCCTCTCTCTGGGTCTGGGTTCAGTTCCCCCCTCTCTCTGGGACTGGGTTCAGTTGCCCCCCTCTCTCTGGGACGGGGTTCAGTTTCCCCCCTCTCTCTGAGACGGGGTTCAGTTTCCCCCCTCTCTCTGAGACTGGGTTCAGTTCCCCACTGTCTCTCTGGGACTGGGTTCAGTTCCCCCTCTCTCTCTGGGACTGGGTTTAGTTCCCCCCCTCTCTCTGGGTCTGGGTTCAGTTCCCCCCCTCTCTCTTGGACTGGGTTCAGTTCCCCCCCTCTCTCTGGGACTGCGTTCAGTTCCCCCCCTCTCTCTGGGTCTGGGTTCAGTTCCCCCCCTCTCTCTGGGTCTGGGTTCAGTCCCCCCCCCTCCCTCTGGGTCTGGGTTCAGTTCCCCCCCCACCCCTCTCTGGGTCTGGGTTCAGTTCCCCTCCTCTCTCTGGGTCTGGGTCCAGTTCCCCACTATGTCTCTGGGACTGGGTTCAGTTCCCCCCCTCTCTCTGGGTCTGGGTTCAGTTCCCCCCCTCTCTCTGGGTCTGGGTTCAGTTCCCCACTATCTCTCTGGGTCTGGGTTCAGGTCCCCCCCCCTCTCTGGGTCTGGGTTCAGGTCCCCCCTCTATCTGGGACTGGGTTCAGTTGCCCCCCTCTCTCTGGGACTGCGTTCAGTTCCCCCCCTCTCTCTGGGTCTGGGTTCAGTTCCCCCCCTCTCTCTGGGTCTGGGTTCAGTCCCCCCCCTCCCTCTGGGTCTGGGTTCAGTTCCCCCCCCACCCCTCTCTGGGTCTGGGTTCAGTTCCCCTCCTCTCTCTGGGTCTGGGTCCAGTTCCCCACTATGTCTCTGGGACTGGGTTCAGTTCCCCCCCTCTCTCTGGGTCTGGGTTCAGTTCCCCCCCTCTCTCTGGGTCTGGGTTCAGTTCCCCCCCTCTCCCTGGGTCTGGGTTCAGTTCCCCCCTTCTCTCTGGGTCTGGGTTCAGGTCCCCCCTCTCTCTGGGACTGGGTCAGTTGCCCCCCTCTCTCTGGGACTGGGTTCAGTTCCACCTCTCTCTCTGGGACTGCGTTCAGTTCCACCTCTCTCTCTGGGACTGGGTTCAGTTTCCCCACCGCTCTCTGGGTCTGGGTTCAGTTCCCCTCCTCTCTCTGGGACTGGGTTCAGTTCCCCCCCTCTCTCTGGGTCTGGTTCAGTTCCGCCCCTCTCTCTGGGACTGAGTTCAGTTCCCGACTAGCTCTCTGGGACTGGGTTCAGTTCCCCCCCTCTCTCTGGGACTGGGTTCAGTTCCCCCCCTCTCTCTGGGTCTGGGTTCAGTTACCCCCTCTCTCTGGGACTGGGTTCAGTTTCCCACCCTCTCTCTGGGTCTGGGTTCAGTTCCCCCCCTCTCTCTGGGACTGGGTTCAGTTCCCCCCCTCTCTCTGGGACTGGGTTCAGTTCCCCCCCTCTCTCTGGGACTGGGTTCAGTTCCCCCCTCTCTCTGGGTCTGGGTTCAGTTCTCCCCCTCTCTCTGGGTCTGGGTTCAGTCCCCCCCCTCCCTCTGGGTCTGGGTTCAGTTCCCCCCCCGCCCCCACCGCTCTCTGGGTCTGGGTTCAGTTCCCCTCCTCTCTCTGGGACTGGGTTCAGTTCCCCCCCTCTCTTTGGGTCTGGTTCAGTTCCCCCCCTCTCTCTGGGTCTTGGTGAGAGAGTAATTGTACATGACCCGGACGGTCCGGGAATCAGACAGTACACGTGTGAGAGAGAGTAATTGTACATGACCCGGACGGTCTGGGAGTCAGACAGTACACGCGTGAGAGAGAGTAATTGTACATGACACGGACGGTCCGGGAGTCAGACAGTACACGTGTGAGAGAGAGTAATTGTACATGACCCGGACGGTCCGGGAATCAGACAGTACACGTGTGTGAGAGAGTAAGTGCACATGACCCGGACGGTCCGGGAGTCAGACAGTACACGTGTGAGAGAGAGTAATTGTACATGAACCAGACGGTCCAGAAGTCAGACAGTACACGTGTGAGAGAGTAATTGTACATGACCCGGACGGTCCGGGAATCAGACAGTACACGTGTGAGAGAGAGTAATTGTACATGACCCGGACGGTCCGGGAATCAGACAGTACACGTGTGAGAGAGAGTAATTGTACATGACCCGGACGGTCTGGGAGTCAGACAGTACACGTGTGAGAGAGAGTAATTGTACATACCCCGGATGGTCCGGGAATCAGACAGTACACGTGTGAGAGAGAGTAATTGTACATGACCCGGCGTTCTGGGAGTCAGACAGTACACATGTGAGAGAGAGTAATTGTACATGAACCGGACGGTCCGGGATTCAGACAGTACACATGTGAGAGAGAGTAATTGTACATGACCCGGACGGTCCGGGAATCAGACAGTACACGTGTGAGAGAGAGTAATTGTACATGACCCGGACGGTCCGGGAGTCAGACAGTACACGTGTGAGAGAGAGTAATTGTACATAATCCGGACGGTCCGGGAGTCAGACAGTACACGTGTGAGAGAGAGTAATTGTACATAATCCGGACGGTCCGGGAGTCAGACAGTACATGTGTGAGAGAATAATTGTGCCTGGCCCGGACGGTCCAGAAGTCAAACAGTACACGTGTGAGAGAGTAATTGTACATGACCCGGACGGTCCGGGAGTCAGACAGTACACGTGTGAGAGAGAGTAATTGCACATGACCCGGATGGTCCGGGAGTCAGACAGTACACGTGTGAGAGAGAGTAATTGTACATGACCCGGACGGTCCGGGAGTCAGACAGTACACGTGTGAGAGAGAGTAATTGTACATGACCCGGACGGTCCAGGAGTCAGACAGTACACGTGTGAGAGAGAGTAATTGCACATGACCCGGATGGTCCGGGAGTCAGACAGTACACGTGTGAGAGAGAGTAATTATACATAATCCGGACGGTCCGGGAGTCAGACAGTACACGTGTGAGAGAGAGTAATTGTACATGACCCGGCGTTCTGGGAGTCAGACAGTACACGTGTGAGAGAGAGTAATTGTGCATGACCCGGACGGTCCGGGAGTCAGACAGTACACGTGTGAGAGAGAGTAATTGTACATGACCCGGACGGTCCGGGAGTCAGACAGTACACGTGTGAGAGAGAGTAATTGTACATGACCCGGACGGTCCAGGAGTCAGACAGTACACGTGTGAGAGAGAGTAATTGTACAGGACCCGGACGGTCCGGGAATCAGACAGTACACGTGTGAGAGAGAGTAATTGTGCATGACCCGGACGGTCCGGGAGTCAGACAGTACACGTGTGAGAGAGAGTAATTGTACATGACCCGGACGGTCCGGGAGTCAGACAGTACACGTGTGAGAGAGAGTAATTGTACATGACCCGGACGGTCCAGGAGTCAGACAGTACACGTGTGAGAGAGAGTAATTGTACATGACCCGGCGTTCTGGGAGTCAGACAGTACACGTGTGAGAGAGAGTAATTGTACATACCCCGGATGGTCCGGGAATCAGACAGTACACGTGTGAGAGAGAGTAATTGTACATGACCCGGCGTTCTGGGAGTCAGACAGTACACATGTGAGAGAGAGTAATTGTACATGACCCGGACGGTCCGGGAGTCAGACAGTACACGTGTGAGAGAGAGTAATTGTACATGACCCGGACGGTCCGGGAGTCAGACAGTACACATGTGAGAGAGAGTAATTGTACATGAACCGGACGGTCCGGGAGTCAGACAGTACACGTGTGAGAGAGAGTAATTGTACATGACCCGGACGGTCCGGGAGTCAGACAGTACACGTGTGAGAGAGAGTAATTGTACATAATCCGGACGGTCCGGGAGTCAGACAGTACATGTGTGAGAGAATAATTGTGCCTGGCCCGGACGGTCCAGAAGTCAAACAGTACACGTGTGAGAGAGTAATTGTACATGACCCGGACGGTCCGGGAGTCAGACAGTACACGTGTGAGAGAGAGTAATTGCACATGACCCGGATGGTCCGGGAGTCAGACAGTACACGTGTGAGAGAGAGTAATTATACATAATCCGGACGGTCCGGGAGTCAGACAGTACACGTGTGAGAGAGAGTAATTATACATAATCCGGACGGTCCGGGAGTCAGACAGTACACGTGTGAGAGGGAGTAATTGTACATAATCCGGACAGTCCGGGAGTCAGAGAGTACACGTGTGAGAGAGTAATTGTACATGACCCGGACGGTCCGGGAATCAGACAGTACACGAGTGAGAGAGAGTAATTGTACATGACCCGGATGGTCCGGGAATCAGACAGTACACGTGTGAGAGAGAGTAATTGTACATGACCCGGACGGTCCGGGAGTCAGACAGTACACGTGTGAGAGAGAGTAATTGTACATGACCCGGACGGTCCAGGAGTCAGACAGTACACGTGTGAGAGAGAGTAATTGCACATGACCCGGATGGTCCGGGAGTCAGACAGTACACGTGTGAGAGAGAGTAATTATACATAATCCGGACGGTCCGGGAGTCAGACAGTACACGTGTGAGAGGGAGTAATTGTACAGGACCCGGACGGTCCGGGAATCAGACAGTACACGTGTGAGAGAGAGTAATTGTACATAATCCGGACGGTCCGGGAGTCAGAGAGTACACGTGTGAGAGGGAGTAATTGTACAGGACCCGGACGGTCCGGGAATCAGACAGTACACGAGTGAGAGAGAGTAATTGTACATGACCCGGATGGTCCGGGAATCAGACAGTACACGTGTGAGAGAGAGTAATTGTACATAATCCGGACGGTCCGGGAGTCAGAGAGTACACGTGTGAGAGGGAGTAATTGTACAGGACCCGGACGGTCCGGGAATCAGACAGTACACGAGTGAGAGAGAGTAATTGTACATGACCCGGATGGTCCGGGAATCAGACAGTACACGTGTGAGAGAGAGTAATTGTACATGACCCGGACGGTCCGGGAGTCAGACAGTACACGTGTGAGAGAGAGTAATTGTACATGAACCAGACGGTCCAGAAGTCAGACAGTACACGTGTGAGAGAGAGTAATTGTACATGACCCGGCGTTCTGGGAGTCAGACAGTACACGTGTGAGAGAGAGTAATTGTACATGACACGGACGGTCCGGGAGTCAGACAGTACACGTGTGAGAGAGAGTAAGTGCACATGACCCGGACGGTCCGGGAGTCAGACAGTTCACGTGTGAGAGAGAATAAATGTACATGACCCGGACGGTCCGGACGTCAGACATTACACGTGTGAGAGAGAGTAATTGTACATGACCCGGACGGTCCGGGAGTCAGACACTACACGTGTGAGAGAGTAATTGTACATGAACCGTACGGTCCGGGAATCAGACAGGACACGTGTGAGAGAGAGTAATTGTACATGACCGGGACGGTCCGGGAATCAGACAGTACACGTGTGAGAGAGAGTAATTGTACATGACCCGGACGGTCCGGGAGTCAGACAATACACGTGTGAGAGAATAATTGTACCTGGCCCGGACGGTCCAGAAGTCAAACAGTACACGTGTGAGAGAGTAATTGTACATGACCCGGACGGTCCGGGCGTCAGACAGTACACGTGAGATAGAATAATTGTACCTGGCCCGGACGGTCCGGAAGTCAGACAGTACACGTATGAGAGAGAGTAATTGTACATGACCCGGACGGTCCGGGAGTCAGACAGTACACGTGTGAGAGAGAGTAATTGTACATGACCCGGACGGTCCGGGAATCAGACAGTACATGTGTGAGAGAGAGTAACTGTACAGGACCCGGACGGTCCGGGATTCAGACAGTACACGTGTGAGAGAGAGTAATTGTACATGACCCGAACGGTCCGGGAGTCAGACAGTACACGTGTGAGAGAGAGTAATTATACATAATCCGGACGGTCCGGGAGTCAGACAGTACACGTGTGAGAGGGAGTAATTGTACATAATCCGGACGGTCCGGGAGTCAGACAGGACACGTGTGAGAGAATAATTGTACATGACCCGGACGGTCCGGGTGTCAGACAGTACACGTGTGAGAGAGTAATTGTACATGACCCGGACGGTCCGGGAGTCAGACAGTACACGTGTGAGAGAGAGTAACTGTACAGGACCCGGACGGTCCGGGATTCAGACAGTACACGTGTGAGAGAGAGTAATTGTACATGACCCGAACGGTCCGGGAGTCAGACAGTACACGTGTGAGAGTAATTGTACATGACCCGGACGGTCTGGGAGTCAGACAGTACATGTGTGAGAGAGAGTAATTGTACATGACCCGGACGGTCCGGGAGTCAGCCAGTACACGTGTGAGAGAGAATAATTGTACATGACCCGGACGGTCGGGAGTCAGACAGTACACGTGTGAGAGAGTAACTGTACATGACCCGGACGGTCCGGGTGTCAGACAGTACACGTGTGAGAGAGAGTAATTGTACATGGCCCGGACGGTCCGGGAGTCACACAGTACACGTGTGAGAGAGAGTAATTGTACATGACTCGGACGGTCCGGAAGTCAGACAGTACACGCGTTTGAGAGTAATTGTACATGACCCGGACGGTCTGGGAGTCAGACAGTACACGCGTGAGAGAGAGAAATTGTACATGAACCAGACGGTCTGGAAGTCAGACAGTACACGTGTGAGAGAGAGTAATTGTACATGACCCGGAGGGTCCGGGAGTCAGACAGTACACATGTGAGAGAGAGTAATTGTACATGACCCGGGAAGTCCGGAAGTCAGACAATACACGTGTGAGAGAGAGGAATTGTACATGCCCCAGGCGGACCGTGAATCAGACAATAAACGTGTGAGAGAGAGTAATTGTACATGACCCGGACGGTCCGGGAGTCAGACAGTACACGTGTGAGAGACAGAGTAATCGTACATGACCCGGACGGTCCTGGAGTCAGACAGTACATGTGTGAGAGAGTAATTGTACATGACCTGGACGGTCTGGGAGTCAGACAGTACACGCGTGAGAGAGAGTAATTGTACATGAACCAGACGGTCCGGGAGTCAGACAGTACACGTGTGAGAGAGTAATTGTACATGACCCGGATGGTCCGGGAGTCAGACAGTACACGTGTGAGAGAGAGTAATTGTACATGACCCGGACGGTCTGGGAGTCAGACAGTACACGCGTGAGAGAGAGTAATTGTACATGAACCAGACGGTCTGGAAGTCAGACAGTACACGTGTGAGAGAGAGTAATTGTACATGACCCGGACGGTCCGGGAGTCACACAGTACACGTGTGAGAGAGAGTAATTGTACATGACCCGGACGGTCTGGGAGTCAGACAGTACACGCGTGAGAGAGAGTAATTGTACATGAACCAGACGGTCTGGAAGTCAGACAGTACACGTGTGAGAGAGAGTAATTGTACATGACCCGGACGGTCCGGGAGTCAGACAGTACACATGTGAGAGAGAGTAATTGTACATGACCCGGGAAGTCCGGAAGTCAGACAGTACACGTGTGAGAGAGAGTAATTCAACATGAACCAGACGGTCCGGGAGTCAAACAGTACACGCGTGAGAGAGAGTAATTGTACATGGCCCGGACGGTCCGGGAGTCACACAGTACACGTGTGAGAGAGAGTAATTGTACATGACTCGGACGGTCCGGAAGTCAGACAGTACACGCGTTTGAGAGTAATTGTACATGACCCGGACGGTCTGGGAGTCAGACAGTACACGCATGAGAGAGAGTAATTGTACATGAACCAGACGGTCTGGAAGTCAGACAGTACACGTGTGAGAGAGAGTAATTGTACATGACCCGGACGGTCCGGGAGTCAGACAGTACACGTGTGAGAGACAGAGTAATCGTACATGACCCGGACGGTCCTGGAGTCAGACAGTACATGTGTGAGAGAGTAATTGTACATGACCTGGACGGTCTGGGAGTCAGACAGTACACGCGTGAGAGAGAGTAATTGTACCAGAACCGGACGGTCCAGGAGTCAGACAGTACACGTGTGAGAGAGAGGAATTGTACATGACCCGGACTGTCTGGGAGTCAGAAAGTACACGTGTGAGAGAGTAATTGTAAATGATCCGGACGGTCCGCGAGTCAGACAGTACACCTGTGAGAGAGTGTAAAGGTACATGACCCGGACGGTCCGGGAGTCAGACAGTACACGTGTGAGAGAGAGTAATTGTACATGACCCGGACGGTCCGGGAATCAGACAGTACACGTGTGAGAGAGTAATTGTACATGACCCGGAGGGTCCGGGAATCAGACAGTACACGTGTGAGAGAGAGTAATTGTACATGACCCGGACGGTCCGGGAGTCAGACAGTACACGTGTGAGAGAGAGTTATTGTACATGACCCGGACGGTCCGGGAGTCTGACAGTTCACGTGTGAGAGAGAGTAATTGTACATGAACCGTACGGTCCGGGAATCAGACAGGACACGTGTGAGAGAGAGTAATTGTACATGACCCGGACTGTCTGGGAGTCAGACAGTACACGTGTGAGAGAGAGTAATTGTACATGCCCCGGATGGTCCGGAAGTCAGACAGTACACGTGTGAGAGAGTAATTGTACATGAACCGTATGGTCCGGGAATCAGACAGTACACGTGTGAGAGAGAGTAATTGTACATGACCCGGAGGGTCGGGGAATCAGACTGTACACGTGTGAGAGAGAGTAATTGTACATGACCCGGACGGTCCGGGTGTCAGACAGTACACGTGTGAGAGAGAGTAATTGTACATGAACCGTACGGTCCGGGAATCAGACAGGACACGTGTGAGAGAGAGTAATTGTACATGACCCGGACTGTCTGGGAGTCAGACAGTACACGTGTGAGAGAGAGTAATTGTACATGCCCCGGATGGTCCGGAAGTCAGACAGTACACGTGTGAGAGAGTAATTGTACATGAACCGTACGGTCCGGGAATCAGACAGTACACGTGTGAGAGAGAGTAATTGTACATGACCCGGAGGGTCCGGGAATCAGACAGTACACGTGTGAGAGAGAGTAATTGTACATGACCCGGACGGTCCGGGAGTCAGACAGTACACGTGTGAGAGAGAGTTATTGTACATGACCCGGACGGTCCGGGAGTCTGACAGTTCACGTGTGAGAGAGAGTAATTGTACAGGACCCGGACGGTCCGGGAATCAGACAGTACACGAGTGAGCGAGAGTAATTGTACATGACCCGGCGTTCTGGGAGTCAGACAGTACACGTGTGAGAGAGAGTAATTGTACATACCCCGGATGGTCCGGGAATCAGACAGTACACGTGTGAGAGAGAGTAATTGTACATGACCCGGCGTTCTGGGAGTCAGACAGTACACATGTGAGAGAGAGTAATTGTACATGACCCGGACGGTCCGGGAGTCAGACAGTACACGTGTGAGAGAGAGTAATTGTACATAATCCGGACGGTCCGGGAGTCAGACAGTACATGTGTGAGAGAATAATTGTGCCTGGCCCGGACGGTCCAGAAGTCAAACAGTACACGTGTGAGAGAGTAATTGTACATGACCCGGACGGTCCGGGAGTCAGACAGTACACGTGTGAGAGAGAGTAATTGTACATGACCCGGACGGTCCGGGAGTCAGACAGTACACGTGTGAGAGAGAGTAATTGTACATGACCCGGATGGTCCGGGAGTCAGACAGTACACGTGTGAGAGAGAGTAATTATACATAATCCGGACGGTCCGGGAGTCAGACAGTACACGTGTGAGAGGGAGTAATTGTACACAATCAGGACGGTCCGGGAGTCAGAGAGTACACGTGTGAGAGGGAGTAATTGTGCATGACCCGGATGGTCCGGGAATCAGACAGTACACGTGTGAGAGAGAGTAATTGTACATGACCCGGACGGTCCGGGAGTCAGACAGTACACGTGTGAGAGAGAGTAATTGTACATGACCCGGACGGTCCGGGAGTCAGACAGTACACGTGTGAGAGAGAGTAATTGTACATGAACCAGACGGTCCAGAAGTCAGACAGTACACGTGTGAGAGAGAGTAATTGTACATGACCCGGCGTTCTGGGAGTCAGACAGTACACGTGTGAGAGAGAGTAATTGTACATGACCCGGACGGTCCGGGAGTCAGACAGTACACGTGTGAGAGAGAGTAATTGTACATAATCCGGACGGTCCGGGAGTCAGACAGTACATGTGTGAGAGAATAATTGTGCCTGGCCCGGACGGTCCATAAGTCAAACAGTACACGTGTGAGAGAGTAATTGTACATGACCCGGACGGTCCGGGAGTCAGACAGTACACGTGTGAGAGAGAGTAATTGTACATGACCCGGACGGTCCGGGAGTCAGACAGTACACGTGTGAGAGAGAGTAATTGTACATGACCCAGATGGTCCGGGAGTCAGACAGTACACGTGTGAGAGAGAGTAATTATACATAATCCGGACGGTCCGGGAGTCAGACAGTACACGTGTGAGAGGGAGTAATTGTACATAATCCGGACGGTCCGGGAGTCAGACAGGACACGTGTGAGAGAATAATTGTACATGACCCGGACGGTCCGGATGTCAGACAGTACACGTGTGAGAGAGTAATTGTACATGACCCGGACGGTCCGGGAGTCAGACAGTACACGTGTGAGAGAGAGTAATTGTACATGACCCGGACGGTCCGGGAGTCAGACAGTTCACGTGTGAGAGAGAATAAATGTACATGACCCGGACGGTCCGGACGTCAGACATTACACGTGTGAGAGAGAGTAATTGTACATGACCCGGACGGTCCGGGAGTCAGACACTACACGTGTGAGAGAGTAATTGTACATGAACCGTACGGTCCGGGAATCAGACAGGACACGTGTGAGAGAGAGTAATTGTACATGACCGGGACGGTCCGGGAATCAGACAGTACACGTGTGAGAGAGAGTAATTGTACATGACCCGGACGGTCCGGGAGTCAGACAATACACGTGTGAGAGAATAATTGTACCTGGCCCGGACGGTCCAGAAGTCAAACAGTACACGTGTGAGAGAGAGAGTAATTGTACATGACCCGGACGGTCCGGGCGTCAGACAGTACACGTGAGAGAGAATAATTGTACCTGGCCCGGACGGTCCAGAAGTCAAACAGTACACGTGTGAGAGAGCAATTGTACATGACCCGGACGGTCCGGGAGTCAGACACTGCACGTGTGAGAGAGTAATTGTACATGAACCGTACGGTCTGGGAATCAGACAGGACACGTGTGAGAGAGAGTAATTGTACATGACCCGGACGGTCCGGAAGTCAGACAGTACACGTATGAGAGAGAGTAATTGTACATGACCCGGACGGTCCGGGAGTCAGACAGTACACGTGTGAGAGAGAGTAATTGTACATGACCCGGACGGTCCGGGAATCAGACAGTACATGTGTGAGAGAGAGTAACTGTACAGGACCCGGACGGTCCGGGATTCAGACAGTACACGTGTGAGAGAGAGTAATTGTACATGACCCGAACGGTCCGGGAGTCAGACAGTACACGTGTGAGAGTAATTGTACATGACCCGGACGGTCCGGGAGTCAGACAGTACAGATGTGAGAGAGAGTAATTGTACATGACCCGGACGGTCCGGGAGTCAGACACTACACGTGTGAGAGAGAGTAATTGTACATGATCCGGACGGTCTGGGAGTCAGACAGTACATGTGTGAGAGAGAGTAATTGTACATGACCCGGACGGTCCGGGAGTCAGCCAGTACACGTGTGAGAGAGAATAATTGTACATGACCCGGACGGTCGGGAGTCAGACAGTACACGTGTGAGAGAGTAACTGTACATGACCCGGACGGTCCGGGTGTCAGACAGTACACGTGTGAGAGAGAGTAATTGTACATGGCCCGGACGGTCCGGGAGTCACACAGTACACGTGTGAGAGAGAGTAATTGTACATGACTCGGACGGTCCGGAAGTCAGACAGTACACGCGTTTGAGAGTAATTGTACATGACCCGGACGGTCTGGGAGTCAGACAGTACACGCGTGAGAGAGAGAAATTGTACATGAACCAGACGGTCTGGAAGTCAGACAGTACACGTGTGAGAGAGAGTAATTGTACATGACCCGGACGGTCCGGGAGTCAGACAGTACACATGTGAGAGAGAGTAATTGTACATGACCCGGGAAGTCCGGAAGTCAGACAATACACGTGTGAGAGAGAGGAATTGTACATGCCCCAGGCGGACCGTGAATCAGACAATAAACGTGTGAGAGAGAGTAATTGTACATGACCCGGACGGTCCGGGAGTCAGACAGTACACGTGTGAGAGACAGAGTAATCGTACATGACCCGGACGGTCCTGGAGTCAGACAGTACATGTGTGAGAGAGTAATTGTACATGACCTGGACGGTCTGGGAGTCAGACAGTACACGCGTGAGAGAGAGTAATTGTACATGAACGAGACGGTCCGGGAGTCAGACAGTACACGTGTGAGAGAGTAATTGTACATGACCCGGATGGTCCGGGAGTCAGACAGTACACGTGTGAGAGAGAGTAATTCAACATGAACCAGACGGTCCGGGAGTCAAACAGTACACGCGTGAGAGAGAGTAATTGTACATGGCCCGGACGGTCCGGGAGTCACACAGTACACGTGTGAGAGAGAGTAATTGTACATGACTCGGACGGTCCGGAAGTCAGACAGTACACGCGTTTGAGAGTAATTGTACATGACCCGGACGGTCTGGGAGTCAGACAGTACACGCGTGAGAGAGAGTAATTGTACATGAACCAGACGGTCTGGAAGTCAGACAGTACACGTGTGAGAGAGAGTAATTGTACATGACCCGGACGGTCCGGGAGTCAGACAGTACACATGTGAGAGAGAGTAATTGTACATGACCCGGGAAGTCCGGAAGTCAGACAATACACGTGTGAGAGAGAGGAATTGTACATGCCCCAGGCGGACCGTGAATCAGACAATAAACGTGTGAGAGAGAGTAATTGTACATGACCCGGACGGTCCGGGAGTCAGACAGTACACGTGTGAGAGACAGAGTAATCGTACATGACCCGGACGGTCCTGGAGTCAGACAGTACATGTGTGAGAGAGTAATTGTACATGAACCAGACGGTCCGGGAATCAGACAGTACACGCGTGTGAGAGAGTAATTGTACATGACCCGGATGGTCCGGGAGTCAGACAGTACACGTGTGAGAGAGAGTAATTCAACATGAACCAGACGGTCCGGGAGTCAAACAGTACACGCGTGAGAGAGAGTAATTGTACATGACCCGGACGGTCCGGGCGCCAGACAGTACACGTGTGAGAGAGAGTAATTGTACATGACCCGGACGGTCGGGAGTCAGACAGTACACGTGTGAGAGAGAGGAATTGTACATGACCCGGACTGTCTGGGAGTCAGAAAGTACACGTGTGAGAGAGTAATTGTAAATGATCCGGACGGTCCGCGAGTCAGACAGTACACCTGTGAGAGAGAGTAATTGTACATGACCCGGACGGTCCGGGAATCAGACAGTACACGTGTGAGAGAGTAATTGTACATGACCCGGAGGGTCCGGGAATCAGACAGTACACGTGTGAGAGAGAGTAATTGTACATGACCCGGACGGTCCGGGAGTCAGACAGTACACGTGTGAGAGAGAGTTATTGTACATGACCCGGACGGTCCGGGAGTCTGACAGTTCACGTGTGAGAGAGAGTAATTGTACATGAACCGTACGGTCCGGGAATCAGACAGGACACGTGTGAGAGAGAGTAATTGTACATGACCCGGACTGTCTGGGAGTCAGACAGTACACGTGTGAGAGAGAGTAATTGTACATGCCCCGGATGGTCCGGAAGTCAGACAGTACACGTGTGAGAGAGTAATTGTACATGAACCGTACGGTCCGGGAATCAGACAGTACACGTGTGAGAGAGAGTAATTGTACATGACCCGGAGGGTCGGGGAATCAGACTGTACACGTGTGAGAGAGAGTAATTGTACATGACCCGGACGGTCCGGGTGTCAGACAGTACACGTGTGAGAGAGAGTAATTGTACATGACCCGGGAAGTCCGGAAGTCAGACAATACACCTGTGAGAGAGAGGAATTGTACATGCCCCAGGCGGTCCGGGAGTCAGACAGTACACGTGTGAGAGAGAGTAATTGTACATGACCCGGACAGTCCGGGAGTCAGACAGTACACGTGTGAGAGAGAGTAATTGTACATGACCCGGACGGTCCGGGAGTCAGACAGTACACGCGTGAGGGAGAGTAATTGTACATGAACCGGACGGTCCAGAAGTCAGACAGTACACGTGTGAGAGAGAGTAATTGTACATGACCCGGCGTTCTGGGAGTCAGACAGTACACGTGTGAGAGAGTAATTGTACATGACCCAGACGGTCCAGGAATCAGACAGTACACGCGTGTGAGAGAGTAATTGTACATGACACGGACGGTCCGGGAATCAGACAGTACACGTGTGTGAGAGAGTAATTGTACATGACACGGACGGTCCGGGAGTCAGACAATACACGTGTGAGAGAGAGTAATTGTACATGACCCGGACGATCCGGGAATCAGACAGTACACGTGTGAGAGAGAGTAATTGTACATGACACGGACGGTCCGGGAATCAGACAGTACACGTGTGTGAGAGAGTAATTGTACATGACACGGACGGTCCGGGAGTCAGACAGTACACGTGTGAGAGAGTAATTGTACATGACCCAGACGGTCCAGGAATCAGACAGTACACGTGTGTGAGAGAGTAATTGTACATGACACGGACGGTCCGGGTGTCAGACAGTACACGTGTGAGAGACTAATTGTACCTGGCCCGGACGGTCCAGAAGTCAAACAGTACACGTGAGAGAGTAATTGTACATGACCCGGATGGTCCGGAGGTCAGACAGTACACGTGTGAGAGAGAGTAATTGTACATGACCCGGACGGTCCGGGAGTCAGACAGTACACGTGTGAGAGAGAGTAATTTTACATGACCCGGACGGTCCGGGAGTCAGACAGTACACGTGTGAGAGTAATTGTACATGCCCCAGATGGTCCGGAAGTCAGCCAGTACACGTGTGAGAGAGAGTAATTGTACATGACCCAGACGGTCGGGAGTCAGACAGTACACGTGTGAGAGAGAGAGAGTAATTGTACTTTCCCCGGACGGTCCGGAAGTCAGCCAGTACACGTGTGAGAGAGAGTAAATGTACATGACCCGGACGGTCGGGAGTCAGACAGTACACGCGTTTGAGAGTAATTGTACATGATCCGGACGGTCTGGGAGTCAGACAGTACACGTGTGAGAGAGAGAAATTGTACATGAACCAGACAGTCTGGAAGTCAGACAGTACACGTGTGAGAGAGAGTAATTGTACATGACCCGGGAAGTCCGGAAGTCAGACAAAACACGTGTGAGAGAGAGGAATTGTACATGCCCCAGGCGGACCGTGAATCAGACAGTACACGTGTGAGAGAGAGTAATTGTACATGCCCCAGGCGGATCGGGAGTCATAAAGTACACGTGTGAGAGAGAGTAATTGTACCAGAACCGGACGGTGCGGGGTTCAGACAGTACACGTGTGAGAGAGAGGAATTGGACATGACCCGGACGGTCCGGGAGTCAGACAGTACACGTGTGACAGAGAGTAATTGTACATGACCCGGACGGTCCGGGAGTCAGACAGTACATGTGTGAGAGAGAGTAATTGTACATGACCCGAACGATCCGGGAGTCAGACAGTTCACGTGTGAGAGAGAGTAATTGTACATGACCCGGACGGTCCGGGAGTCAGACAGTACACGTGTGAGAGAGAGTAATTGTACATGAACCAGACGGTGCGGAAGTCAGACAGTACACGTGTGAGAGAGAGTAATTGTACATGAACCAGACGGTGCGGAAGTCAGACAGTACACGTGCGAGAGAGAGTAATTGTACATGACCCGGATGGTCCGGAAGTCAGACAGTACACGTGCGAGAGAGAGTAATTGTGCATGACCCGGACGGTCCGGGAGTCAGACAGTACACGTGTGAGAGAGAGAGTAATCGTACATGACCCGGACGGTCCGGGAGTCAGACAGTACACGTGTGAGAGAGACTAATTGTACATGCCCCAGGCGGACCGGGCGTCAGACAGTACAAGTGTGAGAGAGAGAGTAATTGTACATGACCCGGACGGTCTGGCAGTCAGAAAGTACACATGTGAGAGAGAGTAATTGTACATGACCCGGACGATCCGGGAGTCAGACAGTACACATTAGATTAGATTAGATTAGATTACTTACAGTGTGGAAACAGGCCCTTCGGCCCAACAAGTCCACACCGACCCGCCGAAGCGCAACCCACCCATTCCCCTACATTTACCCCTTTACCTAACACTACGGGCAATTTAGCGTGGCCAATTCACCTGACCAGCACATCTTTGGACTGTCGGAGGAAACCGGAGCACCCGGAGGAAACCCACACAGACACGGGGAGAACGTGCAAACTCCACACAGTCAGTCGCCTGAGTCGGGAATTGAACCCGGATCTCTGGCGCTGTGAGGCAGCAGTGCTAACCACTGTGCCACCGTGCCGCCCACGTGTGAGAGAGAGTAATTGTACATGAAGCAGACGGTCTGGGAGTCAGACAGTACACGTGTGAGAGAGAGTAATTGTATATGACACAGACGGTTCGGGCGTGAGACAGTACACATGTGAGAGAGAGTAATGGTACATGACCCGGACGGTCCGGGAGTCAGACAGTACACGTGTGAGAGAGAGTAATTGTACATGACCCGGATGGTCCGGGAGTCAGACAGTACCCGTGTGAGAGAGAGAGTAATTGTACATGACGCAGACGGTCTGGGAGTCAGACAGTACACGTGTGAGAGAGAGTAATTGTACATGAAGCAGACGGTCTGGGAGTCAGACAGTACACGTGTGAGAGAGAGTAATTGTATATGACACAGACGGTTCGGGCGTGAGACAGTACACGTGTGAGAGAGAGTAAATGTACATGCCCCAGGCGGTCCAGGAGTCAGAGAGTTCACGTGTGAGAGAGAGCAATTGTACATGACCCGGACGGTCCGGGAGTCAGACAGTACACGTGTGAGAGAGAGTGATTGTACATGACCCGGATGGTCCGGGAGACAGACAGTACACGTGTGAGAGAGAGTAATTGTACATGACCCGAACGATCCGGGAGTCAGACAGTTCACGTGAGAGAGAGAGTAATTGTACATGACCCGGACGGTCCGGGAGTCAGACAGTACACGTGTGAGAGAGAGTAATTTTACATGACCCGGACGGTCCGGGAGTCAGACAGTACACGTGTGAGAGTAATTGTACATGCCCCAGATGGTCCGGACGTCAGCCAGTACACGTGTGAGAGAGAGTAATTGTACATGACCCAGACGGTCTGGAGTCAGACAGTACACGTGTGAGAGAGAGAGTAATTGTACTTTCCCCGGACGGTCCGGAAGTCAGCCAGTACACGTGTGAGAGAGAGTAATTGTACATGACCCAGACGGTCCGGGAGTCAGACAGTACACGTGTGAGAGAGTAATTGTACATTCCCCGGACGGTCCGGATGTCAGACAGTACACGTGTGAGAGAGAGTAATTGTACATGACCCGGACGGTCGGGAGTCAGACAGTACACGCGTTTGAGAGTAATTGTACATGATCCGGACGGTCTGGGAGTCAGACAGTACACGTGTGAGAGAGAGAAATTGTACATGAACCAGACAGTCTGGAAGTCAGACAGTACACGTGTGAGAGAGAGTAATTGTACATGACCCGGGAAGTCCGGAAGTCAGACAAAACACGTGTGAGAGAGAGGAATTGTACATGCCCCAGGCGGACCGTGAATCAGACAGTACACGTGTGAGAGAGAGTAATTGTACATGCCCCAGGCGGACCGGGAGTCATAAAGTACACGTGTGAGAGAGAGTAATTGTACCAGAACCGGACGGTGCGGGGTTCAGACAGTACACGTGTGAGAGAGAGGAATTGTACATGACCCGGACGGTCCGGGAGTCAGACAGTACACGTGTGACAGAGAGTAATTGTACATGACCCGGACGGTCCGGGAGTCAGACAGTACATGTGTGAGAGAGAGTAATTGTACATGACCCGAACGATCCGGGAGTCAGACAGTTCACGTGTGAGAGAGAGTAATTGTACATGACCCGGACGGTCTGGGAGTCAGACAGTACACGTGTAAGAGAGAGTAATTGTACATGAACCAGACGGTGCGGAAGTCAGACAGTACACGTGTGAGAGAGAGTAATTGTACATGACCCGGACGGTCCGGAAGTCAGACAGTACACGTGTGAGAGAGAGTAATTGTGCATGACCCGGACGGTCCGGGAGTCAGACAGTACACGTGTGAGAGAGAGTAATTGTACATGACCCGGATGGTCCGGGAGTCAGACAGTACCCGTGTGAGAGAGAGAGTAATTGTACATGACGCAGACGGTCTGGGAGTCAGACAGTACACGTGTGAGAGAGAGTAATTGTACATGACACAGACGGTTCGGGCGTGAGACAGTACACGTGTGAGAGAGAGTAAATGTACATGCCCCAGGCCGTCCAGGAGTCAGAGAGTTCACGTGTGAGAGAGAGTAATTGTACATGACCCGGACGATCCGGGAGTCAGACAGTACACATGTGAGAGAGAGTAATGGTACATGACCCGGACGGTCCGGGAGTCAGACAGTACACGTGTGAGAGAGAGTAATTGTACATGACCCGGACGTTCCGCGAGTCAGAGAGTACACGTGTGAGAGAGAGTATTGTACATGACCCGGACGGTCCGGGAGTCAGACAGTACACTTGTGAGAGAGAGCAATTGTACATGACCCGGACGGTCCGGGAGTCAGACAGTACACGTGTGAGAGAGAGTAACTGTACCAGAACCGGACGGTCCGGGTGTCAGACAGTACACGTGTGAGAGAGTAATTGTACATGACACAGACGTTTCGGGCGTGAGACAGTACACGTGTGAGAGACAGTAATTGTACATGACCCGGACGGTCCGGGAGTCAGGCAGTACACGTGTGAGAGACAGTAATTGTACATGACCCAGGCGGACCGGGAATCAGACAGTACACGTGTGAGAGAGAGTAATTGTACATGACCCGGATGGTCCGGGAGTCAGACAGTACACGTGTGAGAGGGAGTAACTGTACATGACCCGGACGGTCCGGGAGTCAGACAGTACACGTATGAGAGAGAGGAAATGTACATGACCCGGACGGTCCGGGAGTCAGACAGTACACGTATGAGAGAGAGGAAATGTACATGACCCGGACGGTCCGGGAGTCAGACAGTACACGTATGAGAGAGAGGAATTGTACATGACCCGGACGGTCCGGGAGTCAGACAGTACACGTATGAGAGAGAGGAAATGTACATGACCCGGACGGTCCGGGAGTCAGACAGTACACGTATGAGAGAGAGGAATTGTACATGACCCGGACGGTCTGGGAGTCAGACAGAACACGCGTGAGAGAGAGGAATTGTACATGACCCGGACGGTCCGGGAGTCAGACAGTACATGTGTGAGAGAGAGTAATTGTACCAGAACCGGACGGTCCGGGAGTCAGACAGTACACGTGTGAGGGAGAGTAATTGTCCATGACCCGGACGGTCCGGGCGTCAGACAGTACACGTGTAAGAGAGAGTAATTGCACATGACCCGGACGGTCCAGGCGTCAGACAGTACACGTGTGAGAGAGAGTAATTGTACATGACCCGGACGGTCTGGGACTCAGACAGTACTCGTGTGAGAGAGAGGAACTGTACATGACCCGGACGGTCCGGGAGTCAGACCGTACACGTGTGACAGAGAGTAATTGTACATGACCCGGACGGTCCAGGAGTCAGACAGTACACGTGCGAGAGAGAGTAATTGTACATGAATCGGACGGTCCTTGAGACAGACAGTACACGTGTGAGAGAGAGTAATTGTACATGACCCGGATGGTCCGGGAGTCAGACAGTGCACATGTGAGAGAGAGTAATTGTAGATGAACCGGACGGTCCGGGAGTCAGACAGTACACGTGTGAGAGAGAGTAATTGTACATGACCCGGACGGTCGGGAGTCAGACAGTACACGTGTGAGAGAGAGAGTAATCGTACATGACCCGGACGGTCCGGGAGTCAGACAGTACACGTGTGAGAGAGACTAATTGTACATGCCCCAGACGGTCTGGGAGTCAGAACGTACACATGTGAGAGAGAGTAATTGTACATGACACGGACTGTCTGGGAGTCAGACAGTACACTTGTGAGAGAGAGTAATTGTACATGACCCGGACGTTCCGCGAGTCAGACAGTACACGTGTGAGGGAGAGTAATTGTACATGACCCGGACGGTCCGGGAGTCAGACAGTACACTTGTGAGAGAGAGCAATTGTACATGACCCGGACGGATTGGGAGTCAGACAGTACACGTGTGAGAGAGAGTAATTGTACATGACCCGGACGGTCCGGGAGTCAGACAGTACACGTGTGAGAGAGAGTAACTGTACCAGAACCGGACGGTCCGGGTGTCAGACAGTACACGTGTGAGAGAGTAATTGTACATGACACAGACGGTTCGGGCGTGAGACAGTACACGTGTGAGAGACAGTAATTGTACATGACCCGGACAGTCCGGGAGTCAGGCAGTACACGTGTGAGAGACAGTAATTGTACATGACCTGGACGGTCCGGGAGTCAGGCAGTACACGTGTGAGAGAGAGTAATTGTACATGACCCGGACGGTCCGGGAGTCAGACAGTACACGTGTGTGAGAGATTAATTGTACATGACCCGGACGGTCCGGGAGTCAGATAGTACACGTGTGAGAGAGAGTAATTTTACATGACCCGGACGGTCCGGGAGTCAGACAGTACACGTGTGAGAGAGAGTAACTGTACCAGAACCGGACGGTCCGGGTGTCAGACAGTACACGTGTGAGAGAGTAATTGTACATGACCCGGACGGTCCGGGAGTCAGACAGTACACGTGTGAGAGAGTAATTGTACATGACACAGACGGTTCGGGCGTGAGACAGTACACGTGTGAGAGACAGTAATTGTACATGACCCGGACGGTCCGATAGTCAAACAGTACACGTGTGAGAGAGAGTAATTGTACATGACCCGGACGGTCCGGGAGTCAGACAGTACACGTGTGAGAGAGAGTAATTGTACATGACCCGGAAGGTCCGATAGTCAAACAGTACACGTGTGAGAGAGAGTAATTGTACATGACCCGGACGGTCCGGGAGTCAGACAGTACACGTGTGAGAGGGAGTAATTGTACATGACCCGGACGGTCCGGGAGTCAGACAGTACACGTATGAGAGAGAGGAAATGTACATGACCCGGACGGTCCGGGAGTCAGACAGTACACGTATGAGAGAGAGGAAATGTACATGACCCGGACGGTCCGGGAATCAGACAGTACACGTGTGAGAGAGAGTAATTGTACATGACCCGGACGGTCCGGGAGTCAGACAGAACACATGTCAGAGAGTAATTGTACATGACCCGGATGGTCTGGGAGTCAGACAGTACACGTGTGAGAGAGAGGAATTGTACATGACCCGGACGGTCCGGGAGTCAGACAGTACACGTGTGAGAGAGAGGAAATGTACATGACCCGGACGGTCCGGGAGTCAGACAGTACACGTGTGAGAGAGAGGAATTGTACATGACCCGGACGGTCCGGGAGTCAGACAGTACACGTATGAGAGAGAGGAAATGTACATGACCCGGACGGTCCGGAAGTCAGACAGAACACGTGTCAGGGAGAGTAATTGTACATGACCCGGACGGTCCGGGAGTCAGACAGTACACGTGTGAGAGAGAGGAATTGTACATGACCCGGACAGTCCGGGAGTCAGACAGTACACGCTTCAGGGAGAGTAATTGTACATGACCCGGATGGCCTGGGAGTCAGAAAGTACACATGTGAGAGAGAGTAATTGTACATGACCCGGACGGTCCGGGAGTCAGACAGTACACGTGTGAGAGAGAGAGTAATCGTACATGACCCGGACGGTCCGGGAGTCAGACAGTACACGTGTGAGAGAGACTAATTATACATGCCCCAAGCGGACCGGGCGTCAGACAGTACAAGTGTGAGAGAGAGAGTAATTGTACATGACCCGGACGGTCTGGGAGTCAGAAAGTACACATGTGAGAGAGAGTAATTCTACATGACACGGACTGTCTGGGAGTCAGACAGTACACGTGTGAGAGAGAGTAATTGTACATGACCCGGACGTTCCGCGAGTCAGACAGTACACGTGTGAGAGACAGAGTAATCGTACATGACCCGGACGGTCCGGGAGTCAGACAGTACACGTGTGAGAGAGAGTAATTGTACATGCCCCGGACGGTCCGGGAGTCAGACAGTACACGTGTGAGAGAGAGTAATTGTACCAGAACCGGACGGTCCGGGAGTCAGACAGTACACGTGTGAGAGACAGTAAATGTACATGACCCGGACGGTCCGGGAGTCAGACAGTACACGTGTGAGAGAGAGTAATTGTACATGACCCGGAAGGTCCCGGAGTCAGACAGCGCACATGTGAGAGAGAGTAATTGCACATGACCCGTCGTTCTGGGAGTCAGACAGTACACGTGTGAGAGAGAGTAATTGTACATGACCCGGAAGGTCCCGGAGTCAGACAGCGCACATGTGAGAGAGAGTAATTGCACATGACCCGTCGTTCTGGGAGTCAGACAGTACACGTGTGAGAGAGAGTAATTGTACCAGAACCGGACGGTCCAGGAGTCAGACAGTACACGTGTGAGAGAGAGGAATTGTACATGACCCGGACTGTCTGGGAGTCAGAAAGTACACATGTGATAGAGAGTAATTGTAAATGATCCGGACGGTCCGCGAGTCAGACAGTACACGTGTGAGAGAGGGTAAATGTACATGACCCGGACGGTCCGGGAGTCAGACAGTACACGTGTGAGAGAGAGTAATCGTACATGACCCGGACGGTCCGGGAGTCAGACAGTACACATGTGAGAGAGAGTAATTGTACACGAACCAGACGGTCCGGGAGTCAGACAGTACACGTGTGAGAGAGAGTAATTGTACCAGAACCGGTCGGTCCGGGAGTCAGACAGTACATGTGTGAGAGAGAGTAATTGTGCAGGACCCGGACGGTCCGGGAGTCAGACAGTACACGTGTGAGAGAGAGTAATTGTACATGACCCGGACGGTCCGGGAGTCAGACAGTACAAGTGTGTGAGCGAGTAATTGTACATGACGCGGATGGTCCGGGAGTCAGACAGTACACGTGTGAGAGAGAGTAATTGTACCAGAACTGGACGGTCCGGGTGTCAGACAGTACACGTGTGAGAGAGAGTAATTGTACATGACCTGGACAGTCTGGGTGTCAGACAGTACACGTGTGAGAGAGAGTAATTGTACATGACACAGACGGTCCGGGAGACAGACAGTACATGTGTGAGAGAGAGTAATTGTACATGACCCGGACGGTCCGGGAGTCAGACAGTACACGTGTGTGAGAGTGTAATTGAACATGACCCGGACGGTCCGGGTGTCAAACAGCACACGTGTGAGAGAGAGTAATTGTACATGACCCGGACGGTCCGGGAGACAGAGAGTACACGTGTGAGAGAGAGTAATTGTACATGACCCGGACGGTCCGGGAGTCAGACAGTACACGTGTGAGAGAGAGTAATTGTACATGCCCCAGGCGGTCCGGGCGTCAGACAGTACACATGTGAGAGAGAGTAATTGTACATGACCCGGACGGTCCGGGAGTCAGACAGTACACGTGTGTGAGAGAGTAATTGTACATGACCCGGACGGTCCGGGAGTCAGACAGTACACGTGTGTGAGACAGTAATTGTACAGGAACCGGACGGTCCGGGAGTCAGACAGTACACGTGTGTGAGAGAGTAATTGTACATGACCCGGACGGTCCGGGAGTCAGACAGTACATGTGTGAGAGAGTAATTGTACATGACCCGGACGCTCCGGGAGTCAGACAGTACACGTGTGAGAGAGAGTAATTGTACCAGAACCGGACGGTCCGGGAGTCAAACAGTACACGTGTGAGAGAGAGTAATTGTACAGGAACCGGACGGTCCGGGAGTCAGACAGTACACGTGTGAGAGAGAGTAATTGTACATGACCTGGACGGTCTGGGAGTCAGACAGTACACGTGTGAGAGAGAGTAATTCGACATGAACCAGACGGTCCAGGAGTCAAACAGTACACGTGTGAGAGAGAGTAATTGTACATGACCCGGACGGTCCGGGAGTCAGACAGTACATGTGTGAGAGAGTAATTGTACATGACCCGGACGCTCCGGGAGTCAGACAGTACATGTGTGAGAGAGAGTAATTGTACATGACCCGGACGGTCCGGGAGTCAGACAGTACACGCGTGAGTGAGAGTAATTGTACATGACCCGGACGGTCCGGGAGTCAGACAGTACATGTGTGAGAGAGTAATTGTACATGACCCGGACGCTCCGGGAGTCAGACAGTACACGTGTGAGAGAGAGTAATTGTACCAGAACCGGACGGTCCGGGAGTCAAACAGTACACGTCTGAGAGAGAGCAATTGTACAGGAACCGGACGGTCCGGGAGTCAGACAGTACACGTGTGACAGAGAGCAATTGTACATGACCTGGACGGTCTGGGAGTCAGACAGTACACGTGTGAGAGAGAGTAATTGTACATGACCCGGACGGTCCGGGAGTCAGACAGAACACGTGTGAGAGAGAGTAATTGTACAGGAACCGGACGGTCCGGGAGTCAGACAGTACACGTGTGAGAGAGAGTAATTGTACATGACCCGGACGGTCTGGGAGTCAGACAGTACATGTGTGAGAGAGTAATTGTACATGACCCGGACGGTCCGGGCGTCAGACAGTACATGTGTGAGAGACAGTAATTGTACATGACCCGGACGGTCCGGGAGTCAGGCAGAACACGTGTGAGAGACAGTAATTGTACATGACCCGGACGGTCCGATAGTCAAACAGTACACGTGTGAGAGTAATTTTACAGGAACCGGACGGTCCGGGAGTCAGACAGTACACGTGTGAGAGAGAGTAATTGTACATGACCCGGACGGTCCGGGAGTCAGACAGTACATGTGTGAGAGAGAGTTATTGTACATGACCCGCACGGTCCGGGAGTCAGACAGTACACGTGTGAGAGACAGTAATTGTACATGACCCGGACGGTCCGGGAGTCAGACAGTACACGTGTGAGAGAGAGTAATTGTTCAGGCCCCAGGCGGTCCGGGCGCCAGACAGTACATGTGTGAGAGAGTAATTGTACATGACCCGGACGGACCAGGAGTCAAACAGTACACGCGTGAGAGAGAGGATTTGTACATGAATCGGACGGTCCGGGAGTCAGACAGGACACGTGAGAGAGAGAGTAATTGTACATGACCTGGACGGTCCGGGAGTCAGACAGTACACGTGTGAGAGAGAGTAATTGTACATGACCTGGACGGTCCGGGAGTCAGACAGTACATGCGTGAGAGAGTAATTGTACATGACACAGACGGTTCGGGCATGAGACAGTACACGTGTGAGAGAGAGTAATTGTACATGACCTGGACGGTCTGGGAGTCAGACAGTACACGTGTGTGAGAGAGTAATTGTACATGACCTGGACGGTCCGGGTGTCAGACAGTACACGTGTGAGAGTGAGTAATTGTACATGACCCGGACGGTCGGGAGTCAGACAGTACACGTGTGAGAGAGAGTAATTGTACATGACCCGGACGGTCCGGGAGTCAGACAGTACACGTGTGAGAGAGAGTAATTGCACCAGAACCGGACGGTCCGGGTGTCAGACAGTACACGTGTGAGAGAGAGTAATTGTACATGACCCGGACGGTCCGGGAGTCAGACAGTACACGTGTGAGAGAGAGTAATTGTACATGACCCGGACGGTCCGGGAGTCAGACAGTACACGTGTGAGAGAGAGTAATTGTACATGACCTGGACGGTCTGGGAGTCAGACAGTACACGTGTGAGAGAGAGTAATTGTACATGACCTGGACGGTCCGGGAGTCAGACAGTACACGTGTGAGAGAGTAATTGTACATGACCCGGACGGTCCGGGAGTCAGACAGTACACGTGTGAGAGAGAGTAATTGTACATGACCCGGACGGTCCGGGAGTCAGACAGTACATGTGTGAGAGAGTAATTGTACATGACCCGGACGGTCCGGGAGTCAGACAGTACACGTGTGAGAGAGTAATTGTACATGACCCGGTCGGTTGGGAGTCAGACAGTACATGTGTGAAAGACAGTAATTGTACATGACCCGGACGGTCCGGGTGTCAGGCAGTACACGTGTGAGAGGGAGTAATTGTACAGGAACCGGACGGTCCGGGCGTCAGACAGTACACGTGTGAGAGAGAGTAATTGTACATGACCCGGACGGTCCGTGAGTCAGACAGTACACGTGTGAGAGAGAGTAATTGTACATGACCCGGAAGGTCCGGGAGTCAGACAGCGCACGTGTGAGAGAGTAATTGTACATGACCCGGACGGTCCGGGAGTCAGACAGTACACGTGTGAGAGAGGGTAATTGTACATGACCCGTCGTTCTGGGAGTCAGACAGTACACGTGTGAGAGAGAGTAATTGTACATGACCCGGACTGTCTGGGAGTCAGAAAGTACACATGTGAGAGAGAGTAATTGTATATGATCCGGACGGTCCGCGAGTCAGACAGTACACGTGTGAGAGAGAGTAAATGTACATGACCCGGACGGTCCGGGAGTCAGACAGTACACGTGTGAGAGACAGAGTAATCGTACATGACCCGGACGGTCCGGGCGTCAGACAATACACGTGTGAGAGAGAGTAATTGTACATGAACCAGACGGTCCGGGAGTCAGACAGTACATGTGTGAGAGAGAGTAATTGTACCAGAACCGGACGGTCCGGGAGTCAGACAGTACACGTGTGAGAGAGAGTAATTGTACATGACCCGGACGGTCCGGGAGTCAGACAGTACACGTGTGAGAGACAGAGTAATCGTACATGACCCGGACGGTCCGGGCGTCAGACAATACACGTGTGAGAGAGAGTAATTGTACATGAACCAGACGGTCCGGGAGTCAGACAGTACACGTGTGAGAGAGAGTAATTGTACATGCCCCAGGCAGTCCGGGCGTCAGACCGTACATGTGTGAGAGAGAGAAATTGTACATGAACCGGAAAGTCCGGGAATCAGATAGTACACGTGTGAGAGAGAGTAATTGTACATGACCCGTCGTTCTGGGAGTCAGACAGTACACGTGTGAGAGAGAGTAATTGTACATGACCCGGACTGTCTGGGAGTCAGAAAGTACACATGTGAGAGAGAGTTAATGTACATGACCCGGACGGTCCGGGAGTCAGACAGTACACGTGTGAGAGACAGTAATTGTACATGACCCGGACGGTCCGGGAGTCAGACAGTACACGTGTGAGAGAGAGTAATTGTTCAGGCCCCAGGCGGTCCGGGCGCCAGACAGTACATGTGTGAGAGAGTAATTGTACATGACCCGGACGGACCAGGAGTCAGACAGTACACGCGTGAGAGAGAGGATTTGTACATGAATCGGACGGTCCGGGAGTCAGATAGTACACGTGTGAGAGAGAGTAATTGTACATGACCCGGAAGGTCCGGGAGTCAGACAGTACACGTGTGAGAGAGAGTAATTGTAAATGACCCGGACGGTCCGGGAGTCAGACAGGACACGTGAGAGAGAGAGTAATTGTACATGACCCGGACGGTCCGGGAGTCAGACAGGACACGTGAGAGAGAGAGTAATTGTACATGACCCGGACGGTCCGGGAGTCAGACAGTACACGTGTGAGAGAGAGTAATTGTACATGACCCGGACGGACCGGGAGTCAGACAGTACACGTATGAGAGAGAGTAATTTTACATGCCCCAGGAATTCCAGGCGTCAGACAGTACACGTGTGAGAGCGAGTAATTGTTCATGACCCGGATGGTCCGGGAGTCAGACAGTACACGTGTGAGAGAGAGCAATTGTACCAGAACCGGACGGTCCGGGTGTCAGACAGTACACGTGTGAGAGAGAGTAATTGTATATGACCCGGACGGTCCGCGAGTCAGACAGTACACGTGTGAGAGACAGAGTAATCGTACATGACCCGGACGGTCCGGGAGTCAGACAGTACACGTGTGAGAGAGAGTAATTGTACATGCCCCGGACGGTCCGGGAGTCAGACAGTACACGTGTGAGAGAGAGTAATTGTACCAGAACCGGACGGTCCGGGAGTCAGACAGTACACGTGTGAGAGACAGTAAATGTACATGACCCGGACGGTCCGGGAGTCAGACAGTACACGTGTGAGAGAGAGTAATTGTACATGACCCGGAAGGTCCCGGAGTCAGACAGCGCACATGTGAGAGAGAGTAATTGCACATGACCCGTCGTTCTGGGAGTCAGACAGTACACGTGTGAGAGAGAGTAATTGTACATGACCCGGAAGGTCCCGGAGTCAGACAGCGCACATGTGAGAGAGAGTAATTGCACATGACCCGTCGTTCTGGGAGTCAGACAGTACACGTGTGAGAGAGAGTAATTGTACCAGAACCGGACGGTCCAGGAGTCAGACAGTACACGTGTGAGAGAGAGGAATTGTACATGACCCGGACTGTCTGGGAGTCAGAAAGTACACATGTGATAGAGAGTAATTGTAAATGATCCGGACGGTCCGCGAGTCAGACAGTACACGTGTGAGAGAGGGTAAATGTACATGACCCGGACGGTCCGGGAGTCAGACAGTACACGTGTGAGAGAGAGTAATCGTACATGACCCGGACGGTCCGGGAGTCAGACAGTACACATGTGAGAGAGAGTAATTGTACACGAACCAGACGGTCCGGGAGTCAGACAGTACACGTGTGAGAGAGAGTAATTGTACCAGAACCGGTCGGTCCGGGAGTCAGACAGTACATGTGTGAGAGAGAGTAATTGTGCAGGACCCGGACGGTCCGGGAGTCAGACAGTACACGTGTGAGAGAGAGTAATTGTACATGACCCGGACGGTCCGGGAGTCAGACAGTACAAGTGTGTGAGCGAGTAATTGTACATGACGCGGATGGTCCGGGAGTCAGACAGTACACGTGTGAGAGAGAGTAATTGTACCAGAACTGGACGGTCCGGGTGTCAGACAGTACACGTGTGAGAGAGAGTAATTGTACATGACCTGGACAGTCTGGGTGTCAGACAGTACATGTGTGAGAGAGAGTAATTGTACATGACCCGGACGGTCCGGGAGTCAGACAGTACACGTGTGTGAGAGTGTAATTGAACATGACCCGGACGGTCCGGGTGTCAAACAGCACACGTGTGAGAGAGAGTAATTGTACATGACCCGGACGGTCCGGGAGACAGAGAGTACACGTGTGAGAGAGAGTAATTGTACATGACCCGGACGGTCCGGGAGTCAGACAGTACACGTGTGAGAGAGAGTAATTGTACATGCCCCAGGCGGTCCGGGCGTCAGACAGTACACATGTGAGAGAGAGTAATTGTACATGACCCGGACGGTCCGGGAGTCAGACAGTACACGTGTGTGAGAGAGTAATTGTACATGACCCGGACGGTCCGGGAGTCAGACAGTACACGTGTGTGAGACAGTAATTGTACAGGAACCGGACGGTCCGGGAGTCAGACAGTACACGTGTGTGAGAGAGTAATTGTACATGACCCGGACGGTCCGGGAGTCAGACAGTACATGTGTGAGAGAGTAATTGTACATGACCCGGACGCTCCGGGAGTCAGACAGTACACGTGTGAGAGAGAGTAATTGTACCAGAACCGGACGGTCCGGGAGTCAAACAGTACACGTGTGAGAGAGAGTAATTGTACAGGAACCGGACGGTCCGGGAGTCAGACAGTACACGTGTGAGAGAGAGTAATTGTACATGACCTGGACGGTCTGGGAGTCAGACAGTACACGTGTGAGAGAGAGTAATTCGACATGAACCAGACGGTCCAGGAGTCAAACAGTACACGTGTGAGAGAGAGTAATTGTACATGACCCGGACGGTCCGGGAGTCAGACAGTACATGTGTGAGAGAGTAATTGTACATGACCCGGACGCTCCGGGAGTCAGACAGTACATGTGTGAGAGAGAGTAATTGTACATGACCCGGACGGTCCGGGAGTCAGACAGTACACGCGTGAGTGAGAGTAATTGTACATGACCCGGACGGTCCGGGAGTCAGACAGTACATGTGTGAGAGAGTAATTGTACATGACCCGGACGCTCCGGGAGTCAGACAGTACACGTGTGAGAGAGAGTAATTGTACCAGAACCGGACGGTCCGGGAGTCAAACAGTACACGTCTGAGAGAGAGCAATTGTACAGGAACCGGACGGTCCGGGAGTCAGACAGTACACGTGTGACAGAGAGCAATTGTACATGACCTGGACGGTCTGGGAGTCAGACAGTACACGTGTGAGAGAGAGTAATTGTACATGACCCGGACGGTCCGGGAGTCAGACAGAACACGTGTGAGAGAGAGTAATTGTACAGGAACCGGACGGTCCGGGAGTCAGACAGTACACGTGTGAGAGAGAGTAATTGTACATGACCCGGACGGTCTGGGAGTCAGACAGTACATGTGTGAGAGAGTAATTGTACATGACCCGGACGGTCCGGGCGTCAGACAGTACATGTGTGAGAGACAGTAATTGTACATGACCCGGACGGTCCGGGAGTCAGGCAGAACACGTGTGAGAGACAGTAATTGTACATGACCCGGACGGTCCGATAGTCAAACAGTACACGTGTGAGAGTAATTTTACAGGAACCGGACGGTCCGGGAGTCAGACAGTACACGTGTGAGAGAGAGTAATTGTACATGACCCGGACGGTCCGGGAGTCAGACAGTACATGTGTGAGAGAGAGTTATTGTACATGACCCGCACGGTCCGGGAGTCAGACAGTACACGTGTGAGAGACAGTAATTGTACATGACCCGGACGGTCCGGGAGTCAGACAGTACACGTGTGAGAGAGAGTAATTGTTCAGGCCCCAGGCGGTCCGGGCGCCAGACAGTACATGTGTGAGAGAGTAATTGTACATGACCCGGACGGACCAGGAGTCAAACAGTACACGCGTGAGAGAGAGGATTTGTACATGAATCGGACGGTCCGGGAGTCAGACAGGACACGTGAGAGAGAGAGTAATTGTACATGACCTGGACGGTCCGGGAGTCAGACAGTACACGTGTGAGAGAGAGTAATTGTACATGACCTGGACGGTCCGGGAGTCAGACAGTACATGCGTGAGAGAGTAATTGTACATGACACAGACGGTTCGGGCATGAGACAGTACACGTGTGAGAGAGAGTAATTGTACATGACCTGGACGGTCTGGGAGTCAGACAGTACACGTGTGTGAGAGAGTAATTGTACATGACCTGGACGGTCCGGGTGTCAGACAGTACACGTGTGAGAGTGAGTAATTGTACATGACCCGGACGGTCGGGAGTCAGACAGTACACGTGTGAGAGAGAGTAATTGTACATGACCCGGACGGTCCGGGAGTCAGACAGTACACGTGTGAGAGAGAGTAATTGCACCAGAACCGGACGGTCCGGGTGTCAGACAGTACACGTGTGAGAGAGAGTAATTGTACATGACCCGGACGGTCCGGGAGTCAGACAGTACACGTGTGAGAGAGAGTAATTGTACATGACCCGGACGGTCCGGGAGTCAGACAGTACACGTGTGAGAGAGAGTAATTGTACATGACCTGGACGGTCTGGGAGTCAGACAGTACACGTGTGAGAGAGAGTAATTGTACATGACCTGGACGGTCCGGGAGTCAGACAGTACACGTGTGAGAGAGTAATTGTACATGACCCGGACGGTCCGGGAGTCAGACAGTACACGTGTGAGAGAGAGTAATTGTACATGACCCGGACGGTCCGGGAGTCAGACAGTACATGTGTGAGAGAGTAATTGTACATGACCCGGACGGTCCGGGAGTCAGACAGTACACGTGTGAGAGAGTAATTGTACATGACCCGGTCGGTTGGGAGTCAGACAGTACATGTGTGAAAGACAGTAATTGTACATGACCCGGACGGTCCGGGTGTCAGGCAGTACACGTGTGAGAGGGAGTAATTGTACAGGAACCGGACGGTCCGGGCGTCAGACAGTACACGTGTGAGAGAGAGTAATTGTACATGACCCGGACGGTCCGTGAGTCAGACAGTACACGTGTGAGAGAGAGTAATTGTACATGACCCGGAAGGTCCGGGAGTCAGACAGCGCACGTGTGAGAGAGTAATTGTACATGACCCGGACGGTCCGGGAGTCAGACAGTACACGTGTGAGAGAGGGTAATTGTACATGACCCGTCGTTCTGGGAGTCAGACAGTACACGTGTGAGAGAGAGTAATTGTACATGACCCGGACTGTCTGGGAGTCAGAAAGTACACATGTGAGAGAGAGTAATTGTATATGATCCGGACGGTCCGCGAGTCAGACAGTACACGTGTGAGAGAGAGTAAATGTACATGACCCGGACGGTCCGGGAGTCAGACAGTACACGTGTGAGAGACAGAGTAATCGTACATGACCCGGACGGTCCGGGCGTCAGACAATACACGTGTGAGAGAGAGTAATTGTACATGAACCAGACGGTCCGGGAGTCAGACAGTACATGTGTGAGAGAGAGTAATTGTACCAGAACCGGACGGTCCGGGAGTCAGACAGTACACGTGTGAGAGAGAGTAATTGTACATGACCCGGACGGTCCGGGAGTCAGACAGTACACGTGTGAGAGACAGAGTAATCGTACATGACCCGGACGGTCCGGGCGTCAGACAATACACGTGTGAGAGAGAGTAATTGTACATGAACCAGACGGTCCGGGAGTCAGACAGTACACGTGTGAGAGAGAGTAATTGTACATGCCCCAGGCAGTCCGGGCGTCAGACCGTACATGTGTGAGAGAGAGAAATTGTACATGAACCGGAAAGTCCGGGAATCAGATAGTACACGTGTGAGAGAGAGTAATTGTACATGACCCGTCGTTCTGGGAGTCAGACAGTACACGTGTGAGAGAGAGTAATTGTACATGACCCGGACTGTCTGGGAGTCAGAAAGTACACATGTGAGAGAGAGTTAATGTACATGACCCGGACGGTCCGGGAGTCAGACAGTACACGTGTGAGAGACAGTAATTGTACATGACCCGGACGGTCCGGGAGTCAGACAGTACACGTGTGAGAGAGAGTAATTGTTCAGGCCCCAGGCGGTCCGGGCGCCAGACAGTACATGTGTGAGAGAGTAATTGTACATGACCCGGACGGACCAGGAGTCAGACAGTACACGCGTGAGAGAGAGGATTTGTACATGAATCGGACGGTCCGGGAGTCAGATAGTACACGTGTGAGAGAGAGTAATTGTACATGACCCGGAAGGTCCGGGAGTCAGACAGTACACGTGTGAGAGAGAGTAATTGTAAATGACCCGGACGGTCCGGGAGTCAGACAGGACACGTGAGAGAGAGAGTAATTGTACATGACCCGGACGGTCCGGGAGTCAGACAGGACACGTGAGAGAGAGAGTAATTGTACATGACCCGGACGGTCCGGGAGTCAGACAGTACACGTGTGAGAGAGAGTAATTGTACATGACCCGGACGGACCGGGAGTCAGACAGTACACGTATGAGAGAGAGTAATTTTACATGCCCCAGGAATTCCAGGCGTCAGACAGTACACGTGTGAGAGCGAGTAATTGTTCATGACCCGGATGGTCCGGGAGTCAGACAGTACACGTGTGAGAGAGAGCAATTGTACCAGAACCGGACGGTCCGGGTGTCAGACAGTACACGTGTGAGAGAGAGTAATTGTATATGACCCGGACGGTCCGGGAGTCAGACAGTACACGTGTGAGAGAGAGTAATTGTACATGACCCGGACGGTCCAGGAGTCAGACAGTACACGTGTGAGAGAGAGGAATTGTACATGACCTGGACGGTCTGGGAGTCAGACAGTACATGTGTGAGAGAGTAATTGTACATGACCCGGACGGTCCGGGCGTCAGACAGTACACGTGTGAGAGACAGTAATTGTACATGACCCGGACGGTCCGGGAGTCAGACAGTACACGTGTGAGAGAGAGGAATTGTACATGACCCGGACGGTCCGGGAGTCAGACAGTACACGTTTGAGAGAGAGTAATTGTACATGACCCGGACGGTCCGGGAGTCAGACAGTACACGTGTGAGAGAGAGTAATTGTACATGACCCGGACGGTCGGGAGTCAGAAAGTACACGTGTGAGAGAGAGTAAATGTACATGACCCGGACGGTCCGGGAGTCAGAAAGTACACGTGTGAGAGAGAGTAATTGTATATGATCCGGACGGTACGCGAATCAGACAGTACACGTGTGAGAGAGAGTAAATGTACATGACCCGGACGGTCCGGGAGTCAGACAGTACACGTGTGAGAGAGAGTAAATGTACATGACCCGGACGGTCCGGGAGTCAGACAGTACACGTGTGAGAGAGAGTAATTGTACATGAACCAGACGGTCCGGGAGTCAGACAGTACATGTGTGAGATAGAGTGATTGTACATGAAGCAGACGGTCCGGGAGTCAGATAGTACACGTGTGAGAGAGAGTAATTGTACATGACCCGGACGGTCCAGGAGTCAGACAGTACACGTGTGAGAGAGAGGAATTGTACATGACCTGGACGGTCTGGGAGTCAGACAGTACATGTGTGAGAGAGTAATTGTATATGATCCGGACGGTACGCGAGTCAGACAGTACACGTGTGAGAGAGAGTAAATGTACATGACCCGGACGGTCCGGGAGTCAGACAGTACACGTGTGAGAGAGAGTAAATGTACATGACCCGGACGGTCCGGGAGTCAGACAGTACACGTGTGAGAGAGAGTAATTGTACATGAACCAGACGGTCCGGGAGTCAGACAGTACATGTGTGAGATAGAGTGATTGTACATGAAGCAGACGGTCCGGGAGTCAGACAGTACACGTGTGAGAGAGAGTAATTGTAGATGACCCGGACGGTCCGGGAGTCAGATAGTACACGTGTGAGAGAGAGTAATTGTACATGGCCCGGACGGTCCGGGAGTCAGACAGTACACGTGTGAGAGAGAGTAAATGTACATGACCCGGACGGTCCGGGAGTCAGACAGTACACGTGTGAGAGAGAGTAATTGTACATGAACCAGACGGTCCGGGAGTCAGACAGTACACGTGTGAGAGAGAGTAATTGTACATGACCCGGACGGTCCGGGAGTCAGACAGTGTACGTGTGAGAGCGAGTAATTGTACATGACCCGGATGGTCCGGGAGTCAGACAGTACACGTGTGAGAGAGACTAATTGCACCAGAACCGGACGGTTTGGGCGTGAGACAGTACACGTGAGAGAGAGAGTAATTGTACATGACCTGGACGGTCCGGGGGTCAGACAGTACATGCGTGAGAGAGTAATTGTACATGACACAGAGGGTTCGGGCATGAGACAGTACACGTGTGAGAGAGAGTAATTGTACATGACCTGGACGGTCTGGGAGTCAGACAGTACACGTGTGTGAGAGAGTAATTGTACATGACCTGGACGGTCCGGGTGTCAGACAGTACACGTGTGAGAGAGAGTAATTGTACATGACCCGGACGGTCCGGGAGTCAGACAGTACACGTGTGAGAGAGAGTAATTGTACATGACCCGGACGGTCCGGGAGTCAGACAGTACACGTGTGAGAGAGAGTAATTGTACATGACCCGGACGGTCCGGGAGTCAGACAGTACACGTGTGAGAGAGAGTAATTGCACCAGAACCGGACGGTCCGGGTGTCAGACAGTACACGTGTGAGAGAGAGTAATTGTACATGACCTGGACGGTCTGGGAGTCAGACAGTACACGTTTGAGAGAGAGTAATTGTACATGACCTGGACGGTCTGGGAGTCAGACAGTACACGTTTGAGAGAGAGTAATTGTACATGGCCCGGACGGTCCGGGAGTCAGACAGTACACGTGTGAGAGAGAGTAATTGTACATGACCCGAACGGTCGGGAGTCAGAAAGTACACGTGTGAGAGAGAGTAAATGTACATGACCCGGACGGTCCGGGAGTCAGAAAGTACACGTGTGAGAGAGAGTAATTGTATATGATCCGGACGGTACGCGAATCAGACAGTACACGTGTGAGAGAGAGTAAATGTACATGACCCGGACGGTCCGGGAGTCAGACAGTACACGTGTGAGAGAGAGTAAATGTACATGACCCGGACGGTCCGGGAGTCAGACAGTACACGTGTGAGAGAGAGTAATTGTACATGAACCAGACGGTCCGGGAGTCAGACAGTACATGTGTGAGATAGAGTGATTGTACATGAAGCAGACGGTCCGGGAGTCAGATAGTACACGTGTGAGAGAGAGTAATTGTACATGACCCGGACGGTCCAGGAGTCAGACAGTACACGTGTGAGAGAGAGGAATTGTACATGACCTGGACGGTCTGGGAGTCAGACAGTACATGTGTGAGAGAGTAATTGTACATGACCCGGACGGTCCGGGCGTCAGACAGTACACGTGTGAGAGACAGTAATTGTACATGACCCGGACGGTCCGGGAGTCAGACAGTACACGTGTGAGAGAGAGGAATTGTACATGACCCGGACGGTCCGGGAGTCAGACAGTACACGTTTGAGAGAGAGTAATTGTACATGACCCGGACGGTCCAGGAGTCAGACAGTACACTTGTGAGAGAGAGTAATTGTACATGACCCGGACGGTCGGGAGTCAGAAAGTACACGTGTGAGAGAGAGTAAATGTACATGATCCGGACGGTCCGGGAGTCAGAAAGTACACGTGTGAGAGAGAGTAATTGTATATGATCCGGACGGTACGCGAGTCAGACAGTACACGTGTGAGAGAGAGTAAATGTACATGACCCGGACGGTCCGGGAGTCAGACAGTACACGTGTGAGAGAGAGTAAATGTACATGACCCGGACGGTCCGGGAGTCAGACAGTACACGTGTGAGAGAGAGTAATTGTACATGAACCAGACGGTCCGGGAGTCAGACAGTACATGTGTGAGATAGAGTGATTGTACATGAAGCAGACGGTCCGGGAGTCAGACAGTACACGTGTGAGAGAGAGTAATTGTAGATGACCCGGACGGTCCGGGAGTCAGATAGTACACGTGTGAGAGAGAGTAATTGTACATGGCCCGGACGGTCCGGGAGTCAGACAGTACACGTGTGAGAGAGAGTAAATGTACATGACCCGGACGGTCCGGGAGTCAGACAGTACACGTGTGAGAGAGAGTAATTGTACATGAACCAGACGGTCCGGGAGTCAGACAGTACACGTGTGAGAGAGAGTAATTGTACATGACCCGGACGGTCCGGGAGTCAGACAGTGTACGTGTGAGAGCGAGTAATTGTACATGACCCGGATGGTCCGGGAGTCAGACAGTACACGTGTGAGAGAGACTAATTGCACCAGAACCGGACGGTTTGGGCGTGAGACAGTACACGTGAGAGAGAGAGTAATTGTACATGACCTGGACGGTCCGGGGGTCAGACAGTACATGCGTGAGAGAGTAATTGTACATGACACAGAGGGTTCGGGCATGAGACAGTACACGTGTGAGAGAGAGTAATTGTACATGACCTGGACGGTCTGGGAGTCAGACAGTACACGTGTGTGAGAGAGTAATTGTACATGACCTGGACGGTCCGGGTGTCAGACAGTACACGTGTGAGAGAGAGTAATTGTACATGACCCGGACGGTCCGGGAGTCAGACAGTACACGTGTGAGAGAGAGTAATTGTACATGACCCGGACGGTCCGGGAGTCAGACAGTACACGTGTGAGAGAGAGTAATTGCACCAGAACCGGACGGTCCGGGTGTCAGACAGTACACGTGTGAGAGAGAGTAATTGTACATGACCTGGACGGTCTGGGAGTCAGACAGTACACGTGTGAGAGAGAGTAATTGTACATGACCTGGACGGTCCGGGAGTCAGACAGTACACGTGTGAGAGAGTAATTGTACATGACCCGGACGGTCGGGAGTCAGAAAGTACACGTGTGAGAGAGAGTAAATGTACATGACCCGGACGGTCCGGGAGTCAGAAAGTACACGTGTGAGAGAGAGTAATTGTATATGATCCGGACGGTACGCGAATCAGACAGTACACGTGTGAGAGAGAGTAAATGTACATGACCCGGACGGTCCGGGAGTCAGACAGTACACGTGTGAGAGAGAGTAAATGTACATGACCCGGACGGTCCGGGAGTCAGACAGTACACGTGTGAGAGAGAGTAAGTGTACATGACCTGGACGGTCCGGGAGTCAGACAGTACACGTGTGAGAGAGTAATTGTACATGACCCGGACGGTCCGGGAGTCAGACAGTACACGTGTGAGAGAGAGTAACTGTACATGCCCCAGGCAGTCCGGGCGTCAGACCGTACATGTGTGAGAGAGTAATTGTACATGACCCGGACGGTCCGATAGTCAAACAGTACACGTGTGAGAGTAATTGTACAGGAACCGGACGGTCCGGACGTCAGACAGTACACGTGTGAGAGAGAGTAATTGTACATGACCCGGACGGTCCGGGAGTCAGACAGTACACGTGTGAGAGAGAGTAATTGTACATGACCCGGAAGGTCCGGGAGTCAGACAGCGCACGTGTGAGAGAGTAATTGTACATGACCTGGACGGTCTGGGAGTCAGACAGTACACGTGTGTGAGAGAGTAATTGTACATGACCTGGACGGTCGGGAGTCAGACAGTACACGTGTGAGAGAGAGTAATTGTACATGACCCGGACGGTCCGGGAGTCAGACAGTACACGTGTGAGAGAGAGTAATTGCACCAGAACCGGACGGTCCGGGAGTCAGACAGTACACGTGTGAGAGAGTAATTGTACATGACCCGGACGGTCCGGGAGTCAGACAGTACACGTGTGAGAGAGAGTAACTGTACATGCCCCAGGCAGTCCGGGCGTCAGACCGTACATGTGTGAGAGAGTAATTGTACATGACCCGGACGGTCCGGGAGTCAGACAGTACACGTGTGAGAGAGAGTAATTGTACCAGAACCGGACGGTCTGGGAGTCAGACAGTACACGTGTGAGAGAGAGTAATTGTACATGACCCGGACGGTCCGGGAGTCAGACAGTACACGTGTGAGAGAGTAATTGTACATGACCCGGTCGGTTGGGAGTCAGACAGTACATGTGTGAAAGACAGTAATTGTACATGACCCGGACGGTCCGGGTGTCAGGCAGTACACGTGTGAGAGGGAGTAATTGTACATGACCCGGAAGGTCCGGGAGTCAGACAGCGCACGTGTGAGAGAGTAATTGTACATGACCCGGACGGTCCGGGAGTCAGACAATACACGTGTGAGAGAGAGTAATTGTACATGACCCGTCGTTCTGGGAGTCAGACAGTACACGTGTGAGAGAGAGTAATTGTACATGACCCGGACTGTCTGGGAGTCAGAAAGTACACATGTGAGAGAGAGTAATTGTATATGATCCGGACGGTCCGGGAGTCAGACAGTACACGTGTGAGAGACAGAGTAATCGTACATGACCCGGACGGTCCGGGCGTCAGACAATACACGTGTGAGAGAGAGTAATTGTACATGAACCAGACGGTCCGGGAGTCAGACAGTACACGTGTGAGAGAGAGTAATTGTACATGCCCCAGGCAGTCCGGGCGTCAGACCGTACATGTGTGAGAGAGAGAAATTGTACATGAACCGGAAAGTCCGGGAATCAGATAGTACACGTGTGAGAGAGAGTAATTGTACATGACCCGTCGTTCTGGGAGTCAGACAGTACACGTGTGAGAGAGAGTAATTGTACATGACCCGGACTGTCTGGGAGTCAGAAAGTACACATGTGAGAGAGAGTTAATGTACATGACCCGGACGGTCCGGGAGTCAGACAGTACACGTGTGAGAGACAGTAGTTGTACATGACCCGGACGGTCCGGGAGTCAGACAGTACACGTGTGAGAGAGAGTAATTGTTCAGGCACCAGGCGGTCCGGGCGCCAGACAGTACATGTGTGAGAGAGTAATTGTACATGACCCGGACGGACCAGGAGTCAGACAGTACACGCGTGAGAGAGAGGATTTGTACATGAATCGGACGGTCCGGGAGTCAGATAGTACACGTGTGAGAGAGAGTAATTGTACATGACCCGGAAGGTCCGGGAGTCAGACAGTACACGTGTGAGAGAGAGTAATTGTAAATGACCCGGACGGTCCGGGAGTCAGACAGGACACGTGAGAGAGAGAGTAATTGTACATGACCCGGACGGTCCGGGAGTCAGACAGGACACGTGAGAGAGAGAGTAATTGTACATGACCCGGACGGTCCGGGAGTCAGACAGTACACGTGTGAGAGAGAGTAATTGTACATGACCCGGACGGACCGGGAGTCAGACAGTACACGTATGAGAGAGAGTAATTTTACATGCCCCAGGAATTCCAGGCGTCAGACAGTACACGTGTGAGAGCGAGTAATTGTTCATGACCCGGATGGTCCGGGAGTCAGACAGTACACGTGTGAGAGAGAGTAATTGTACATGAACCAGGCGGTCCGGGAGTCAGACAGTACACGTGTGAGAGAGAGTAATTGTACATGACCCGGACGGTCCAGGAGTCAGACAGTACACGTGTGAGAGAGAGTAATTGTACATGACCCGGACGGTCCAGGAGTCAGACAGTACACGTGTGAGAGAGAGGAATTGTACATGACCTGGACGGTCTGGGAGTCAGACAGTACATGTGTGAGAGAGTAATTGTACATGACCCGGACGGTCCGGGCGTCAGACAGTACACGTGTGAGAGACAGTAATTGTACATGACCCGGACGGTCCGGGAGTCAGACAGTACACGTGTGAGAGAGAGTAATTGTACATGACCCGGACGGTCGGGAGTCAGAAAGTACACGTGTGAGAGAGAGTAATTGTACATGCCCCGGACGGTCCGGGAGTCAGACAGTACACGTGTGAGAGAGAGGAATTGTACATGACCCGGACGGTCCGGGAGTCAGACAGTACACGTTTGAGAGAGAGTAATTGTACATGACCCGGACGGTCCGGGAGTCAGACAGTACACGTGTGAGAGAGAGTAATTGTACATGACCCGGACGGTCGGGAGTCAGAAAGTACACGTGTGAGAGAGAGTAAATGTACATGACCCGGACGGTCCGGGAGTCAGAAAGTACACGTGTGAGAGAGAGTAATTGTATATGATCCGGACGGTACGCGAATCAGACAGTACACGTGTGAGAGAGAGTAAATGTACATGACCCGGACGGTCCGGGAGTCAGACAGTACACGTGTGAGAGAGAGTAAATGTACATGACCCGGACGGTCCGGGAGTCAGACAGTACACGTGTGAGAGAGAGTAATTGTACATGAACCAGACGGTCCGGGAGTCAGACAGTACATGTGTGAGATAGAGTGATTGTACATGAAGCAGACGGTCCGGGAGTCAGATAGTACACGTGTGAGAGAGAGTAATTGTACATGACCCGGACGGTCCAGGAGTCAGACAGTACACGTGTGAGAGAGAGGAATTGTACATGACCTGGACGGTCTGGGAGTCAGACAGTACATGTGTGAGAGAGTAATTGTACATGACCCGGACGGTCCGGGCGTCAGACAGTACACGTGTGAGAGACAGTAATTGTACATGACCCGGACGGTCCGGGAGTCAGACAGTACACGTGTGAGAGAGAGGAATTGTACATGACCCGTCGTTCTGGGAGTCAGACAGTACACGTGTGAGAGAGAGTAATTGTACATGACCCGGACTGTCTGGGAGTCAGAAAGTACACATGTGAGAGAGAGTAATTGTATATGATCCGGACGGTCCGGGAGTCAGACAGTACACGTGTGAGAGACAGAGTAATCGTACATGACCCGGACGGTCCGGGCGTCAGACAATACACGTGTGAGAGAGAGTAATTGTACATGAACCAGACGGTCCGGGAGTCAGACAGTACACGTGTGAGAGAGAGTAATTGTACATGCCCCAGGCAGTCCGGGCGTCAGACCGTACATGTGTGAGAGAGAGAAATTGTACATGAACCGGAAAGTCCGGGAATCAGATAGTACACGTGTGAGAGAGAGTAATTGTACATGACCCGTCGTTCTGGGAGTCAGACAGTACACGTGTGAGAGAGAGTAATTGTACATGACCCGGACTGTCTGGGAGTCAGAAAGTACACATGTGAGAGAGAGTTAATGTACATGACCCGGACGGTCCGGGAGTCAGACAGTACACGTGTGAGAGACAGTAGTTGTACATGACCCGGACGGTCCGGGAGTCAGACAGTACACGTGTGAGAGAGAGTAATTGTTCAGGCACCAGGCGGTCCGGGCGCCAGACAGTACATGTGTGAGAGAGTAATTGTACATGACCCGGACGGACCAGGAGTCAGACAGTACACGCGTGAGAGAGAGGATTTGTACATGAATCGGACGGTCCGGGAGTCAGATAGTACACGTGTGAGAGAGAGTAATTGTACATGACCCGGAAGGTCCGGGAGTCAGACAGTACACGTGTGAGAGAGAGTAATTGTAAATGACCCGGACGGTCCGGGAGTCAGACAGGACACGTGAGAGAGAGAGTAATTGTACATGACCCGGACGGTCCGGGAGTCAGACAGGACACGTGAGAGAGAGAGTAATTGTACATGACCCGGACGGTCCGGGAGTCAGACAGTACACGTGTGAGAGAGAGTAATTGTACATGACCCGGACGGACCGGGAGTCAGACAGTACACGTATGAGAGAGAGTAATTTTACATGCCCCAGGAATTCCAGGCGTCAGACAGTACACGTGTGAGAGCGAGTAATTGTTCATGACCCGGATGGTCCGGGAGTCAGACAGTACACGTGTGAGAGAGAGTAATTGTACATGAACCAGGCGGTCCGGGAGTCAGACAGTACACGTGTGAGAGAGAGTAATTGTACATGACCCGGACGGTCCAGGAGTCAGACAGTACACGTGTGAGAGAGAGTAATTGTACATGACCCGGACGGTCCAGGAGTCAGACAGTACACGTGTGAGAGAGAGGAATTGTACATGACCTGGACGGTCTGGGAGTCAGACAGTACATGTGTGAGAGAGTAATTGTACATGACCCGGACGGTCCGGGCGTCAGACAGTACACGTGTGAGAGACAGTAATTGTACATGACCCGGACGGTCCGGGAGTCAGACAGTACACGTGTGAGAGAGAGTAATTGTACATGACCCGGACGGTCGGGAGTCAGAAAGTACACGTGTGAGAGAGAGTAATTGTACATGCCCCGGACGGTCCGGGAGTCAGACAGTACACGTGTGAGAGAGAGGAATTGTACATGACCCGGACGGTCCGGGAGTCAGACAGTACACGTTTGAGAGAGAGTAATTGTACATGACCCGGACGGTCCGGGAGTCAGACAGTACACGTGTGAGAGAGAGTAATTGTACATGACCCGGACGGTCGGGAGTCAGAAAGTACACGTGTGAGAGAGAGTAAATGTACATGACCCGGACGGTCCGGGAGTCAGAAAGTACACGTGTGAGAGAGAGTAATTGTATATGATCCGGACGGTACGCGAATCAGACAGTACACGTGTGAGAGAGAGTAAATGTACATGACCCGGACGGTCCGGGAGTCAGACAGTACACGTGTGAGAGAGAGTAAATGTACATGACCCGGACGGTCCGGGAGTCAGACAGTACACGTGTGAGAGAGAGTAATTGTACATGAACCAGACGGTCCGGGAGTCAGACAGTACATGTGTGAGATAGAGTGATTGTACATGAAGCAGACGGTCCGGGAGTCAGATAGTACACGTGTGAGAGAGAGTAATTGTACATGACCCGGACGGTCCAGGAGTCAGACAGTACACGTGTGAGAGAGAGGAATTGTACATGACCTGGACGGTCTGGGAGTCAGACAGTACATGTGTGAGAGAGTAATTGTACATGACCCGGACGGTCCGGGCGTCAGACAGTACACGTGTGAGAGACAGTAATTGTACATGACCCGGACGGTCCGGGAGTCAGACAGTACACGTGTGAGAGAGAGGAATTGTACATGACCCGGACGGGCCGGGAGTCAGACAGTACACGTTTGAGAGAGAGTAATTGTACATGACCCGGACGGTCCGGGAGTCAGACAGTACACGTGTGAGAGAGAGTAATTGTACATGACCCGGACGGTCGGGAGTCAGAAAGTACACGTGTGAGAGAGAGTAAATGTACATGACCCGGACGGTCCGGGAGTCAGACAGTACACGTGTGAGAGAGAGTAAATGTACATGACCCGGACGGTCCGGGAGTCAGACAGTACACGTGTGAGAGAGAGTAAATGTACATGACCCGGACGGTCCGGGAGTCAGACAGTACACGTGTGAGAGAGAGTAATTGTACATGAACCAGATGGTCCGGGAGTCAGACAGTACATGTGTGAGATAGAGTGATTGTACATGAAGCAGACGGTCCGGGAGTCAGACAGTACACGTGTGAGAGAGAGTAATTGTAGATGACCCGGACGGTCCGGGAGTCAGATAGTACACGTGTGAGAGAGAGTAATTGTACATGACCCGGACGGTCCGGGAGTCAGACAGTACACGTGTGAGAGAGAGTAAATGTACATGACCCGGACGGTCCGGGAGTCAGACAGTACACGTGTGAGAGAGAGTAATTGTACATGAACCAGACGGTCCGGGAGTCAGACAGTACATGTGTGAGAGAGAGTGATTGTACATGAAGCGGACGGTCCGGGAGTCAGACAGTACACGTGTGAGAGAGAGTAATTGTACATGACCCGGACGGTCCGGGAGTCAGACAGTGCACGTGTGAGAGCGAGTAATTGTACATGACCCGGATGGTCCGGGAGTCAGACAGTACACGTGTGAGAGAGACTAATTGCACCAGAACCGGACGGTTTGGGCGTGAGACAGTACACGTGAGAGAGAGAGTAATTGTACATGACCTGGACGGTCCGGGGGTCAGACAGTACATGCGTGAGAGAGTAATTGTACATGACACAGAGGGTTCGGGCATGAGACAGTACACGTGTGAGAGAGAGTAATTGTACATGACCTGGACGGTCTGGGAGTCAGACAGTACACGTGTGTGAGAGAGTAATTGTACATGACCTGGACGGTCCGGGTGTCAGACAGTACACGTGTGAGAGAGAGTAATTGTACATGACCCGGACGGTCCGGGAGTCAGACAGTACACGTGTGAGAGAGAGTAATTGTACATGACCCGGACGGTCCGGGAGTCAGACAGTACACGTGTGAGAGAGAGTAATTGCACCAGAACCGGACGGTCCGGGTGTCAGACAGTACACGTGTGAGAGAGAGTAATTGTACATGACCTGGACGGTCTGGGAGTCAGACAGTACACATGTGAGAGAGAGTAATTGTACATGACCTGGACGGTCCGGGAGTCAGACAGTACACGTGTGAGAGAGAGTAATTGTACATGACCTGGACGGTCCGGGAGTCAGACAGTACACGTGTGAGAGAGTAATTGTACATGACCCGGACGGTCCGGGAGTCAGACAGTACACGTGTGAGAGAGAGTAACTGTACATGCCCCAGGCAGTCCGGGCGTCAGACCGTACATGTGTGAGAGAGTAATTGTACATGACCCGGACGGTCCGATAGTCAAACAGTACACGTGTGAGAGTAATTGTACAGGAACCGGACGGTCCGGACGTCAGACAGTACACGTGTGAGAGAGAGTAATTGTACATGACCCGGACGGTCCGGGAGTCAGACAGTACACGTGTGAGAGAGAGTAATTGTACATGACCCGGAAGGTCCGGGAGTCAGACAGCGCACGTGTGAGAGAGTAATTGTACATGACCCGGACGGTCCGGGAGTCAGACAGTACACGTGTGAGAGAGAGAAATTGTACATGAACCGGACAGTCCGGGAATCAGATAGTACACGTGTGAGAGAGAGTAATTGTTCATGACCCGTCGTTCTGGGAGTCAGACAGTACACGTGTGAGAGAGAGTAATTGTACATGACCCGGACTGTCTGGGAGTCAGAAAGTACACATGTGAGAGAGAGTAATTGTATATGATCCGGACGGTCCGCGAGTCAGACAGTACACGTGTGAGAGAGAGTAAATGTACATGACCCGGACGGTCCGGGAGTCAGACAGTACACGTGTGAGAGAGAGTAATTGTACATGAACCAGACGGTCCGGGAGTCAGACAGTACACGTGTGAGAGAGAGTAATTGTACCAGAACCGGACGGTCCGGGAGTCAGACAGTACACGTGTGAGAGAGAGTAATTGTACATGACCCGGACGGTCCGGGAGTCAGACAGCACACGTGTGAGAGACAGAGTAATCGTACATGACCCGGACGGTCCGGGCGTCAGACAGTACACGTGTGAGAGAGAGTAACTGTACATGACCCGGATCCGGGAGTCAGACAGTACACATGTGAGAGAGAGTAATTGTACATGACCCGGATCCGGGAGTCAGACAGTACACATTTGAGAGAGAGTAACTGTACATGACCCGGACGGTCCGGGAGTCAGACAGTACACGTGTGAGAGAGAGTAATTGTACATGACCTGGATGGTCGGGAGTCAGACAGTACACGTGTGAGAGAGAGTAATGGTACATGATCCGGACGGTCGGGAGTCAGACAGTACACGTGTGAGAGAGAGTAATTGTACATGACCTGGATGGTCGGGAGTCAGACAGTACACGTGTGAGAGAGAGTAATGGTACATGATCCGGACGGTCGGGAATCAGACAGTACACGTGTGAGAGAGAGTAATTGTACATGACCCGGACGGTCCCGGAGTCAGACAGTACACGTGTGAGAGAGAGTAATTGTACATGATCCAGACGGTCCGGAAGTCAGACAGGACGACCCCGACGGTCCGGGAGTCAGACAGTGCACGTGTGAGAGAGAGAAATTGTACATGACCCGGACGGTCCGGGAGTCAGACAGTACACGTGTGAGAGAGAGTAATTGTACATGATCCGGACGGTCCGGAAGTCAGACAGGATGAACCGGACGGTCCGGGAGTCAGACAGTACACGTGTGAGAGAGAGTAATGGGACATGATCCGGACGGTCGGGAGTCAGACAGTACACGTGTGAGAGAGTAATTGTACATGACCCGGACGTTCCGGGAGTCAGACAGTAAATGTGTGAGAGAGAGCAATTGTACATGAACCGGACGGTCCGGGAGTCAGACAGTACACGTGTGAGAGAGAGTAATGGGACATGATCCGGACGGTCGGGAGTCAGACAGTACACGTGTGAGAGAGAATAATTGTACATGACCCGGACGGTCTGGGAGTCAGACGGTACACGTGTGAGAGAGAGTAATTGTACATGAACTGGATGGTCCGGGAGTCAGACAGTACACGTGTGAGAGAGTAATTGTACATGAACCAGACGGTCGTGGAATCAGACAGTACACGTGTGAGAGAGTAATTGTACATGACCCGGACGTTCCGGGAGTCAGACAGTAAATGTGTGAGAGAGAGCAATTGTACATGAACCGGACGGTCCGGGAGTCAGACAGTACACGTGTGAGAGAGAGTAATGGGACATGATCCGGACGGTCGGGAGTCAGACAGTACACGTGTGAGAGAGAATAATTGTACATGACCCGGACGGTCCGGGAATCAGACAGTACACGTGTGAGAGAGAGTAATTGTACCAGAACCGGACGGTCCGGGAGTCAGACAGTACACGTGTGAGAGAGAGTAATTGTACATGACCCGGACGGTCCGGGAGTCAGACAGTACACGTGTGAGAGAGAGTAATTGTACATGACCCGGACGGTTGGGAGTCAGACAGTACACGTGTGAGAGAGAGTAATTGTACATGACCCGGACGGTCCGGGAGTCAGACAGTACACGTGTGAGAGAGTATTTGTACATGACCCGGACGGTCCGGGAGTCAGACAGTGCATGTGTGAGAGACAGTAATTGTACATGACCCGGACGGTCCGGGAGTCAGGCAGTACACGTGTGAGAGGGAGTAATTGTACATGACCCGGACGGTCCGATAGTCAAACAGTACACGTGTGAGAGTAATTGTACAGGAACCGGACGGTCCGGGCGTCAGACAGTACACGTGTGAGAGAGAGTAATTGTACATGACCCGGACGGTCCGGGAGTCAGACAGTACACGTGTGAGAGAGAGTAATTGTACATGACCCGGAAGGTCCGGGAGTCAGACAGCGCACGTGTGAGAGAGTAATTGTACATGACCCGGACGGTCCGGGAGTCAGACAGTACACGTGTGTAAGAGAGTAATTGTACGTGACCCGGACGGTCGGGAGTCAGACAGTACACGCGTGAGAGAGAGTAATTGTACATGACCCGGACGGTCCGGGAGACAGACAGTACACATGTGAGAGAGAGTAACTGTACATGACCCGAATGGTCCGGGAGTCAGACAGTACACGTGTGAGAGAGAGTAATTGTACATGACCCGGAACCGGAAGTCAGACAGTACACATGTGAGTGAGAGTAATTGTACATGACCCGGATCCGGGAGTCAGACAGTACACATTTGAGAGAGAGTAACTGTACATGACCCGGACGGTCCGGGAGTCAGACAGTACACGTGTGAGAGAGAGTAATTGTACATGATCCGGACGGTCCGGAAGTCAGACAGGACGACCCGGACGGTCCGGGAGTCAGACAGTACACGTGTGAGAGAGAGTAATGGGACATGATCCGGACGGTCGGGAGTCAGACAGTACACGTGTGAGAGAGAGTAATTGTACATGACCCGGACGGTCCCGGAGTCAGACAGTACACGTGTGAGAGAGAGTAATTGTACATGAACTGGATGGTCCGGGAGTCAGACATTACACGTGTGAGAGAGTAATTGTACATGAACCAGACGGTCGTGGAATCAGACAGTACACGTGTGTGAGAGAGTAATTGTACATGACCCGGACGTTCCGGGAGTCAGACAGTAAATGTGTGAGAGAGAGCAATTGTACATGAACTGGACGGTCCGGGAGTCAGACAGTACACGTATGAGAGAGAGTAATTTTACATGCCCCAGGCATTCCGGGCGTCAGACAGTACATGTGTGAGAGAGTAATTGTTCATGACCCGGACGGTCCGGGAGTCAGACAGTACACGTGTGAGAGAGAGTAATGGGACATGATCCGGACGGTCGGGAGTCAGACAGTACACGTGTGAGAGAGAATAATTGTACATGACCCGGACGGTCTGGGAGTCAGACAGTACACGTGTGAGAGAGAGTAATTGTACCAGAACCGGACGGTCCGGGAGTCAGACAGTACACGTGTGAGAGAGAGTAATTGTACATGACCCGGACGGTTGGGAGTCAGACAGTACACGTGTGAGAGAGAGTAATTGTACATGACGCGGACGGTCCGGGAGTCAGACAGTACACGTGTGAGAGAGTATTTGTACATGACCCGGACGGTCCGGGAGTCAGACAGTACATGTGTGAGAGACAGTAATTGTACATGACCCGGACGGTCCGGGAGTCAGGCAGTACACGTGTGAGAGGGAGTAATTGTACATGACCCGGACGGTCCGATAGTCAAACAGTACACGTGTGAGAGTAATGTACAGGAACCGGACGGTCCGGGCGTCAGACAGTACACGTGTGAGAGAGAGTAATTGTACATGACCCGGACGGTCCGGGAGTCAGACAGTACACGTGTGAGAGAGAGTAATTGTACATGACCCGGAAGGTCCGGGAGTCAGACAGTACACGTGTGAGAGAGAGTAATTGTACATGAACCGGACAGTCCGGGAATCAGATAGTACACGTGTGAGAGAGAGTAATTGTACATGACCCGTCGTTCTGGGAGTCAGACAGTACACGTGTGAGAGAGTAATTGTACATGACCCGGACGGTCCCGGAGTCAGACAGTACACGTGTGAGAGAGAGTAATTGTACATGACCCGGAAGGTCCGGGAGTCAGACAGTACACGTGTGAGAGAGAGTAATTGTACATGAACCGGACAGTCCGGGAATCAGATAGTACACGTGTGAGAGAGAGTAATTGTACATGACCCGTCGTTCTGGGAGTCAGACAGTACACGTGTGAGAGAGAGTAATTGTACATGACCTGGATGGTCTGGGAGTCAGACAGTACACGTGTGAGAGAGAGTAATTGTACATGACCCGGACGGTCCGGGAGTCAGACAGTACACGCGTGAGAGAGAGTAATTGTACATGACCCGGAAGGTCCGGGAGTCCGACAGTACACATGTGAGAGAGAGTAATTGTACATGAACCAGACGGTCCGGGAGTCAGACAGTACACGTGTGAGAGAGAGTAATTGTACATGACCCGGACGGTCCGGGAATCAGACAGTACACGTGTGAGAGAGTAATTGTACATGACCCGGACGGTCCGGGAGTCAGACAGTACACGTGTGTGAGAGAGTAATTGTACGTGACCCGGACGGTCGGGAGTCAGACAGGACACGCGTGAGAGAGAGTAATTGTACATGACCCGGACGGTCCGGGAGACAGACAGTACACATGTGAGAGAGAGTAACTGTACATGACCCGAATGGTCCGGGAGTCAGACAGTACACGTGTGAGAGAGAGTAATTGTACATGACCCGGAACCGGAAGTCAGACAGTACACATGTGAGAGAGAGTAATTGTACATGACCTGGATGGTCGGGAGTCAGACAGTACACATGTGAGAGAGAGTAATGGGACATGATCCGGACGGTCGGGAGTCAGACAGTACACGTGTGAGAGAGAGTAATTGTACATGATCCAGACGGTCCGGAAGTCAGACAGGACGACCCCGACGGTCCGGGAGTCAGACAGTGCACGTGTGAGAGAGAGTAATTGTACATGACCGGGACGGTCCGGGAGTCAGACAGTACACGTGTGAGAGAGAGTCATTGTACATGATCCGGACGGTCCGGAAGTCAGACAGGACGACCCGGACGGTCCGGGAGTCAGACAGTACACGTGTGAGAGAGAGTAATGGGACATGATCCGGACGGTCGGGAGTCAGACAGTACACGTGTGAGAGAGAATAATTGTACATGACCCGGACGGTCTGGGAGTCAGACAGTACACGTGTGAGAGAGAGTAATTGTACATGAACTGGATGGTCCGGGAGTCAGACATTACACGTGTGAGAGAGTAATTGTACATGAACCAGACGGTCGTGGAATCAGACAGTACACGTGTGTGAGAGAGTAATTGTACATGACCCGGACGTTCCGGGAGTCAGACAGTAAATGTGTGAGAGAGAGCAATTGTACATGAATCGGACGGTCCGGGAGTCAGGCAGTACACGTGTGAGAGGGAGTAATTGTACATGACCCGGACGGTCCGATAGTCAAACAGTACACGTGTGAGAGTAATTGTACAGGAACCGGACGGTCCGGGCGTCAGACAGTACACGTGTGAGAGAGAGTAATTGTACATGACCCGGACGGTCCGGGAGTCAGACAGTATACGTGTGAGAGAGAGTAATTGTACATGACCCGGAAGGTCCGGGAGTCAGACAGCGCACGTGTGAGAGAGTAATTGTACATGACCCGGACGGTCCTGGAGTCAGACAGTACACGTGTGTGAGAGAGTAATTGTACGTGACCCGGACGGTCCGGGAGTCAGACAGTACACGTGTGAGAGAGAGTAACTGTACATGACCCGGAACCGGAAGTCAGACAGTACACATGTGAGAGAGAGTAATTGTACATGACCCGGAACCGGGAGTCAGACAGTACACATTTGAGAGAGAGTAACTGTACATGACCCGGACGGTCCGGGAGTCAGACAGTACACGTGTGAGAGAGAGTAATTGTACATGACCTGGATGGTCGGGAGTCAGACAGTACACGTGTGAGAGAGAGTAATGGTACATGAACCGGACGGTCCGGGAGTCAGACAGTACACGTATGAGAGAGAGTAATTGTACATGACCCGGACGGTCCGGGAATCAGACAGTACACGTGTGTGAGAGAGTAATTGTACATGACCCGGACGGTCCGGGAGTCAGACAGTACACGTGTGAGAGAGAGTAATTGTACATGACCCGGACGGTTGGGAGTCAGACAGTACACGTGTGAGAGAGAGTAATTGTACATGACCCGGACGGTCCGGGGGTCAGACAGTACACGTGTGAGAGAGTATTTGTACATGACCCGGATGGTCCGGGAGTCAGACAGTACACGTGTGAGAGGGAGTAATTGTACATGACCCGGACGGTCCTGGAGTCAGGCAGTACACGTGTGAGAGGGAGTAATTGTACATGACCCGGACGGTCCGATAGTCAAACAGTACACGTGTGAGAGTAATTGTACAGGAACCGGACGGTCCGGGCGTCAGACAGTACACGTGTGAGAGAGAGTAATTGTACATGACCCGGACGGTCCGGGAGTCAGACAGTACACGTGTGAGAGAGAGTAATTGTACATGACCCGGAAGGTCCGGGAGTCAGACAGCGCACGTGTGAGAGAGTAATTGTACATGACCCGGACGGTCCAGGAGTCAGACAGTACACGTGTGAGAGAGAGTAATTGTACATGAACCGGACAGTCCGGGAATCAGATAGTACACGTGTGAGAGAGAGTAATTGTACATGACCCGTCGTTCTGGGTGTCAGACAGTACACGTGTGACAGAGAGTAATTGTACATGACCTGGATGGTCTGGGAGTCAGACAGTACACGTGTGAGAAAGAGTAATTGTACCAGAACCGGACGGTCGGGAGTCAGACAGTACACGTGTGAGAGAGAGTAATTGTACATGAACCGGACAGTCCGGGAATCAGACAGTACACGTGTGAGAGAGAGTAATTGTACATGACCCGTCGTTCTGGGAGTCAGACAGTACACGTGTGACAGAGAGTAATTGTACATGAACCAGACGGTCCGGGAGTCAGACAGTACACGTGTGAGAGAGAGTAATTGTACCAGAACCGGACGGTCCGGGAGTCAGACAGTACACGTGTGAGAGAGAGTAATTGTACATGACCCGGACGGTCCGGGTGTCAGACAGTACACGTGTGAGAGAGAGTAATTGTACATGACCTGGATGGTCTGGGAGTCAGACAGTACACCTGTGAGAGAGAGTAATTGTACATGACCCGGACGGTCGGGAGTCAGACTGTACACATGTGAGAGAGAATAATTGTACATGAACCGGACGGTCCGGGAGTCAGACAGCACACACGTGTGAGAGAGAGTAATTGTACATGACCCGGACGTTCCGGGAGTCCGACAGTACACATGTGAGAGAGAGTAATTGTACATGAACCGGACGGTCCGGGATTCAGACGGTACACGTGTGAGAGAGAGTAATTGTACATGCCCCAGGCGGTCCGGGCGTCAGACAATACATGTGTGAGAGAGTAATTGTACATGACCTGGACGGTCCGGGAGTCAGACAGTACACGTGTGAGAGAGTAATTGTACATGACCTGGACGGTCCGGGAGTCAGACAGTACACGTGTGAGAGAGTAATTGTACACGACCCGGACGTTCCGGGAGTCAGACAGTACACGTGTGAGAGAGAGTAATTGTACATGACCCGGACGGTCCGGGAGTCAGACAGTACACATCTGTGAGAGAGTAATTGTACATGACCCGGACGGTCCGGGAGTCAGACAGTACACGTGTGTGAGAGAGTAATTGTACGTGACCCGGACGGTCGGGAGTCAGACAGTACACGCGTTAGAGAGAGTAATTGTACATGACCCGGACGGTCCGGGAGACAGACAGTACACATGTGAGAGAGAGTAACTGTACATGACCCGGACGGTCCGGGAGTCAGACAGTACACGTGTGAGAGAGAGTAACTGTACATGACCCGGACGGTCCGGGAGTCAGACAGTACACGTGTGAGAGAGAGTAATTGTACATGAACCGGACGGTCCGGGATTCAGACGGTACACGTGTGAGAGAGAGTAATTGTACATGAACCGGACGGTCCGGGCGTCAGACAATACATGTGTGAGAGAGTAATTGTACATGACCCAGGCGGTCCGGGAGTCAAACAGCACACTCGTGAGAGAGAGTAATTGTACATGACCCGGACGGTTCGGGAGTCAGACAGTACACGTGTGAGAGAGAGCAATTGTACATGCCCCAGGCGGTGCGGGCGTCAGACAGTACACGTGTGAGAGAGAGTAATTGTACATGAACCAGACGGTCTGGGAGTCAGACAGTACACGTGTGATAGAGAGTAATTGTATATGAACCAGACGGTCCGGGAGTCAGACAGCACACGTGTGAGAGAGAGTAATTGTACATGACCCGGACGGTCCGGGAGTCAGACAGTACACGTGTAAGAGAGAATAATTGTACATGACCCGGACGATCCGGGAGTCAGACAGTACATGTGTGAGAGAGAGTAATTGTACGTGACCCGGACGGTCCGGGAGTCAGACAGTACACGTGTGATAGAGAGTAATTGTACATGACCCGGACGGCCCCGGACTGAGACAAGACACGTGTGAGAGAGCGTAATTGTACATGACCCGGACGGTCCGGGAGTCAGACAATACACGTGTGAGAGAGAGTAATGGTACATGACCCGGACGGTCGGGAGTCAGACAGTACACGTGTGAGAGAGAGTAATTGTACATGACCTGGATGGTCGGGAGTCAGACAGTACACGTGTGAGAGAGAGTAATGGTACATGATCCGGACGGTCGGGAGTCAGACAGTACACGTGTGAGAGAGAGTAATTGTACATGACCCGGACGGTCCCGGAGTAAGACAGTACACGTGTGAGAGAGAGTAATTGTACATGATCCAGACGGTCCGGAAGTCAGACAGGACGACCCCGACGGTCCGGGAGTCAGACAGTACACGTGTGAGAGAGAGTAATTGTACATGACCCGGACAGTCCGGGAGTCAGATAGGACGAGCCGGACGGTCCGGGAGTCAGACAGTACACGTGTGAGAGAGAGTAATGGGACATGATCCGGACGGTCGGGAGTCAGACAGTACACGTGTGAGAGAGAAGAATTGTACATGACCCGGACGGTCTGGGAGTCAGACAGTACACGTGTGAGAGAGAGTAATTGTACATGAACTGGATGGTCCGGGAGTCAGACATTACACGTGTGAGAGAATAATTCTACATGAACCAGACGGTCGTGGAATCAGACAGTACACGTGTGTGAGAGAGTAATTCTACATGACCCGGACGTTCCGGGAGTCAGACAATAAATGTGTGAGAGAGAGCAATTGTACATGACCCGGACGGTCCGGGAGTCAGACAGTACACGTATGAGAGAGAGTAATTTTACATGCCCCAGGCATTCCGGGCGTCAGACAGTACATGTCTGAGAGAGTAATTGTACATGACCCGGACGGTCCGGGAGTCAGACAGTACACGTGTGAGAGAGAGTAATTGTACCAGAACCGGACGGTCCGGGAGTCAGACAGTACACGTGTGAGAGAGAGTAATTGTACATGACCCGTCGTTCTGGGAGTCAGACAGTACACGTGTGAGAGAGAGTAATTGTACATGACCTGGATGGTCTGGGAGTCAGACAGTACACGTGTGAGAGAGAGTAATTGTACATGACCCGGACGGTCGGGAGTTAGACTGTACACGTGAGAGAGAGTAATTGTACATGAACCGGACGGTCCGGGAGTCAGACAGCACACGTGTGAGAGAGAGTAATTGTACATGACCCGGACGGTCCGGGAGTCCGACAGTACACATATGAGAGAGAGTAATTGTACATGAACCAGACGGTCCGGGAGTCAGACAGTACACGTGTGAGAGAGAGTAATTGTACATGACCTGGATGGTCGGGAGTCAGACAGTACACGTGTGAGAGAGAGTAATTGTACATGACCCGGACGGTCCGGGAGTCAGACAGTACACGTGTGAGAGAGTAATTGTACACGACCCGGACGGTCCGGGAGTCAGACAGTACACGTGTGTGAGAGAGTAATCGTACGTGACCCGGACGGTCGGGAGTTAGACAGTACACGCGTGAGAGAGAGTAATTGTACATGACCCGGACGGTCCGGGAGTCAGACAGTACACGTGTGAGAGAGAGTAATTGTACATGAACCGGACGGTCTGGGATTCAGACGGTACACGTGTGAGAGAGAGTAATTGTACATGAACCAGACGGTCCGGGAGTCAGACAGTACACGTGTGACAGAGAGTAATTGTACATGACCCGGACGGTCCGGGATTCAGACGGTACACGTGTGTGAGAGAGTAATTGTACATGAACCAGACAGTCCGGGAACCAGACAGTATACGTGTGAGAGAGAGTAATTGTACATGCCCCAGGCGGTCCGGGCGTCAGACAATACATGTGTGAGAGAGAGTAATTGTACATGACCCGGACGGTCCGGGAGTCAGACAGTACACGTGTGAGAGAGAGTAATTGTACATGACCCGGACGGTCTAGGAGTCAGACAGTACACGTGTGTGAGAGAGTAATTGTACATGACCCGGATGGTCCGGGAGACAGACAGTACACGTGTGAGAGAGAGTAATTGTACATGACCCGGACGGTCCGGGAGTCAGACAGTACATGTGTGAGAGGGAGTAATTGTACATGACCCGGACGGTCCGGGAGTCAGACAGTACACATGTGTGAGAGAGTGATTGTACATGACACAGACGGTTCGGGCGTGAGACAGTAAACGTGTGAGAGAGAGTAATTGTACATGCCCCAGGCGATCCGGGCGTCAGACAGTACAAGTGTGAGAGACAGTAATTGTACATGCCCCAGGCGGTCCGGGCGTCAGACAGTACATGTGTGAGAGAGAGCAATTGTACATGAACCGGACGGTCCGGGAGTCAGACAGTACATGTGTGAGAGAGAGCAATTGTACATGAACCGGACGGTCCGGGAGTCAGACAGTACATGTGTGAGAGAAAGTAATTGTACGTGACCCGGACGGTCCGGGAGTCAGACAGTATACGTGTGAGAGAGAGTAATTGTACATGACCCGGACGGTCCGGGAGTCAGACAGTATACATGTGAGAGAGAGTAATTGTACATGACCCGGACGGTCCGGGAGTCAGACAGTACACGTGTGAGAGAGAGTAATTGTACATGACCCGGATGGTCCGGGAGTCAGACAGTACACTTGTGAGAGAGAATAATTGTACATGAACCGGACGGTCCGGGAGTCAGACAGTACACGTGTGTGAGAGAGTAATTGTACATGACCCGGACGGTCCGGGAGTCAGACAGTACACGTGTGAGAGAGAGTAATTGTACATGAAGAGGATGGTCCGGGAGTCAGAGAGTACACTTGTGAGAGAGAATAATTGTACATGAACCGGACGGTCCGGGAGTCAGACAGTACACGTGTGAGAGAGCAATTGTACATGAACCGGACGATCCGGGAGTCAGAGAGTGCACGTGTGAGAGAGAATAATTGTACATGACCCGGACGGTCCGGAAGTCCGACAGTACACGTGTGAGAGAGAGTAATTGTACATGACCCGGACGTTCTGGGAGTCAGACAGTACACGTGTGAGAGAGAGTAATTGTACATGAACAGGATGTTCCGGGAGTCAGACAGTACACGTGTGAGAGAGAGTAATTGTACATGACCCGGACGGTCCGGGAATCAGACAGTCAACATGTGAGAGAGAGTAATTATACATGACCCAGACGGTCCGGACGTCAGACAGTACACGTGTGAGAGAGAGTAACTGTACATGACCCGGACTGTCCGGGAGTCAGACAGTACACATGTGAGAGAGAGTAACTGTACATGACCCGAATGGTCCGGGCGTCAGACAGTACAAGTGTGAGAGACAGTAATTGTACATGCCCCAGGCGGTCCGGGCGTCAGACAGTACATGTGTGAGAGAGAGCAATTGTACATGAACCGGACGGTCCGGGAGTCAGACAGTACATGTGTGAGAGAGAGCAATTGTACATGAACCGGACGGTCCGGGAGTCAGACAGTACATGTGTGAGAGAAAGTAATTGTACGTGACCCGGACGGTCCGGGAGTCAGACAGTATACGTGTGAGAGAGAGTAATTGTACATGACCCGGACGGTCCGGGAGTCAGACAGTATACATGTGAGAGAGAGTAATTGTACATGACCCGGACGGTCCGGGAGTCAGACAGTACACGTGTGAGAGAGAGTAATTGTACATGACCCGGATGGTCCGGGAGTCAGACAGTACACTTGTGAGAGAGAATAATTGTACATGAACCGGACGGTCCGGGAGTCAGACAGTACACGTGTGTGAGAGAGTAATTGTACATGACCCGGACGGTCCGGGAGTCAGACAGTACACGTGTGAGAGAGAGTAATTGTACATGAAGAGGATGGTCCGGGAGTCAGAGAGTACACTTGTGAGAGAGAATAATTGTACATGAACCGGACGGTCCGGGAGTCAGACAGTACACGTGTGAGAGAGCAATTGTACATGAACCGGACGATCCGGGAGTCAGAGAGTGCACGTGTGAGAGAGAATAATTGTACATGACCCGGACGGTCCGGAAGTCCGACAGTACACGTGTGAGAGAGAGTAATTGTACATGACCCGGACGTTCTGGGAGTCAGACAGTACACGTGTGAGAGAGAGTAATTGTACATGAACAGGATGGTCCGGGAGTCAGACAGTACACGTGTGAGAGAGAGTAATTGTACATGACCCGGACGGTCCGGGAATCAGACAGTCAACATGTGAGAGAGAGTAATTATACATGACCCAGACGGTCCGGACGTCAGACAGTACACGTGTGAGAGAGAGTAACTGTACATGACCCGGACTGTCCGGGAGTCAGACAGTACACATGTGAGAGAGAGTAACTGTACATGACCCGAATGGTCCGGGAGTCAGACAGTACACGTGTGAGAGAGAGTAATTGTACATGACCCGGACGGTCCGGGAGTCAGACAGTACACGTGTGAGAGAGAGTAATTGTACATGACCCGGACGGTCCGGGAAGCAGACAGTCAACATGTGAGAGAGAGTAATTATACATGACCCAGACGGTCCGGACGTCAGACAGTACACGTGTGAGAGAGAGTAACTGTACATGACCCGGACTGTCCGGGAGTCAGACAGTACACATGTGAGAGAGAGTAACTGTACATGACCCGAATGGTCCGGGAGTCAGACAGTACACGTGTGAGAGAGAGTAATTGTACATGACCCGGATCCGGAAGTCAGACAGTACACATGTGAGAGAGAGTAATTGTACATGACCCGGATCCAGGAGTCAGACAGTACACATTTGAGAGAGAGTAACTGTACATGACCCGAATGGTCCGGGAGTCAGACAGTACACGTGTGAGAGAGAGTAATTGTACATGACCCGGATCCGGAAGTCAGACAGTACACGTGTGAGAGAGAGTAATTGTACATGACCCGGATCCGGAAGTCAGACAGTACACGTGTGAGAGAGAGTAACTGTACATGACCCGGACGGTCCGGGATTCAGACTGTACACGTGTGAGAGAGAGCAATTGTACATGACTCAGACGGTCCGGGAGTCAGACAGTACACGTGTGAGAGAGAGTAATTGTACATGACCCGGATCCTGAAGTCAGACAGTACACGTGTGAGAGAGAGAGTGTAATTGTACATGACCCGGACGGTCCGGGAGTCAGACAGTACACGTGTGAGAGAGAGAGTAATTGTACATGACCCGGACGGTCCGGGAGTCAGACAGTACACGTGTGAGAGAGAGTAATTGTACATGAACCGGACGGTCCGGGAGTCAGACAGTACATGTGTGAGAGAGAGTAATTGTACATGACCCTGACGGTCCGGGAGTCAGACAGTACACGTGTGATAGAGAGTAATTGTACATGACCCGGACGGTCTGGGAGTCAGACAGTACAAGTATGAGAGAGAGTAATTGTACCAGACGGTCCTGTCTGACTCCCGGACCGTCCGGTTCATGTACAATTACTCTCTCTCACACGTCTACGTCTGACTTCCAGACCGTCCGGGTCATGCACAATTACTCTCTCTCACACCTGTACTGTCTGACTCCCAGACCGTCCGGGTCATGTACAATTACTCTCTCTCTCACACGTGGACTGTCTCACTCCCGGATCGTCCGCTTCATGTACAATTACTCTCGCTCACACGTGTACTGTCTGACTTCCAGGACCGCCTGGTTCATGTACAATTACTCTCTCTCACACGTGTCCAGGAGTCAGACAGTACACGTATGTGAGAGAGTAAATGTACATGACCCGGACGGTCTGGGAGTCAGACAGTACACGTGTAAGAGAGAGTAATTATACATGACCCGGACGGTCCGGGAGTGAGACAGTACACGTGTGAGAGAGTAATTGTACATGACCCGGACGGTCCGGGATTCAGACAGTACACGTGTGAGAGAGAGTAAGTGTACATGACCCGGACGGTCCAGGAGTCAGACAATACACGTGTGAGAGAGAGTAAGTGTACATGACCCGGACGGTCCGGGAGTCAGACAATTCACGTGTGAGAGAGAGTAATTGGACATGAACCGGACGGTCCGGGAGTCAGACAGTACACGTGTGAGAGAGTAATTGTACATGACCCGGACGGTCCGGGAATCAGACAGTACACGTGTGAGAGAGAGTAAATGTACCAGACGGTCCTGTCTGACTCCCGGACCGTCCGGGTCATGTACAATTACTCTCTCTCACACCTGTACTGTCGGACTTGCGGACCGTCCGGGTCATGTACACGTACTCTCTCTCTCTCACACGTGTACTGTCTGACTCCCAGACCGTCCGGATCATGTACAATTACTCTCTCTCACACGTGTACTGTCTGACTCCCGGACCGTCCGGGTCATGTACAATTACTCTCTCTCACACGTGTACTGTCTGACTCCCGGACCGAGCGGTCATGTACAATTACTCCCTCTCACACGTGTACTGTCTGACTTCTGGACCGTCCTGGTCATGTCTGGGAGTCAGACAGTACACGTGTGAGAGAGTAATTGTACATGACCCGGACGGTCCGGGAGTGAGACAGTACACGTGTGAGAGAGAGTAATTGTACATGACCCGGACGGTCCGGGAGTCAGACAGTACACGTGTGAGAGAGAGTAATTGTACATGACCCACACGGTCTGGGAGTCAGACAGTACACGTGTGAGAGAGTAATTGTACATGACCCGGACGGTCCGGGAATCAGACAGTACACGTGTGAGAGAGAGTAATTGTACCAGACGGTCCTGTCTGACTCCCGGACCGTCCGGGTCATGTACAATTACTCTCTCTCACACCTGTACTGTCGGACTTGCGGACCGTCCGGGTCATGTACACGTACTCTCTCTCTCTCACACGTGTACTGTCTGACTCCCAGACCGTCCGGATCATGTACAATTACTCTCTCTCACACGTGTACTGTCTGTCTCCCGGACCGTCCGGGTCATGTACAATTACTCTCTCTCACACGTGTACTGTCTGACTCCCGGACCGTCCGGGTCATGTACATTTACTCTCTCTCACACGTGTACTGTCTGACTCCCGGACCGAGGGGTCATGTACAATTACTCCCTCTCACACGTGTACTGTCTGACTTCTGGACCGTCCTGGTCATGTCTGGGAGTCAGACAGTACACGTGTGAGAGAGAGTAATTGTACATGACCCGGACGGTCCTTGAGTGAGACAGTACACGTGTGAGAGAGAGTAATTGTACATGACCCGGACGGTCCGGGAGTGAGACAGTACACGTGTGAGAGAGAGTAATTGTGTGTCGGATAGAGACTGTCTGTAACAGCCTGTGCGGATCACCCTGGGAAACTACATTTGCAGCATTTTTCCACTTCTCTGGATATCACATCCCATTCCTGACAGCTGGCTAACCTGTTCTCAGACTCTGTCTGATCTGGATCTTCGGTGCTGTCACTCGAACCCTCCTCGCCACTCTCAGCGTCAGAATCTGCTTCCGGAGAAGACGGCGCTGACAGAGTGTCGGGATCCACCGCGTCGTCCTCGCCGCTCTCGGACTGTGCCTCTGGGGAAGACGGCGCTGACAGAGACTCGGGATCCACCGCGTTCTCCTCGCCGCTCTCGGACTGTGCCTCTGGGGAAGACGGCGCTGACAGAGCCTCGGGACCTGCAGCCTCCTCATCACTTGGCGCCTCATCGCTGCTCTCCACCTTTGCGGACTTGGCCAGCCGCGTGCTTGCTCGCGACCTGCCCTTTCGCTGCTCCCGTTTGCAGGCTGAGGCTCTGGGTCGGTTGCTGGCTCTGAGGTAGACAGACAAAACAACCCCGTTTGCTTTGTGCTCCAGTGCCGGCTCCCTGTAGAGGCATGTTAATAGCTGCGTCCATTGTGAGAGGAAGCAGCAGCAGCAGGAAACTGCCCCTCCTCCCCCACTCCCATCCCCCACCGCTCCCTCCAGGAACTGCTCTGCTTTCAGCTCCCAAGAGCTTTTCAGAGGCGCCTTTTCTATCTCCAACCTCAATGGCTGCACTACAAGGCAGGACAAGGCAGGGGGGGTCTCACCTTCCCCTCCCCCCACCTATATACAAAACAAGGATTCGCTCACAGGAAGTAGCCCATCGGGGCTCAGTCGTTCTTTGTAAACCAAGATGGGAAAGAAAGCAGAGGAATATGGGACAGTGTGAGAGACAGAGAGAGAGAGAGAGAGAGAGAGAGAAAAAGAGAGAGAGAGAGACAGAGAAAACAGAGAGACAGAGACAGACAGAGAGACAGATGGAGAGAGAGAGAGAGACAGATGGAGAGAGAGAGAGACAGACAGAGAGAGAGAGAGAGAAAACACACAGACCAACACTGGACAAATGCAGACAGAAAGCAGACTGACATGGGACAGAGAGAGAGAGAGAGACAGACAGAGAAAACAGATAGAGAGAGAGAGAGAGAGAGAGAGAGAGAGAGAGAGAGAGAGAGAGAGAGAGAGAGAGAGAGAGAGAAAGAGAAAGAGAGAGAGAGAAAAAGAGAGAGACAGACAGACACAGAGACAGAGAGAAAACACACAGACCAACACTGGACAAACGCAGACAGAAAGTAGACTGACATGGGACAGAGAGAGAGAGAGAGAGAGACAGAGAAAACACAGAGAGAGAGAGAGAGAGAGAGAGACAGAGACAGATGCCCGAGGAAAACGGAAAATACAGTGAGACGGGGAGGGAGAAACCCCAGACCGATATGGGGCAGCAAAGGAGAAGTTGGGGGAAAAGAGAGATTTTTTTTGGGGGGGGGAGGAAAGAGATGCAGGGGGGACACAGACAGAGAGACACAGAGAGAGACAGAAAGAGACAGAGAGAGAGACACACACAGACAGACAGAGAGAAACCAGACCTGCAGGCACAATGCAAGTGACACTGAGGATAGGGTGCCACTGCACTGGGCACGAGGAGCCCATTCACATTGTTACCAGCCCTCAGTGCCCTTGAATGGAGTGGCTGCCCACACCATATCAGTGGGAAGCGGGGAGTGTGGATCTGCAGCAACAAAGTCTAGGTACGATAAAGCAGAATGCCGTCCTCAGTAAAATGAGGGAACCGGGCACGCTTTTCGGAACTGTCAATCCTTCCCCACTTCCACAACATCCATGTTTGAGTCCTCCTGTCAGAGTGCATAACCTCTCAGCTTCCCACCTTGTGCCCCACTGGCCAACAGGTTTCTCTCAACTCACTCGATCTGTCTGTACCCCTCTGTGTTCGCAGCACCTGCATTCCCACCAAATGTTTGGTCTCTCTCCAAACCCAGTGACCACAGCCAATTCCCTTACTTCGTCCCGGTCATCACTCAACAAGGCACCGCCGCTCACCTGGGTAAAGGCAGGGCTGCCTTCCGGGAATCCGGCTTTGAGGCTTTGCGCGCACAGACGTCTGCAAGGAAAGAAACAGAGTTTACCATCTCGAACAGCGACGCAGGGAGAAACCATTGAGTGAGGCTACCTTTGGAATCTGGTCACATTTACTCAAGGAAGGGAAATGAATGCACTGAGGTGTTTCACTGGAAGAATATTTGGAAGGGGCAGGTTGTGATGGGAGGACGGGTTGGGCTGCAGTTGAATGGAATTGTAATCGGGGAAGGTATGACTGGCTTTGGCACTGCTCTCTGCGCTGAGAGTCACGCTGGATAGCCAATGTTTCCTGCCTGCCCCAAGCTGCCCCTGAGAAGGGGGCTGGGTGAACCCCTGCGATCCCCCGTGCTGTCAGGCAGCCCACGCTGCCGGGGGAGGCAAGCCCGGGATTCCGACTCCTTGCCACAGCGGAGGAATGGCGATATATTTCCGGGTCAGGCTGGGGAGCGGCTTGGAGAGGAAATTCGGCCGGTGCAGTCCCGAGGTAACTGCAGCACCTGCCTTCCTTCAGAAAGGAAGTGGTTGTGGATGCGGAAGGTCTGTGGAGAATTGCCTGCAGTGCATAGTGTGGGTAGGACACACTGCTGTAACCCAGCGTCAGCTGTGGATGGAGTCGATGTGGTGCCAATCGTGTAGATAGGACACACTGCTGTAACCCAGCGTCAGCTGTGGATGGAGTCGATGTGGTGCCAATCGTGTGGGTAGGACACACTGCTGTAACCCAGCGTCAGCTGTGGATGGAGTCGATATGGTGCCAATCGTGTGGATAGGACACACTGCTGTAACCCAGTGTCAGCTGTGGATGGAGTCGATGTGGTGCCAATCGTGTAGGTAGTACACACTGCTGTAACCCAGTGTCAGCTGTGGATGGAGTCGATGTGGTGCCAATCGTGTGGGTAGGACACACTGCTGTATCCCAGCGTCAGCTGTGGATGGAGTCGATGTGGTGCCAATCGTGTGGATAGTACACACTGCCGTAACTCAGTGTCAGCTGTGGATGGAGTCGATGTGGTGCCAATCGTGTGGGTAGGACACACTGCTGTATCCCAGTGTCAGCTGTGGATGGAGTCGATGTGGTGCCAATCGTGTGGGTAGGACACACTGCTGTAACCCAGTGTCAGCTGTGGATGGAGTCGATGTGGTGCCAATCGTGTGGATAGGACACACTGCTGTAACCCAGTGTCAGCTGTGGATGGAGTCGATGTGGTGCCAATCGTGTGGATAGGACACACTGCTGTAACCCAGTGTCAGCTGTGGATGGAGTCGATGTGGTGCCAATCGTGTGGGTAGGACACACTGCTGTAACCCAGTGTCAGCTGTGGATGGAGTCGATGTGGTGCCAATCGTGTGGGTAGGACACACTGCTGTAACCCAGTGTCAGCTGTGGATGGAGTCGATGTGGTGCCAATCGTGTGGATAGTACACACTGCCGTAACTCAGTGTCAGCTGTGGATGGAGTCGATGTGGTGCCAATCAAGTCGGGGCTGCTTTCCCTTGGATGGTGTCAAGCTTCTTGAGTGTTTTTGGGAGCTGCATCCACCCAGGCAAGTAGGGAGTACTCCATCACACGCCTGACTTGTGTCTTGTCGATAGTGGACGGGTAGGAGTCAAGAGCTGAGCTGCTCACCAGCGTAATCTTTTGTGTTTCAATCAAGCGCAATCTGCAACCTGATGGCCTTGCATATCCCAGACTCCACCATGACCGTCCAGCCAGGGTGTTGCAGAGTACAACAGGGCATGCCAGCAGCAATGTTACACGTACCGAAACATGCAATATCAATCTGGTGAAGCTACCAAACGGGAATACTTGTGTACCACACAACATAAGCGGCTAGTGATCAAACCAAGCGGTCCCACAGCCAACGGATCATACCTAAGCTCTGCAGTCCTGCCACATCCGCTCATGAACGGTGGTGGTGGACACTAAACAACTCACTGGAGAAGGAGGAGGCTCTACTGATATCTCCCCATCCTCAGCGATGGGGGAGCGCAGCACTTCATTGCTAAAGGTCAGGCTGAAGCTTTCACAGCAATCTTTACCCAGAAGTGCTGGGTGAATAGAGTCATAGAGATGTACAGCATGGAAACAGACCCTTCAGTCCAACCCGTCCATGCCGACCAGATATCCCAATCCAATCTAGTCCCACCTGCCAGCACCCGGCCCATATCCCTCCAATCCCTTCCTGTTCATATACCCATCCAAATGCCTTTTAAATGTTGCAGTTGTACCAGCCTCCACCCACTTCCTCTGGCAGCTCATTCCATACACGTACCACCCTCTGTGTGAAAAAGTTGCCCCTTAGGTCTCTTTTATATCTTTCCCCTCTCACCCTAAACCTATGTCCTCTAGTTCTGGACTCCCCGACCCCAGAGAAAAGACTTTGCCTATTTATCCTATCCATGCCCCTCATGATTTTATAAACCTCTTTAACGTCACCCCTCAGCCTCCGACGCTCCAGGGAAAACAGCCCCAGCCTGTTCAGCCTCTCCCTGTAGCTCAAATCCTCCAACCCTGGCCACAAACTTGTAAATCTTTTCTGAGCCCTTTCAAGTTTCACAACATCTTTCCGATAGGAAGGAGACCAGAATTGCACACAATATTCCAACAGTGGCCTAACCAATGTCCTGTATAGCCGCAACATGACCTCCCAACTCCTGTGCCCAATATTCTGACCGATAAAAGAAAGCAGACCAAACGCCTTCTTCACTATTCTATCTACAAGTGACTCCACTTTCAAGGAGCTATGAACCTGCACTCCGAGGTCTCTTTGTTCAGCAACACTCCCTCGGACCCTACTATTAAGTGTGTAAGTCCTGCGATGACCCATCTCGGCCAAATCCAGAGGTCTCCAGCATCACAGACACCAGCCTTTGGCCAATTCACGTGAATCGAGGAACAGCTGAATAGTGCAAAGGCGATGGAACCTGGCAACATCCCAGCGACAGTACTGAAGACTCCAGAACTTGCCGCTGCCCTCGCTGAGCTCTTCCAGTACACTTAAAACACTGGCACCTACCCGACAATGTGGAAAATCGCCCAGGCAGGACTGTACACTAAAAACAGGGCCAAACCGATCCAGCCAACTATCGGTCTACATTCGAACATCGGTGAAGGAGTGGAAGGGGTATCGAACAGCAGCTGCTCGGTGACACCCAGTTTGGGTTCCATCAGGGTCACGCCGCTCCTGGTCTCAGTCCCGCCTCACTTTAGATGTGGACAAAAGAGGGGAGGGGAGAGGAGAGGAGAGGAGAGGGACAAGGTCGCGTGTGACCGAGTCTGCCAACAAAGTGCCTGGAAGCAAAGGGTTTCAGGGGCAAACTCTCCACTGGTTGGAGTCAGACCTGGCGCACGCAGGAGGATGGTTATGGATCAGTCTCAGCTCTCGGACAACGCTGCAGGTGTTGCTCAGGGCACTGTCCAAGACCCGACCATCTCCAGCTCCTTCATCGCTGACACTCCCTCGGATGGTAAGGTCAGGAGCCCGCTGGTGATCACACAACGTACAGCACTGTTCGCGCGAGTCTTCACATACTGAGGCAGCCCTGGTTCCAACGCAACGGGAACCAGACGATATCCAGGCTTGGAACAGACGCGGAGAGCAGGTTGACGTTTGTGGGAGAATTTACAATTGGGGGTCACAGCTTCAAACTCTGGAGTCGCCCATTTGCAACATTTGTCTCTTTCTCTCTCAGACGGCCGTGAGACCTCGAATATTTTTTCTGCCAGTGGCAGATAGATTTTTAAGCCGGGGGTGGGAGGTTAAAGGCTATTGCGTGTCGGTGGGAGTGTGGACTTGACGTGATGCTGCTGAACAAGGCCCAAGGGCTGATTGGCATTCTCCTACTCCCGCTCAGTCTGACCGAAACCCTCCGTTCAAAACCGTTCCGCATGGAGGTGGGGGCAACAAAACAGCTACCGCGCTGCGAAGCTTCACCTCCTCACCGACGGGCTTCCCTGGCAGACTGGAGCTGACCTACAGAGGCCAGGGGGAAATTCGGCCCATTCTTCTGCCTCTGAGCCAAAACCAAAACCAGCCCCGACCAGCGTCAGTGAGCCGGAGCACCAGGTAGAACAAAGGATATGGAAATGTACAGCACAGAACAGGCCCTCCGGCCCACGATGTTGTGCCAAGGATTAATCCTAATCTAAAATAAAATAACCTAACCTACCCCTCAACTCACTGCTATCCATGTGCATGGCCAGCAGTCACTTAAATGTCCCTAATGACTCTGCTTTCACCACCACAGTTGGCAATGCATACCATGCATTCACAACTCTCTGCGTAAAGAACCTACCTCTGCGGTCTCCTTTATACCTAATATCTCCTACTATCTTCAAACTATGACTTCTCGTACCAGTCAATCCTGCCCTGGGGGAAAAGTCTCTGGTTAGCCTGGGAATATGACGTTATTGTGCACTGTGGGTACGATCTGCAAGTTTGCAGGTGACACGAAGATCGGTGGAGAAGCAGAAAGCATAGAGGATTGTCAAAGAATACAGGAGGATATAGACAGACTGGAGAGTTGGGTGGAGAGGTGGCAGATGGCGTTCAGTCCAGGCAAATGTGAGGTGATGCATTTCGGAAGGTCTAATTCAAGAGCGAACTATACTGTCAACGGAAGAGCCTTGGGAAAGGTTGATGGGCAGAGAGACCTGGGAGTTCAGGCTCATTGTACCCTGAAGGTTGCTGCACAGGTGGATAGAGTGGTCAAGAAGGCATATAGTATGCTTGCCTTCATCGGATGGGGTATTGAGTATCAGAACTGGCAAGTCATGTTAACATTGTAAAATACTTCATTCGGGTGCATTTAGACTACTGCGTACAGTTCTGGTCGCCACATTACCAAAAGGATGTGGATGTTTTGGAGAGGGTGCAGGGATGGTTTACGAGGATGTTGCCTGGTATGGAAGGTGCCAGCTGTGAAGACAGGTTGAGTAGGTTAGGTTTGTTTTCATTAGAAAAGAGGAGATTGAGGACGAACCTGATTGAGCTGTACAAAATCATGAAGAGGATAGACCGGGTGGATACAGGTAAGCTTTTTCCTAGGGTGAGGGATTCAAGGTGAGAGGAGAAAACTTTAAGGGGAATACATGTGGAAAGTACTTCACACTGAGGGTGGTGGGTGCCTGGAACGCGTTACCAGCAGAGGTGGTAGAGGCAGGCATGGTAAATTCATTTAAGGTGCACCTGGACAGATGCATGAGTAGGTGGGGAGCAGAGGGATACAGATGCTTAGGAATTGGGCGATAGGTTTAGACGGTGGATTTGGATCGGCACAGGCTTGGAGGGCCGAAGGGCCTGTTCCCGGGCTGTAAATTTTCTTTCTTCTTTGTCTTCTTTTCAGAAAGACAAGGCAACAAAGCAAAATACAAGAAAACAACAGAGAAGCAGAGACTCGGGATCCCAGCCAACATCTCAAGGTGAATGCTGCCGAATTAATCACAGAGTCCAGCGTGGGCTCTTTCAGCCCAATCTTGCCTCAGTGTATCACAACAGCCGGGAGCTACAAGGGAAACCAGCTCCTGACTGATGCTATTTAGCTCAGGGAGGAACTGTTGCAAACTACTGGGGGAATTTGGGGAAGTCTCCAAACACAACTTTTCTTACCGCAGTGCCTCGCTAGCGGCTCAAGGTGTAAACATCCAATCCTTTCAGGATCCACACTAAAACTGCCGGCGTCCATAACCACAGCCCAATCCTATCCACTCTGGCTCGCAGCTGAAGGAAACACCGCCAGTGGTGAAAACAACTCTCCCGTCTTGTCGCGAAAAAAAAAACAAATCCACCGACTCAGCGAGGTTGCACAAAATAGGGACAAAATCGAGCAAAGTCTGGAAAACCTTGTGAAATCAAGGACCTGACAGCTACATCAACAATTGGGGATGGGATACATTATGCAGTAGGTGACTTGCTCATAGCCGTCCGATTTATAGGAACAATAAATCGCGCCACACAAACATAGAACATAGAAAAGTACAGCACAGAACAGGCCCTTCAGCCTACGATGTTGTGCCCAGGATTATTCCTAACCTAAAAGAAAATAATTTAACCATGTGCATGCCCAGCAGTCACTTAAGGGTCCCTAGTGACTCTGCTTCCACCATTATCGCTGGCAACGCATTCCATGCATTCACAACTCTCTGCGTAAAGAACCTACCTTTGATGTCTTGCCTAAGCTTTCCTCCTAATAAACCAGATATCCTCAATAAATCTAGTTCTATTTGGCCCATATCCCTCCAAACCCTTCCTATAAAGGGACGACACGGTGGCTCAGTGGTTAGCACTGCTGCCTCACAGCGCCAGGGTGCCTGGCTCAATTCCAGCCTCGGGGTGACCGTATCTGTGTGGAGTTTGCACATCCTCCCAGTGTCTGTGTGGGTTTCCTCTGGGTGCTCCGGTTTCCTCCCACAGTCCAAAGGTGTGCAGGTTAGGTGAACTGGCCGTGCTAAATTGCCCCACAGTGTTAGGTGAAGGGGTAAATGTAGGGGAATGGGTCTGGGTGGGTTGCGCTTTGGCAGGTCAGTGTGGACTTGTTGGGCCGAAGGGCCTGTTTCTACATTGTAAGGAATCTAATCCAATCTATTCCTCTCATTATTTTGTACACCTCGATCAGGTCTCCTCTCTTCCTCCTTCTCTGCAGAGAGAAAAGTCCGAGCTTACTCAATGTTTCTTCATAATGCAAGCCTTCCAGTCCAGGCAGCATCCTGGTAAACCTTCTTTGCACCCTCTCTAAAGCCTCTCTATCTTTCCTATAGTAGGGTGACCAAAACTGGACACAATATTCCAAGTGTGGTCTCACCAGGGACTTGTAGAGCTGCAGCAAAACCTCGCGGCTCTTAAACTCAATCCCCCTGTTAATGAGAGCCAAAACACCACATGCTTTCTTAACAACCCTATCCACTTGGGTGGCAACTTTGAGGGATCTATGTACTTGCACACCCAGATCCCTCTGTTCCTCCACACTGCCAAGAATCCTGTCTTTAATCCTATATCCAGCATTTGAGTTCGACCTTCCAAAATGCATCACTTCGCATTTATCCAGGTCGAACCCCATCTGCCATTTCTCAGCCCAGCTCTGCTGGAGATGACGCTTGTGTAGGTCAGTCTCAGAGGACGTACTCTAGGCCATCGTCAGCACTTTCACGGAGGCATAGGAGAGCGTGGGTCTCACTCTGAACACTCACAAGACAAGGATCCTCTCGACCCGGCCTGGCATTGTGGATCAAACCGCTCCCCCCAGCAACTTCATCAAGGGCCAAAAGGAGGCCTTAGAGAATGCTGACCACTTCCAATCCCTCACTAGTGTCCGTTTGACCAAGGCAGCTGTTGACGATGAGACCCAGCGCGCTAGCTCAGCCTTGGGCCGCCTGCAGAAAAGGGTGTTCAACAAACACCATAACATCAGATCCCACACTGAAGCCGTGGTGATGTTGACTCTGAGACGTGGACTGTCCACGGCAGACACCTCCAGGCACTGGCCACCCTCGAACAGCTGGGCAAGTTGTCCGCATGCCCGACACGGGACTCCCCCAAGCAGGTGCTCTCCCCCTCAGCTCCAAAACGGCTGGCGGACACACAACGCACTTCGGTGATACCCTCAAGGCATCACTGGTGGCATTCCTGCGGACACCTGGGAAATCACTGGCCAAAGACCCCCACAAAGTGGAGGAGGAGGAATGTCCGGGAAGGTGCGAGACTTGCCATCGAGAGAAAGTGGAAACCAGGTAAAAGCAATGAAAGCCCGCGCGTTGCCATGGCGACGGCCCACCTCCCCCTTTCCCTTCAGCCCCACCTGCCCAGAGTGTAAACAGAGCTCACAGTAGCAGCATCCGTCTGTACTGGGCTTGACAACAAGGGAGTCTCCCAAAAACAGGACCACATGGCAGACACAGTTAGGTGGAGGGAACGGCAGCATTTTAGTGCCTGCATGTGATCAGGACCAGCCTCAAAACCAGGAGGTCAGAGATGCTTACTGACAAGTTCAACGACAATCATGAATTAGAATTAGATTCCCTACAGGCGCCTTCGGCTGAACAAGTCCACACCCACCCTCCGAAGAGTATCCCACCCAGACCCATTCCCCCTACCCTATATTTACCCCTGACTAAAGCACCTAACACTACGGGCAATTTAGCATGGCCAATCTACCCTAACATGCACATCTTTGGACTGCAGGAGGAAACTCATGCAGACACGGGGAGAATGTGCAAACTCCACACAGACAGTCGCCCCGAGGCTGGAATCGAACCTGGGTCCCTGGTGTTGTGAGGCAGCAGTGCTAACCACTGAGCCACCGTGCCACCCCCCATGACTCCTCAGATAACCAGCAGTCCCCATTAAAATGACCTGAACAATATCCAAGCTTGATCCCATGGATGTTTACAGTACTACAGAAGGTCTCTTCCTATCTCCTGTCGGTTTACTTTCTCTCTCTATCCTCTGTCAGTCTAACATTTCTCTAGTCTTTCTGTCTTGTTTGACTTTGTTTCTTTCTCTCTCTCTCTCTCCCCCTGTTCTACAGAAACAGAAAAGTCAAAGTAGGTCATTCTGTCCTTCATTATGACCGTTATGGTCTATTAACATCCAATTTAATGGTCCGTTTTGCTTTTGACCCAATACAGCTATAGAGTCATTGAGATATACAGGACGGAAACAGACCCTTTGGTCCAACTTGTCCATACCGATCCGATATCCCAACCTAATCTAGTCCCATTTGCCATATCCCTCCAAACCCTTCCTATTCATATACCCATACAGATGCCTTTTAAATACTGTATTAGTACCAGCCTTCACCACTTCCTCTGGCAGCTCATTCCACACACGCGCTACCCTCTGTGTGAAAACGTTGCCCCTTAGGTCCCTTTTAAATCTTTGCCCTCTCACCTTAAAACCTATGCCCTCTAGTTTTGGACTCCCCTACCTTGGCTATTCACCCTATCCATGTCCCTTATGATCTAACAGATCATTATAAGGTAACCCCCTCAGCCTCTAACGCTCCAGGGACAAGCAGCCCCAGCCTATTCAGCCTCTCCCATGTCACTCAAACCCTCCAACCCTGGCAACACCCTTGTCAATCTTTGCTAAACCCTTTCAAGTTTCACAACAGCCTTCTTTATAGCAGGGAGATACAGCTGAACGCAGTATTCCCAAAGCACTTTGATCCCTTAATGCCTCAGTAATATATCCAACTCCCTCTTGAAATCACAATGTTTTTGCCTTGACTGCTCTCTGTCCTAGCAAAGTCCACTAGATCACCGCTCTGAATGAAGAAATTTCTCCTGAACTCTTTTCTTTAAATAGTTTACCCTGTATCCTTAGATTATGATCCCTGGTTCCAGACACCCATGCCATCAGGAACATCCTTTCTACATGCAGCCTGCCTCATCCTGGTAGGAATTTTATAGGTTCCTGCACAATCCCCTCTCGTTATTTCAACTCTAGCAAACATAATCCTAATCAATTCAACGCCTCCTCGTTCTTCGGTCCTGCCAGCACAGGAATCGGGCCGGTAAACCTTCGCTGTGCCCCTGTCACAGTAAGAGCTCAGATAAAGAGAGCAAAACTGCACACAACATTCCAGGTGTGGTCTCACCAAAACCCTGCACAATTGCAGCAAGCCATCCCTGCTCCTGTACTCAAATCCCACATTGGTCTGGTTTCTCTTTCTCCTTCAAGTGTTGGTCTGGGTCTGCTCTCCAAATCCTTTGTCCTTCTCATTGTTTTTCTGATGAAGGGCTTATGCCCGAAAAGCCGATTCTCCTGCTCCTCGGATGTTGCCTGACCTGCTGCGCTTTTCCAGCCCCACACTCTCGACTCTTGATCTCCAGCATCTGCAGTCCTCAGTTTCTCCCTCTCTCTGTCCTATGTTGGTCTAGTTTCTCTCTCACTGTTTCTCCTACCCTTGTTAGTCTGCTTTTTCTCTCTCTCTGTTCCATCTCAATGTGGTTTTTCTCTTACAGCCTGCACACCAGCCAACAAGGATCTGACTACACTTGTCCCGTTCTCCAGCTCACGGTCTGTAGTCAGAGAGAGGTACAGCACGGAAACAGACCCTTCGGCCCAACTCATCCATGCTGACCAGATATCCCAACCCAATCTAGTCCCACCTGCCAGCACCTGGCCCGTATCCCTCCAAACACTTTCTATTCATATACCCATCCAAATGCCTTTTAAATGTTGCAATTGTACCAGCCTCCACCACATCCTCTGGCAGCTCATTCCATACACGTACCACCCTCTGTGTGAAAAAGCTGCCCCTTAGGTCTCTTTTATATCTTTCCCCCCTCACCCTAAACCTATGCCCTCTAGGTCTGGACTCCCCGACTCCAGGGAAAAGACCTTGTCTATTTATCCTATCCATGCCCCTCATAATTTTGTAAACCTCTATAAGGTCTCCCCTCAGCCTCCGACGCTGCAGGGAAAACAGCCCCAGCCTGTTCAGCCTCTCCCTATAGCTCAAATCCTCCAACCCTGGCAACATCCTTGTAAATCTTTTCTGAACCCTTTCAAGTTTCACAACATCTTCCCGATAGGAGGGAGACCAGAACTGCACGCAATATTCCAACAGTGGCCTAACCAATGTCCTGTACAGCTGCAACATGAGCTCCCAACTCCTGTACTCAGTATACTGACCAATTAGGAACCACTGAAGTCAATTTTGGGGTCTTTCAAGGGTTTAATTTTGTGGTGCCGTGAATACGGAGGTAGCGAGTGTACTTTAATTCGGCTTTCTGTCCTTGTATCATGACGTTTTTATATATCACAAATAATGAGGGACACAGCACTGACTCCTTCACACCTGCCTCCAGTCACAAAAACACACAGTCTTCTACCCACCATCCTGTCTCCTGCCAGTAAACTAATTCTGGGTCCAACTTGTCAAGTTACCCTGGATCCTATGTGGCTTTGTTTCTTCATCAGTCTCACATGTGGGACCTTGTGAAAGGCTTTGCTCAAACCCGGATAAACTAAATCAACTGCTCAAAGGGGCCCGCTCTGCAATGAGGCACCTGATCAGAAAGGGCCAGTAATCACATCGATGCATTACCTTCATAAACTCTCCTCAAAAGATTCAAACAAATTTGTCAAACGTGACCAGTCGGCACTGAGTGTCCTTGATTAATCCGTGTCATTACAAGTGCCATCCACCCAGGTTCAAGGAACTCGCCTGGCTTTTCCTGGTCTACTCTTCCTTCACTCCCAACACCACCCCACGCCCCCACAGGGTATCTTTACCTGCAACCGCCAAAGGGTGTAACACCTGCCCATTTATGTCCCCCATATCCAAAGGCCGACGCACCTTCCAGGTGAGGGCAGCACTTTACCTGCACTTCTCACAATTGAGCCTATTGCACTCGCTGCTCACCATGTGGTTCTCTCGGCATTGGGGAAACGAAGCGTAGACTGGGTGACCGCTTCACAGAGCATCGACATTCTGCCCACAAGGAAGGCTCTGAGCTTCCAGTTACCAGCCACTTTAACACCCCCACCCTGGTCCCAGGCCAACACCTCTGTCTCAGGCTTGCCTCAGTGTTCCAATGGAGGGGAACATTCATTTTCCACTTGGGGTTCCCTACAGCCCTCCGGACTCAACACAGAGTTCAATCATTTTAAGGGCCTGAACTATCCCATGTCCCAGTCCCCTACTCCATACACCAGGCTTTGGTATTGTGAAAACCTATCATTACACACTACCTAGTGTTAGTCAAAGTTAAAACATCACACACCAGGTTACAGTCCAATAGGTTTATTTGGAAGCATTAGCTTTTAGAGCGCTGCTCCTTCAACCTGGTTGTGCCCAGGTTAAGATCATACTCAACCATCTGAGGAAGGAGCGACGTTCCGAAAGATAGTGCTTCCAAATCAACCTGCTGGACTGTAGCCTGGTGTTGTGTGATTTTTAACTTTGTCCACCCCAGCATCTCCAAGTCATATTGTTAGTCACTAACAGTCCCAATTAACAGCCATTCCCTCTCCTAGCCTGATCCTTGTGCATACCTTTGTCTGTCCAATTGTTCCTTCTCTCTCTTTGGGTTCCATCCCCACACAATTTACCATCCCCACGCTAACTTGCCCGTAGTGTTAGGTGCATTAGCCAGAGGAAAAAGGGTCTGGGTGGGTTACTCTTCGGAGGGTCGGTGTGGACTGGTTGGGCTGAAGGGCCTGTTTGAACACTGTAGGTAATCTAAACTAATCTAATCTAGTCAGTGCGAAACTGAGAAACAAATTTGTAAGGAGATGACAGTTATTTGTAAGAATAATAGTGTGGTGATGGTTGGGGATTTTAACTTTCCAAACACAGACTGGGACTGCCATAGTGTTAAGGGTTTAGGTGGAGAGGAATTTGTTAAGTGTGTACAAGACAATTTTCTGATACAGTATGTGGATGTACCGACTAGAGAAGGTGTAAAACTTGACCTACTCTTGGGAAATAAGGCAGGGCAGGTGACTGAGGTGTCAGTGGGAGAGCTCTTTGGGGCCAGTGACCATAATTCTATTTGTTTTAAAATAGTGATGGAAAAGGATAGACCAGATCTAAAAGTTGAAGTTCTAAATAGGAGAAAGGCCAATTTTGACGGTGTTAGGCAAGAACTTTCAAAGGCTGATTGGGGGCAGATGTTCGCAGGTAAAGGGACGGCTGGAAAATGGGAAGCCTTCAGAAATGAGATACCGAGAATCCAGAGAAAGTATATTCCTGTTAGGGTGAAAGGAAAGGCTGGTAGGTATAGGGAATGCTGAATGATGCAAGAAATTGAAGGAAGCATATGTCAGGCAAAGACAGCAGAGATTAGTGAATCCTTAGAAGAGTATAAAGGCAGTAGGAGTATACTTAAGAGGGAAATCAGGAGGGCAAAAAGGGGACATGAGACAGCTTTGGCAAATAGAATTAAGCAGAATCCAAAGGGTTTTAAAAATGTATTAAGACAAAAGGGTAACTACAGAGAAAAAAGGGCCCCTCAAAGATCAGCAAGGCAGCCTACGTGCCGAATTGCAAGAAGTCGGGGAGATATAAACGAGTATTTTGATCAGTGTTTACTGTGGAGAAGGACATGGAAGATATAGAATCTGGGGAAATTGATGGTGACATCTTGAAAAATGTCCATATCACAGAGGTGGTGATGCTGGATGTCTTAAAATGCATAAAAGTGGATAAATCCCCAGGACCTGATCAGGTATACTCTAGAACTCTGTGGGAAGCTAGAGAAGTGGTTCCTGAGATATTTGGATTATTAATAGTCACAGGTAAGGTGCCGGAAGGTTGGAGGTTGGCTGACGTTGTGCTACTATTTAAGAAAGCTAGTAAGGACAAGCCAGGGAACGGTAGACCAGTGACATAGTCTATCAGTGTATATGAGCCTGACATCGGTGGTGGGCAGGTTGTTGGAGGGAATCCTGAGGGACAGGATTTACACTTACCTGGAAAGGCAAAGACTGATTAGGGATAGTCAACATGGCTTTGTGAGTGGAAAATCATGTCTCACAAACTTGATTTGAGTTTTTTGAAGTCACAAAAAGGATTGATGAGGGCAGAATGGTGGATGTGATCTATATGGGACTTCAGTAAGGCATTCGACAAGGTTCCCCATGGGAGGCTGTTTCGCAAGGTTGAATCGCACAGAATACAGAGAGAACTAGCCATTTGGATACAGAACTGGCTTGAAGGTAGAAGACAGAGGGCGGTAGTGGAGGGTTGTTATTCAGACTGGAGGCCTGCGACCAGTGGAGTGTCACAAGGATCGGTGCTGGGTCCACTGCTTTTCGTCATTTATATAAATGATTTGGATGTGAGCATAAGAGGTACAGTTAGTAAGTTTGCAGATGAGAGCAAAATGGGAGGCGTGGTAGACAGCGAAGAGGGTTACCTCAGATTACAACAGGATCTGGACCAGATGGGCCAATGGGCTGAGAAGTGGCAGATGGAGTTTAATTCAGATAAATGTGAGGTACTGGGTTTTGGGAAAGAAAATCTTAGCAGGACTTCTACACTTAATGGTAAGGTCCTAGGGAGTGTTGCTGAACAAAGAGACCTTGGAGTGCAGGTTCATATCTCCTTGAAAATGGAGTCGCAGGCAGATAGGATAGTGAAGAAGGCTTTTGGTATGCTTTCCTTTATTGGTCAGAGTATTGAGTACAGGGGTTGGGAGGTCATGTTGCGGCTGTACAGGACATTGGTTAGGCCACTGTTGGAATATTGCATGCAGTTCTGGTCTCCTTCCTATCGGAAAGATGTTATGAAACTTGAAAGGGTTCAGAAAAGATTTACAAGGATGTTGCCAGGGTTGGAGGATCTGAGCTATAGGGAGAGGCTGAATAGGCTGGGGCTGTTTTCCCTGGAGCGTCGGAGACTAAGGGGTGACCTTATAGAGGTTTACAAAATTATGAGGGGCATGGATAGGATAAATAGACAAAGTCTTTTCCCTGGGGTGGGGGAGCCCAGAACTAGAGGGTATAGGTGCAAGATGAGAGGGGAAAGATATAAAAGAGACCTAATGGGTAACTTTTTCGCAAAGAGGGTGGTACGTGTATGGAATGAGCTGCCAGAGGAAGTGGTGGAGGCTTGTACAATTACAGCATTTAAATGGCTGGGTGCATGAATAGGAAGGGTTTGGAGGGATATGGGCAAAATGCTGGCTAATAGGACTAGATTAAGTTAGGATATCTGGTCGGCATGGACAAGTTGCCCGAAGGATGTGTTTCCGTGATGTACATCTCTCTGACATCATCCCTGCCAATACGGACCACCAGGAGAGGCTGACAAACAGCTGGTACATGTGGCCCATTGAAAGACAGGGATCATTAAAGACTGGGATTAACAACCACACAGATCACTTGGTATTGGTCGCTTTGTATTACTAACCCCCTGACTAGCAAAACAAACAATAAATATGCAGGATTATAGACTATCCCATCTGAGAAATGCCTGGGATCCCCACCTGGATCAATATATAATACAGCACCTCACATTTATCTAAATTAGACTCCACCTGCTACTCCTCAGCCCATTGGCCCACCTGATCAAGACCCCATTGTACTGAGGATCGCTATCCACTCCACCTCCAATTTTGGTGTCATCTGCAAACGTACTAACTCTACCTCCAATGTTCACTTTAACTGTGCGGGTTCAATAACCTCCAAAATCACTGACTGTCCTTTGAGAATGATCGCCCCAGGTTACTCAATTTCCCATATGATCATCATCCAGGAGTATGAAACTTTATTGCTGGAACAGCACAGCAGGTCAGGCAGCATCCAGGGAACAGGAGATTCCTGAAGAAGGGCCTGTGCCCGAAACGTCGAATCTCCTGTTCCCTGGATGCTGCCTGACCTGCTGTGCTGTTCCAGCAATAAAGTTTCAACTTTGATCTCCAGCATCTGCAGACCTCACTTTCTCCTCATCCAGGAGTATCAATTGCCTGGAATTAATAACCTTTGTAAGTAACATGTGGGATTACCCAGCTGTCTGAGATAACCGACTGTTTTATATTAACAATTTAGGATTGCTCACTGTGCAGTATTAATCACTGTCCAGCATTACACATCATCCCGATCATACAGATTGGGGCAGCACGGTGGCTCAGTGGTTAGCACTGCTGCCTCATAGCACCAGGGACCTGGGTTCGATTCCAGCCTCAGGTAACTGTCTGTGTGGAGTTTGCACATTCTCCCCGTGTCTGTGTCGGTTTCCTCCCACAGTCCAAAGATGTGCAGGTTAGGGTGGATTGGCCGTGCTAAATTGTCCCATAGTGCCCAGGGATGTGCAGGTTAGGGTGGATTGGCCGTGCTAAATTGTCCCATAGTGCCCAGGGATGTGTAGGTTAGGGTGAATTGGCCGTGCTAAATTGTCCCATAGTGCCCAGGGATGTGCAGGTTAGGGTGAATTGGCCGTGCTAAATTGTCCCGTAGTGCCCAGGGATGTGCAGGTTAGGTTGGATTGGCCGTGCTAAATTGTCCCGTAGTGCCCAGGGATGTGCAGGTTAGGTGGATTAGTCAGGGGTAAATGCAGAGGAATCAATCTGGGTGGGTTACTCTTTAGAGGGTCGGTGTGGACTTGCTGGGCTGAAAGGTCTGTTTCCACACTTCAGGCATTCAAAGTTTAAAATCCCAGATTGATAATCCTGGATTGTCCCGTATTCACGACTGTCTGGGATTAATAACCTTCCCACATTCACAATTGGCAGGATTAATGACTATCCCATACTATGAACTGGCTAGCCTGACCGACTGCCCTGAATTACCGATTGTGCCTTATTAATAACCATCCACATTCATCCTGTACGAAGGGCTGCCAGGGATTACTGCCTGTCTGCGATGAATTACCAACCACCCAATCATATTAATAACTGTCCATGATTATCAATCACCTCGCATTAATAATTGTTTAGGATGATCAACCATCACATAGTCATAATTTTCTGGGATCACCATCTGTCCTAAATGAATAATCATCCAGGATTACTGACTGTCCTGGAATTAACAACCATCCAGGACTGGGGGAAGACAGGACACCTACCCGCAGAGCACTTCACAGAACATTTCTGGGATACCTGCACTAACCAACTCCACCGCCCCATGGCCGAACACTTCAACCCCCCCTCCTACTCTGCCAAGGACATGCAGGTCCTGGGGCTTCCGCCATCACCACCCGACGCCGGAGGAAGAACGCCTCATTTTCCGCCTCGGGACCCTCCAACCCTACGGTATAATTGTGGATTTCACCTGTTTCCGCATTCCCCCTCCCCCCACCTTATCGCAGTTCCAACCTTCCAGCTCAGCACCACCCTCATGACCTGCCCCACCTGTCCATCTTCCTTCCCACGTCTCCGACCTATCACCATTACCTCCACCTCCATCCACCTACCACACTCTCAGCTACCTCCCCCTAGCGCAACCCCCCTCCCATTTATTTCACCATCCCCTCGACTCACAGCCTCATTCCTGATGAAGGGCCTTTGCCTGAAACGCCGACTCTCCTACTCCTTAGGTGCTGCCTGACCTGCTGTGCTTTCCCAACTCTAATCTCCAGCATCCGCCGTCCTCACTTTCACCTAATCATCCAGGATTACCAACTGTCCTCAAATCACAACCGTCCACGATGACCGACTACTCTCCATTAATAAACGTCAGGAATTGTTGACTGTCCCTGTTTGATAACTGCCTATAGTTACTGACCAACGAATATCCGAGATTATTGACCCTCCTGTTAAAATACCCAGCAAGCGAATCGAGATGGCGATGTGGTTAACGGAAAGGAAGCTCTCAGCGAAAGTGCAGTTGCATTGTGTTGAAATAATTACTTTCGGGAGAATTGCACGTATTGCCTGGCATCCCCCTTCGTGACACAACGTACAATCAAAGTAAGCTGGCCTGGTCTGAGAACTAAGATTAACATGTAATATTTCCAGTTGTATGTTCGTGTCAACAATGATCTGACCAATCAGTACACGGTTTTCCTGCTGTACAAACTTGTTGCTCTTGTGTCAAACTCCCAAGTTTCGTATGGTCCACTCCTGATCAGTGCAAGACAGAAATCTTCACTGCGTGCCTTCTTTCAGCCAAGTTCTTGCTCTGAATTATCAAGCAATGCTTCAATAAACTGGCAGCACTCCAGACAGTCAAGATTTTCCACTGCCTGGCATTTTCAGGCATTCAGTATTACTCAGCCAATGTACTACTGAACACTTTACATTATTGGCCGTTAGGAAGCGTTAAGCATCGGCCATGTCATAAGCATCCAACACCGGAGGCATCCCACAATAACTGCTATCACGCGCTGCATTAACAACTATCCGACATGACAACCAATGACTCAAATTTACGATCCCCGCCAACATTGATTCTGCTCCATGACCAACCAACCTCCACACAACACGGACTGCCCCCCCCCCCCATTATATGGGTTCACAGCCTGACTCTCCCCTCACAAAGCCTCCACCTCATTGGTTACTGGCATGAGGGGGAGGCTTTGTGAGGGGTAGGCTTGGTGAGGGGAGAGCCACTGGGACAGTGGGAGGGGGAGGCTGGGTGAGGGGAGAGTCACTGGGACAGTGGGAGGGGGAGGCTGGGTGAGGGGAGTGTCACTGGGACAGTGGGAGGGGGAGGCTGGGTGAGGGGTAGGCTTGGTGAGGGGAGAGCCACTGGGACAGTGGGAGGGGGAGGCTGGGTGAGGGGAGAGTCACTGGGACAGTGGGAGGGGGAGGCTGGGTGAGGGGAGAGTCACTGGGACAGTGGGAGGGGGAGGCCTGGGGAGGGGAGAGTCACTGGGACAGTGGGAGGGATAGGCTGGGTGAGGGGAGGGACAGTGGGAGGGGGAGGCTGGGTGAGGGGAGAGTCACTGGGACAGTGGGAGGGGTAGGCTGGGTGAGGGGAGGGACAGTGGGAGGGGGAGGCTGGGTAAGGGGAGAATCACTGGGACAGTGGGAGGGGGAGGCTGGGTGAGGGGAGAGTCACTGGGACAGTGGGGGGGGAGACCAGGTGAGGGGAGTGTCACTGGGACAGTGGGAGGGGGAGGCTGGGTGAGGGGGGAGTCACTGGGACAGTGGGAGGGGGAGGTTGGGTGAGGGGAGTGTCACTGGGACAGTGGGAGTGGGAGGGGGAGGCTGGGTGAGGGGAGAGTCACAGGGACAGTGGGAGGGGGAGGCTGGGTGAGGGGAGAGTCACTGGGACAGTGGGAGGGGGAGGCTGGGTGAGGGGAGTGTCACTGGGACAGTGGGAGGCGGAGGCTGGGTGAGGGGAGTGTCACTGGGACAGTGGGAGGGGGAGGCTGGGTGAGGGGAGAGTCACTGGGACAGTGGGAGGCGGAGGCTGGGTGAGGGGAGAGTCACTGGGACAGTGGGAGGGGGAGGCTGGGTGGGGGGGAGTCACTGGGACAGTGGGAGAGCGAGGCTGGGTGAGAGGAGTGTCACTGGGACAGTGGGAGGGGGAGGCTGGGTGAGGGGAGAGTCACTGGGACAGTGGGAGGCGGAGGCTGGGTGAGGGGAGAGTCACTGGGACAGTGGGAGGGGGAGGCTGGGTGAGGGGGGAGTCACTGGGACAGTGGGAGGGGGAGGCTGGGTGAGGGGAGAGTCACTGGGACAGTGGGAGAGCGAGGCTGGGTGAGGGGAGAGTCACTGGGACAGTGGGATGGGGAGGCTGGGTGAGGGGAGAGTCACTGGGACAGTGGGAGAGCGAGGCTGGGTGAGGGGGGAGTCACTGGGACAGTGGGAGAGCGAGGCTGGGTGAGGGGAGAGTCACTGGGACAGTGGGAGGGGGAGGCTGGGTGAGGGGAGTGTCACTGGGACAGTGGGAGGGGGAGGCTGGGTGAGGGGAGAGTCACTGGGACAGTGGGAGGCGGAGGCTGGGTGAGGGGAGTGTCACTGGGACAGTGGGAGGGGGAGGCTGGGTGAGGGGAGTGTCACTGGGACAGTGGGAGGGGGAGGCTGGGTGAGGTCAGCGCCTTGTCTATAATTGGTCACTGTGACAACACAATGGGATCACAGTGTGAGGTCAGAGGCAGGCTGTGTCCATTGGTACAATGTAAGTGGGGGCGGAGGCTTTGTGAATGCACAGCCAGGCTTTACCTGTGGAACAGTGGATGGGGAAGCATTGACAGGTCAGTGCCTTGTCTATAATTGGTCATTGTGACCACACAGGGGGGGGGGTGTCCCATTGTGAGGTCAGAGACAGGCTGCGCGCGTGATGGACCATTGGTCCAATCTGGAGGGTGGGGAGAGCGCGCGTGTGACGTCAGGGTCAGGCCGCGTCCACAACCGGGCACGGGGAGAATGGATGGGCATTGTGAGGTCAGAGCCAGGCCGTTCGGCCCCCCCCTTCTTCCTGCAGTAAGATGGCGGCCGCGCATGCTCCGATCGGACCCCCGCTGCTCTAAAATGGCGGCGCCGAGGCCAGGAGTTTTCCACCCCACCCCCCCCCAAACTCACAACCCCATCTCCCCTCCGCCATTTCCCAGCTCTGGTCGAGGGTACATGGTGCAACCCCCCTCACTCCACTCCACCGCACACCCCCCCCCCCACCCCAGCGTCCCCGACGAGCCTCCAACCGATCGCGCGGCGTCGCTAACCTCCAGAGTTACCTGACGCGGCGGGACTGGGAGGAGGAAGCAGAGCCCCGGCCCCGGCCATCGCCGCCATCCTCCTCCTCCTCGGGCAACGTCCAACAATGGGCCTCACCCCGCGCCTGCGCGCTGCCCTCCGCGCGCCCGCTCGCTCACGAACCGCCGGCGGTCTACGCCTGCGCGGGTGGTGGCCTCTTTCCCCGCCTCCAAAGGGCCGGTGGTTGTCATGGCAACGGAGGCTCCGCGCGCTCTCTTTCTCGCTCCGCCCCCCCCCCCCCCCCCCCTTCTTTGGATCGACAAGAACCGACGAATCTGAAGGAAGGGGGTGGGGCCCCCCGCGCGGCGTCTGAAGGAGGGCGGGGCCAAGCGGTGGGGCGGCTTCGCGGATACAATTCCCCCCCCCCCCAACCAATACAGAGGTGAGTGTGAGTGTGCCTGTGGGGTCCGCACGGTGGCTCAGCCGGTTAGCGCTGCTGCCTGGCGATGCCAGGGACCCGGGTTCGAGCCCAGTCTCGGGCGACTGTCCTGTGTGCTCCCCCTCGCAGGTTAGGGGTAAACCATCGCAGGGATGTGTATGCAGCACAGCAGGGGAAGCCAGTGTTGGGCTAGTAAGGCTACCTGAGGCCATGCCACCCCCTGTGCAGGTTAGGGTGGATTGGCTACGCTGAACTGTCCTGTGGTGGTCAGTCTGGATGGATGCTCTCTGTCTGGTCAGTGTGCCCCCAATGGGCTGAACGGCCTTCTTCCACAATTCTTATGATACTTTCACCCACCACCAGGTTAAAGTGCAACAGGTTTAATTCAGAGCGCCGATTGGGGCAGGATTGTGGGACGTGGAATTTTGTGCCAAACGTCGTGCAGTTCAGGCAATAAGTTTGAGTCTTTCATTTGCAGGTTTCGGTTCATTAACAGGAGAAATGAGCACTGCTGGGCAAGTGCTCATCCCGAAATGTGGACTCTCCTGCCCCCCCCCCCGGATGCTGCCTGACCTGCTGTGCTTTCCCAGCACCAGACTTTTCGGCTCGGTTCAGAAATAGCTAAATCCCAGAGTTTCTTTTAAGTCACATTCTCGGGATGACTTAAGGTTTTACAAAACAAAAAGTGCCATCTCAGTTCAGAGTCTGTCTGTTTCCCAGCCTTGGGTCAGCCTGGTTCTAGGAATTGTTAAAATGTTTGTGCTTTTCGAGCAAAAATGGAATGTATCTGCAAAAAAAATTTGGCAAATGCAAATTCACCCCACAGACTTTGTGTGTGTGTGTGTGTGTGTGTTTATGTGTATGCAAGGTTGGTAGGGTGTGTGCGTGAGTGTGACGGAGTATAAGCCTGTGAGAGGGTGTGAGTGTGGGGTGTGTTCATGTGTGTGTCTGAGAACATGTGTATGCATAAATGTGTGAGTATGTATGTGTGTGTGTTTGTGTCTGTGTTTGTGAGAGAGAGTGTATAGTGCAGTGGGGTCACCTGTAATGTGACATGAAGCAAAGGTCCCGGTTGAGGCCCTCCCTATGGGTACCAAACTTGGCTATCAGCCTCTGCTCGGCCACTCTGCGTTGTTGTCTGTCCCGCAGTCCGCCTTGGAGGATAGTCACCCGAAGGCTCGAGGCTGAATGTCCGAGACCGCTGAAGTGTTCTCCGACCGGGAAAGATCACTCCTGTCTGGCAATTCCTGCGTGGTGTCCATTCACCCGTTGCCGGAGCATCTGCTCGGTCTCACCAATGTACCATGCCACGAGGCATCCTTGCCAGCAACATATAGGATAGACAACGTTGGCTGAGTCACATGAGTACCTGCCGTGTACACGGTGGGACGTGTCCCCATGTGTAATGGTGGTATTCGTGTCGACACTCTGACAGGTCTTGCAGTGGTTGCCGTGACAGCACTGTCTGGTATTGTGGTCGATTTGACCTGATGGCTGGGTAGTTTGCTGCGAACAATGGTCTGTTTAAGGTTCGGCAGTTGTTTAAAGGCGAGAATTGGCAGTGGCAGTAGGCCTGGAGCCAGGATGCTTGGCGGTGGCAGTAGGCCTGGAGCCTGGACTCTTGGTGGCGGCAGTAGGCCCGGAGCTTGGACGCTTGGTGGCGGCAGGAGGCCCGGAGCTTGGACGCTTGGCGGCGGCAGTAGGCTCGGAGCCTGGACTCTTGGCGGCGGCAGTAGGCCCAGAGCCTGGACTCTTGGCAGTATCGGCAAGGCAGCGGCAGCAGAGCCATGGTCTCCTGGGGCATCGCTGCTCCTGGAACGGGACTCCTTTAGGACCCAGGTAGATAGGATAGTGAAGGCGGCGTTTGGTATGCTTTCCTTTATCGGTCAGAGTATTGAGTACAGGAGTTTGGAGGTCATGTTGCGGCTGTACAGGACATTGGTTAGGCCACTGTTGGAATATCGCATGCAGTTCTGGTCTCCTTCTTATCGGAAAGATGTTGTGAAACTAGAAAGGGTTCTTGCCTGTCCAAATGCGTGTCTCTCAGGATTTCCTCCCTGCAAACCTACTTACTTACATTTGCTTCCAAATCATTGATGTATTACAATATTAAAATTACATAAAATTTTCTTTATCATATGTTCCTGTAAATATTCTCATGAGTGTCACAAAGCTGTTCCTTTTCTCAAGGATACGGTGTCCTTGGTTTTTTTTCCAGAGGGGTCATAAAACTCTCTTGGATCCAATTAGACTAGTTTGGTAGAGAGATGGAAAAGGACACTGAGAGGCTTTTGTGTTTATATGTAAACAGATGAGACTTCAGGCCTGATGAAGGGCTTTTGCCCAAAACGTCGATTTCGCTGCTCCTTGGATGCTGCCTGAACTGCTGTGCTCTTCCAGCACCACTAATCCAGAATCTGGTTTCCAGCATCTGCAGTCATTGTTTTTACTTCCGGCCACAGTGGTCATGTTTTAGAAGTGACCTGAAGAATAGACAATAGGTCCAGGAGTAGGCCATTCTGCCCTTCGAGTCTGCACCACCCTTCAATAAGATCATGGCTGATCATTCCTAATCAGTATCCTGTTCCTGCCTTATCTCCATAACCCTTGATTCCACTATATTTGAGAGCTCTATCCAACTCTTTGTTAAACGAATCCAGAGAGTGGGCCTCCACTGCCTTCTGGGGCAGAGCATTCCACACACCCACCACTCTCTGGGTGAAGAAGTTTCTCCTCATCTCTGTCCTAAATGGCCTACCCCGTATTTTTAAGCTGTGTCCTCTGGTTCGGCACTCACCCATCAGCGGAAACATGTTTCCTGCCTCCAGAGTATCCAATCCAGGGGAGTGGTCAGCTCTCTCGCTGAGCAGTTCAGTCCAGAACCAGTTAGGAGTTCAACAGTAAGCTATGTGGAAACAGGTTGATAAACTCTCTCCCCTTCTTCCCTTCTAACTCCAAACTGTTAGCATCTGTTCCATTTTTACTGTTTTTTAAGGGGGTTTGCTTATTGGGACAGCTATATTTATTCAGAACAGCATAATGAAGTCTCGTTTGGATAGACTGAGTTCGGTAGGGGTTCTTTATTCTGTTCTGTGTGTTTCATGTTGTAAACATTTGTGAATAAATTTGTCTGTTTTAAAACCTGGTAGTCAACCTAGCTGGGGGGGGTGGGGGGGGGGGGGGTGGGCAGCACGGTAGCTCAGTGGTTAGCACTGCTGCCTCACAGCACAAGGACCCAGATTCGATTCCCACCCTCCCTTGACAACTGTGTGGAGTTTGCACATTCTCCCTGTGTCTGCATGGGTTTCCTCCCACAACCCAAAGATGTGCAGGCCAGGTGAATTAGCTGTGCTAAATTGTCCATAGTGTTAGCCACATTAGTCAGGGGTAAATATAGGATAATAGGGTAGGGGAAGGGATCACGGTGTGTTGCTCTTCAGAGGGTCAGTATGGACTTGTTGGGGAGAAAGGCCTGTTTCCACACTGCAGGGAATCCAGTCCAACTTACTCTGGGTAGTTGTCACTGTGCACTTACCAAAACAACTTGCAAAGTTATGGGCTCAGTCACCTCCTGAAGGATGTTTCGAGTGGTCTGGCCTACAGGAGAGAAGGAACGAAACTTGACCTGCCCTTTGGGAGATCAGGCAAAGGGAATGGACTTAAGTGATCGTCAGGGAACACTTGGGATCAAGTGATCAATTTTTTGTTTGCTTATAATTGTTATGGAAAAAGATGAGCCTTTCATAAAAGTTGAAAGTTAAGTTGGAGTATGAGACAGTAATACACTAGCAGATGTTGGGTAGACCAGCAGTAGGCTTGGACACAGCAAACCAAAGCAGCATCACGAGGTGCAGAAGTCAACCTTTTGGGTGTAGATGAGATTCCCTTACAGTGTGGAAACAGATCCTCCGAAGAGTAACCCACCCAGACCCAGTTCCCTCTGCACCTAACACTAAGTGCAATTTAGCATGGCCAATTCACCTGAACTGCACATCTTTGGACGGTGGGAGGAAACCGGAACACCTGGAGAAAACCCAGACACTGGGAGAATGTGCAAACTCCACACAGACAGTCGCCCCGAGGCTGGAATGAAACTTGGGACCCTGGTGCTGTGAGGCAGAAGTGCGAACCACAGCCACTAACTCAACTCTTCGTCGGTTCTGAAGGGTTACAATGGATGCTGCTTGGCTTGCTGTGTTCCTCCAACCTCCTGCTTGTCCAGCATTTAGAGTAGGGAAAATTTCCTCATTTCATCCCATTAGCTTTCAAAAGTAGATTGGAGTAGACTGTTCACAGGTAAAGGGGCACTTGCTAAAGCAGGAGGCTTTCCGAAAAAAAAGGTGTTCAGAGTCATCACACTCCTGTTAGAAAGGCAAGGATGGTAGTATCAGGGAACAAAGGATGTGAAGTTTTAGTCAAGAATTAAAACAAAAGAAACTTTGACACAGGAGCATTCTTAAGAGGGAGATTGGGAAGGCAGAGGGATGGGAGATAGCCTTGAAAGATAAGATTAAAGGATAATCCAAAGAGATTCTCTATGTACATTGAGAGCAACTGGCAGTAACAGGGCCCCTTAAAGATCAACAAGTTCTTGTGTTAAACCTCAGGAGATGGGAAGAGATCTTCAATGCAGTTTTTTTTTTACTGGTGAGAAATGAAACAGAGGTTAGAGAACCCAGGGAAATGTTCAGTTTTGGAAAGAGTTCACATTACAGAAGTTATTGTTCTGGAGGGCTCCCAACAAAAAGGTGGATAAATCTCCAAGGACCTAATCTAGCAAATCCCTGGGCTTTGTGAGAGTTTAGAGAGAAGGTTGTGGGGGCCCCTTGCAGAAATATTGCCAAATGGACAGAACGGCTCATCTTGTTCCTTTGTTTAAAAAGGAATGCAAAAAGCAGCCTGGGAACGATAGACCAGAGTGTCTGTCTTTTAAAAAAAATCACTCCCAACAACCTAAACACTGCCAAAGATACAGAGTGGGAGAGGCAAGGAACAATTAGGGCTGGTCAATGGGGTTTCGTAGAAGGGAAAGCGTCTGTCAAACTTGGAGTTTGAGGAGGTAACCATGATGGGAGGGCAGAGTGGTAGATGTTAACTTTTAGAAAAAAATCTTTGACAATGTTCACATGGCAGTCTCATGAGTAAAGTTAGATCACATGGGGTTCAGGGGGAGCTGGCCTCACAGCAAGAGCCATGGACGGTATTTCTTTCCCCAAACCTATTACCACAATGTTCAACAAGGATCAACTGCTGGGTCCACTATTCTCTAATTTAGATAATTTTAATGAGAATATACAAAGCATGGTTACCAAGTGTGAACGACACCAGGAGTGGCGGTATAGCAGATAGTGAACAAATGTTAAAAAAAGGTGAAAGCGAGGATTGTGGATCAGGGTAGAGCATGGTGCTGGAAAAGCACAGGTCAGGCAGCATTTGAGGGGCAGGAGAATAGACACTTTGGCATCAGCCCTTCATTCCTGAAGGGCTTATGCCCGAAACATTGATTCTCCTGCTCCTTGGATGCTGCCTGACCTGCTGTGCTTTTCCAGCACCACACACTCTTAGTGAGCAAAGGTTATCTAAGGTTAGAATCCACCCAGCCTGCATATCTTTGGACTATGGAAGGAAACTCAAGCACCCAGAGGGAAGCCAGTGCACATGTGGGGAGAAGGTCAATCTGGAATTCAACTGGTGTCCCTGATACGGAGAACAGTGCTAACCACTGAGCTGCCTATGCTGCAGGTTTGACTCAGGAGGCCCTTCAGCCCATTATCCCTGCTGGTCAAAACCAAACTTCTAATCCCATTTTCCAGTGTTTGGCTTTTGGGAAATCAGAAGTGCACATCCAAGTAATTCTTCAACATTGAGGATTTCAGCTTCTAAAAATCAACCTTATAGACAGTTCCAGATTTCTACCAACATCTAGATGGAAAAGTGGTCACCTGTGACCCATGACCCCCTCAAACTGATGGGGATAATTCCCTGCCACTTCCTTACACAGCACCCACCATAAACCCCCTTTGACCTCTTCCAAACTGCTATCTAAAAAAAAAGGACAGGCAGCAGATAGTGGGATCTTCCTGTCTGTTCTCCAAGCCAGTCACCATTGTGACTCTGCGATAAACCCACATTCTTTCATTGGGGAAGTCGGAGGAGACCCTCCCTAACCAGTGGGCCAAGAATTGTAGCCGTTCAAGTCTGCAGCTCCCACCTTCAAGGTGAATTTGCAGTGAACAGTAAACAGGTCAAGCCAAAGATGCAGGTGGTAAAGGCAGTACACTGAATGTCAGAGGCTTGGAGCAGATAAGCAGGAAGGGCTTACTACAGTTGTACAGGGTCTTTATGACCACAGCAGGAGTATCAGAGGTGGTGGTGCTGGATGTCCTAGAACCCATAAAAGTGGATTCAGCCATAAATTAAACCATACTCTGGTCACTCCTTCCAAGAGGATCCCTAACAAGGTCATTAATCATTCCTGTCTCATTACGGGGGGGGGGGGGGGGGGAAAGGGGAGAAAGGGAGGGGGGGGAGAAAGGGAGGGGGGGGGGGAGAAAGGGAGGGGGGGGGAGAAAGGGAGGGGGGGAGGGAGAAGGGAGGGGGGGAGAGAAAGGGAGGGGGGGAGAGAAAGGGAGGGGGGGAGAGAAAGGGAGGGGGGAGAGAAAGGGAGGGGGGGAGAGAAAGGGAGGGGGGGAGAGAAAGGGAGGGGGGGAGAGAAAGGGAGGGGGGGAGAGAAAGGGAGGGGGGAGAGAAAGGGAGGGGGGGAGAGAAAGGGAGGGGGGGAGAGAAAGGGAGGGGGGGAGAGAAAGGGAGGGGGGGAGAGAAAGGGAGGGGGGGAGAGAAAGGGAGGGGGGAGAGAAAGGGAGGGGGGGAGAGAAAGGGAGGGGGGGAGAGAAAGGGAGGGGGGGAGAGAAAGGGAGGGGGGGAGAGAAAGGGAGGGGGGAGAGAAAGGGAGGGGGGGAGAGAAAGGGAGGGGGGGAGAGAAAGGGAGGGGGGGAGAGAAAGGGAGGGGGGGAGAGAAAGGGAGGGGGGGAGAGAAAGGGAGGGGGGGAGAGAAAGGGAGGGGGGAGAGAAAGGGAGGGGGGGAGAGAAAGGGAGGGGGGGAGAGAAAGGGAGGGGGGGAGAGAAAGGGAGGGGGGAGAGAAAGGGAGGGGGGGAGAGAAAGGGAGGGGGGGAGAGAAAGGGAGGGGGGGAGAGAAAGGGAGGGGGGGAGAGAAAGGGAGGGGGGAGAGAAAGGGAGGGGGGGAGAGAAAGGGAGGGGGGAGAGAAAGGGAGGGGGGGAGAGAAAGGGAGGGGGGAGAGAAAGGGAGGGGGGAGAGAAAGGGAGGGGGGAGAGAAAGGGAGGGGGGGAGAGAAAGGGAGGGGGGGAGAGAAAGGGAGGGGGGGAGAGAAAGGGAGGGGGGAGAGAAAGGGAGGGGGGGAGAGAAAGGGAGGGGGGGAGAGAAAGGGAGGGGGGAGAGAAAGGGAGGGGGGGAGAGAAAGGGAGGGGGGAGAGAAAGGGAGGGGGGGAGAGAAAGGGAGGGGGGGAGAGAAAGGGAGGGGGGAGAGAAAGGGAGGGGGGGAGAGAAAGGGAGGGGGGAGAGAAAGGGAGGGGGGGAGAGAAAGGGAGGGGGGGAGAGAAAGGGAGGGGGGGGAGAGAAAGGGAGGGGGGGAGAGAAAGGGAGGGGGGGAGAGAAAGGGAGGGGGGGAGAGAAAGGGAGGGGGGGAGAGAAAGGGAGGGGGGGAGAAAAGGGAGGGGGGGAGAGAAAGGGAGGGGGGGAGAGAAAGGGAGGGGGGGAGAGAAAGGGAGGGGGGGAGAGAAAGGGAGGGGGGGAGAGAAAGGGAGGGGGGGAGAGAAAGGGAGGGGGGGAGAGAAAGGGAGGGGGGGAGAGAAAGGGAGGGGGGGAGAGAAAGGGAGGGGGGGAGAGAAAGGGAGGGGGGGAGAGAAAGGGAGGGGGGGAGAGAAAGGGAGGGGGGGAGAGAAAGGGAGGGGGGGAGAGAAAGGGAGGGGGGGAGAGAAAGGGAGGGGGGGAGAGAAAGGGAGGGGGGGAGAGAAAGGGAGGGGGGGAGAGAAAGGGAGGGGGGGAGAGAAAGGGAGGGGGGGAGAGAAAGGGAGGGGGGAGAGAAAGGAGGGGGGGGGAGAGAAAGGGAGGGGGGGAGAGAAAGGGAGGGGGGGAGGAGAAAGGGAGGGGGGGGAGAAAGGGAGGGGGGGGAGAAAGGGAGGGGGGGTGGAGAAAGGGAGGGGGGGGGAGAAAGGGAGGGGGGGGAGAAAGGGAGGGGGGGGGAGAAGGGAGGGGGGGGAGAAAGGGAGGGGGGGGGAGAAAGGGAGGGGGGGAGAAACGGGAGGGGGGGGGAGAAAGGGAGGGGGGGGAGGGAGAAAGAGGGAGGGGGGGGTGGAGAAAGGGAGGGGGGGGGAGAAAGGGAGGGGGGGGGAGAAAGGGAGGGGGGGGAGAAAGGGAGGGGGGGGAGAAAGGGAGGGGGGGGAGAAAGGGAGGGGGGGGAGAAAGGGAGGGGGGGGGAGAAAGGGAGGGGGGGGGAGAAAGGGAGGGGGGGGGAGAAAGGGAGGGGGGGGAAAGGGAGGGGGGGAAAGGGAGGGGGAAAGGGAGGGGGGGAAAGGGAGGGGGGGAAAGGGAGGGGGGGAAAGGGAGGGGGGGGGAAAGGGAGGGGGGGGGAAAGGGAGGGGGGGGAAGAAGGAGAAAGGGAGGGCGGGATTAGCTCACTCGAGTGGTTCCATTACATACTCTTCAACTATTGCAGATACACAAGGCTACCCTGACTGAGCTGGTTTGACCGATTGACATGCAGATTAAAATCTGCCCCCTCAATAGATATGATCCACCTACAGTGTGGAAACAGGCCCTTCGGCCTAACAAGTCCACAGTGACCCATTTCCCAGACTAATGCACCTAACACTATGGGGCAATTTAGCATGGCCAATCCACCCTGACCTGCATTGGATTGTGGGAGGAAACCCACAGACACAGGAGAGTGTGCAAACTCCACAGTCAGAGGCTAGAATCGAACCTGGGACCCTGGTGCTGTGAGGCAGCAGTGCTAACCACTGTGCTGCTGTACCATAGCCTTACCATTTTGACAGGCATGAGTTATTTTTGTTTATCGACTGCCCTAATTGATATTATTTGGTGGCCTATAGACTACACTGGTCAGTGACTTTTCCCTCTTAGAAATTCTAATTTCCCCCACGTGGATTCAACCTTCCTCTGTCAGGCCATTCACAAGTTAAAGAATTGACAATACCTCCAACTTCAAATCCTTTGTCAGCATTAGACAGATCATTAATGTGTTTATTCTGAGTGCGGAAATCCATAGTCTGGGCAATCCCTGAATGCAGGGTCAGCCATTTGAGGGTGGGGAGGAGAATTTCCACATCTTGTATGGGGAGCCTGTAAAATGCTGACAAAGCAGTTAAAGATAAAACGTTGAATATTCACACATAGGAAGGACATTGAAGCTTTGGAAAGGGTTCAGAGTAGATTGACTAGGACGTTGCCTGGTGTGAAGGGAAGGCCTTACGAGGAAAGGCTGAGGGACTCGAGGTTGTTTTGAGAGAATGTTGAAAGGTGACCGAATTGAAACAAGATAATCCGTGTTAGGTAGGGTGGACAATGAGAGCTTTCAGATGGTGAGCATGAGGGGACAGATTTAACTGGAGGGGTGATAGACATAGGATAGATGTCAGAGGTAGTTCCTTTACTTTGTGGTAGGGTGTGGAATTCACTGCCTGCAACAGTTGGTGAGTCTATTCCTTAAGGGCATTTACATGGTCATTGGATGGACATAGTGTAGGTTAGACGGGCTTCAGATTGGTTTCACACATCAGTGAACAGAGGCCTGAAGGCCCTGATACTACACTGGAATGTTCTACCTTCAGTGTGTTTACAGGCTAAAGGGCGCAGTAAAAAAACCAAGGTCCACCAACTGCATTTACATGGCAGAGCAGGTTAGAGATGCCCATATCCCCTGGGTGATGGAGTTAGCGGAGTCTGTGGCAACTAGTGTTCACTGGCACAAAGCAACTGGGGTGAGAGTGGAGGTCAGTGTGGAAAGGGGAGCCCATGGCTAAGAAATGCTGGTAACTGCAGCCACCCAGAGCTGGTGTTTAAAATGGAGACTGTGCTCCAAGTGGCCAAGTTTCTCTGGTCAAAAAGCAACGAAGGACAGAGCTAATGCCAAACTTTTATTGATATAAAAATAATTCCAGACATTTAAATTTGTAGGTAATTTACAACAACTTAGGGGAGGGGGGAAATGGAAGAGGAGAAACAGAATCAGCATCAAACCATTTGAATTTGAGCTCGAGCGCAAAATGTCAGGGAGAGGCATGCTGTAACAAGTTAGGGGGGTTTCCCCCCCCCCACACTAGTCAGGCAATGCAAGAGAAAGAGAATCAGTAACTGATCACAACTGGCTAAAAACATCTTTGGACTGTCCAGCATTTTCCAATCTTGTCATTTCGGAAGCCATTTTGCTCCTGTGAGTGCCAGAGAGGGGGGGGGGAAAACAAAACAAAGGGGTGTTCAGTAAAGGTTTGCTTGTGTAACACATTGGATAGAATACAGAACATTGGAGCTCCTTAAAAGCCAAAGATGTCCAGACTGGAGGCTGTCCTGACAAACTTCATTTAGCTGATCCTGGGGAGTGACTACCTCGAGGGGGTTGAGTTTGGACAAAACAATTACAGCACAGGAACAGGTCCTTTGGCCCTCTATCTAAACCGGTCACCTACTTTAAAGGTGAAAAATGTGTTGCTGGAAGCGTGCAGCAGGTCAGGCAGCAGCCAAGGAGCAGGAGAATTGACGTTTAAGGCACGAGCCCTTCTTTGGGCTTATGCCCGAAACGTCAGCTCTCCTGCTCCTTGGATGCTGCCTGACCTGCTGCATTTTTCAGCTCTGATCTCCAGCATCTGCAGTCCTCACTTTCTCCTACCTATTTTCTAAGGGTCTGTATCCCTCTGCTCCTTGCCCATTCATGTATCTGTCTAGACACATCTAATGTCATTGTACCTGCCTCTACTGGCAGTGTTCAATGCACCCACCACCTTCTGCATGAAAAGTTTTCCCCTCACCTTTAGGTTGTGACCTCTAGTAATTGATTCCCCACACTGGGTTGTTGGGGGGGGGGGGGGGGGGGAAGCTTCTTACTATCCATCCTAACTCATTTTGTAGGCCTCAATCAGGTGCCTCCCCCCAACCTCTGGCTTTGTGATGAAAGTAATCAGAATCTACACAGCCTCTTCATAGAGAGTGCCCTCCATACCAGGCAACATCCTGGTGAACCTCTGTACTTGGAGTATAGAATGATGGAACCTTTAAACATGCAAAAAAATTGGCCACGTCAAGTCTCCAACAATCTGGGAAGACCATTTCCCCATTGAGTCTGGGACAGAGCACATTATCTCAGAATAAAAGGGGTCAGACAGATGAGAACATCTTCACCCAGGGTTTGTCAAATTCTTTACCACAGAACTGTTGAGACTGGGTCATTACATGTTCAAAGCAAAGCCAGGCTTTTATTAAAAGCCAAGGGAATAGAGGATCATGGGAGTGGTCCCATTGCCTACCATGTGGTGATGTAATGCTACAGTGATAATGTCATGACTAATAAAAGCTTGGCTTTTGAAGGATATGGGATCAAATCCTGATAACTGATAGCAACATTTGCATTTCTGATCTGGGAATCAAACAGCTTCGTCATGAAACTTGTCAAACTTAAGAGTTCAGAAAAGATTTACAAGTGTGTCGCCAGGGTTGGAGGGTTTGAGCTATAGGGCGAGGCTAAACAGGCTGGGGCTGTTTTCCCTGGAGCTTCGGAGGCTGAGGGGAGACCTTAGAGGTTTATAAGGTCATGAGGGGTGTGGATAGGGTAAATAGGCAAAGTCTTTTCCCTGGGGTGGGGAGTACAGAACTGGAGGGCATAGGTTTAGGGTGAGGGGGGGGAAGATGAGACCTAAGGGGCAACTTTTTCCACACAGAGGGTGGTATGTGTATGGAATGAGCTGCCAGAGGAAGTGGTGGAGGCAGGTACAATTACAACATTTAAGAGGCATCTGGATGGGTATATGAATAGGAAGGGTTTGGAGGGATATGGGCCGGGTGCTGGCAGGTGGGACTAGATTGGGTTGGGATATCTGGTCGGCATGAACCAAAGGGTCTGTTTCTGTGCTGTGCTGACTAACTGTTTAACCAATTATCGTATACATCCATTTGGCCCACTGTCCTTTAAATCTTCCAGTCTTACTTGGTCTGAATTTAAGTGGGACTCAATGATCTCATGACAATGGTGGTTGGGCATTAAACAAATCTGAATAGAGATGTTGTCCACACAAGGACAGATACAGTGATCCTATTTGTCCTTAGGCATGACATCACTTATTGTGAACCCTTGCCCACAAGTCTTAGAGGTCTGAGGGCCTCAATACCTTGAAGTGCTCATGGGGAGATGGTGACAGTTTGGTAATGCGACAGGATTGACAATCCCAAGACAGGCTAGTGTTTTGGGGAAATGGGTTCAAAACCCACTGAACAGCAGAGATTCTGTGTCCTGTAAGTGCAGACAGAACAAAAAAAAGTGTTTTTAAAATGATACTCATGACATGTAATTGAACATTAAGAGTTGTTCAAGATACATTGGAGTCAAGGTGGCATAGACACAAGCTGGCATTCAGACATGGATACACTAATGATCAGCAAGACATGTTCCTTCTGCCTGCCCTCCATGTGGTCAGTTTCTAGCTTGGGGTTAACATGGTAGAGATTTAACTACTAGCTCAGAGGCCGACTTCACTGCAATCAAAACCCACTTTAAACCTGAAGGCAACTTAAATTTTGTCAGAGAAAGCAGGGACTGCAGATGGAGATCAGAGGCAACACTTGTGCTGGAAAAGCTCAGCAGGTCCGGCAGCATCCGAGCAGGAGAATCAGAGATTCCCGAAGGCCTTATTGCTCAAAACATTGATTCTCCTGCTCCTCGGATGCTGCCTGACCTGCTACGCTTTTCCAGCAACACTTAAACCTCGTGTGCAACTGTTGTGTGCTTTGACTAATCTACATGTCAGACCTGTTAAGTGAGCCAGCCACATTTTTCTCTAGTTTGCAAGAGATACAATGATCAAATGCAATCTGACCAGCGCCTGAATCATGCTGGTAACCTGTGACAGGTCACTCAACTGCTTTCCCTCATTCTAAACTCTCTTCTCTCCTCCCCCCCCTCCCAGGTTGCCACAACCATCCATGTGCTGGTCAGAAAGTGGCTTTGCTGTCGAGAGCGAGCGAGCGCGCCCTGGTGTGGAAACAGCCCTTTGGCCCAACCAGTCCACACACTCTGAAGGGTAACCCACCCAGACCCTATTTCCCTCTGACTATTGCACCTAACACTATGGCCATACTGACAATGTGCAAATTACACAGAGGCTGGAATTGAACCCAGGTCCCTGGGGCTGAGGCAGCAGTGCTAACCACTGAGCTACCAGGCCACCCAAAAGGGGCAATCCATCTAGTTACTTGGGAGGTGGATACAAGTGAAGCGAAGCGATGTTGTACCTGGAACCTCAGTGCTTGTACTGTGCTCTGCCTCCTCTAGTTCGATACTCGAATCTGTTAATGAATTCAGCCATTGGCACGAATGGTGTCCCCATGTCTTTCCTTTGGATCCATTGCCCAGATAGTTTGAATGGCTTTGGCACAGTGCAACCCTGGAAAATGTAAGTCTGCAGCAGGGAGGCAAGAGGGAAGGCACACATCAGGAGAGAGTAGGAGCAGTTTGCACTTGGTGATTGAAGCAGTCTTCTGCCTGGAAGACATGCCCATTTGATAGCCACACTTAGAGTTCAGCCTCAGGTGACTTACACCCAAGGCAAACAATGTCAAGAGACACAGACAAAGGTGACCAAATATTAACTCCTGGAGATGGAGATGGCCTCTGAAGTTTGACGATGAGGAATTCACTAACTCAAAGTTTGATAGGATCTTCCAAATAAGAGAAAGCTCCTCACCATCGTGACTTAAAGCTGACTCAGTGGCACTGAGGTTACAAATTCCTGGAACTTGTTAACAGCATGGTGGTTATTCGTGGATGACTGCAGTGATATAGAATAGCTCATCCCACCCCACATTACAGCTGAAAGGGATAGACACTGGCTGAGAGCTGGATGCTGGGAAGTTGTTTCCATTAGGCTGGGATCAATGGGCAGAGCTTTGGAATTAGAGGGGGTCATTTTAGAACGGAAATGAGGAGGAGACCTTTCTTCAGCCAGGGAGTGGTAGACCTGTGGAATTCACGGCCATAGAGTGCAGGGGAGGCTGGGACATGTCTTCATGGCAGAGATAGATACATTCTTGAAGAATTAAGGGCTATGGGGAGAGTGGAGTTGAAATGCCCAGCTATGATTAAGTGTTGGAATGGACTTGCTGGGCTGAATGGCATTACTTCCACTCGTGTCTAACAGTCAAACACTACCTTGCTGGTGATGTCCCCATCCCAGAAAGGGAAGTTTGATGGAAGAAAGCGCTGGTGTTTGTCTCTGATGTGACTGACCAAGTATTTATATTGCCCTGCCCAAGGAAGATTGACTTGTTCTCTACTAAGCACATCCATATACTGAAACAATTTGTAAACTTCAATCCCTCTCCATCCAATCCCTTAACACTGGCTGTTCTAGAACATGTTTGGAAGGTTAAATCCTACTCCATAGCCATGTTATTCTTACAGATAAAAATTCTCATTACAAGTTTGTTTGAATTTCCCCACTGACTATAAGGGGTCTATAATACAATCCCAATAAAGTGATCCCTTATTTCTCAGTTCCACCCAACTAATTTGCCTGAATGTGTTCCTGTGAAGTGCAGCTGTAATGTTATCCCTAATCACAAGTGCTCCTCCCCTCTTGCCCCCTTCATCCTTCCGATAGGAAGGAAATTGAAACATTAAGCTGCCAGTCCTGTCCTTCCCCAAGGCACATTTAATTGCTAGGAAATCTCAGTCCCATGTTCCTAACCATGACTAGAGTTCAGCTGCCTTCCCTGGTAGGCCTCTTTGATTGAAGAGAATACAGTTCAATCTATCAGAGCTCTTGTTTGACCTTGCCCCTGCCTGCCCTCACACTCCTTTCCTGACTGTACCAGTCTCAAACAGACCTTTCCTCGATCTCCCTGGGTCCCCACCCTGCCCTTTTACTGGTCAAAGTCAACTTGAGCAGTTAGAGCAAGTCTCCCTACCAGTATCTTAGTTCACTTCCAATTTAGGTTCAATCCATCTTTTTGCACCATTCACTTCTACCCAGGAGATTCCAATGATCCAAACATTGGAATCTCTCCCCATCCCCCCCGCACCAGCTCAGCCACCCACTCAACCTTCTTTTCCTTCTCCCACTGCTTGTGCCACTGGGAGTAATCCAGTTATTACTAAGCTTCAGGAACACTTTGGATTCCTGCCTAACTTCTATAATTTTCTTCCAATCTCATTGAATGTTGATAGTTTGTGTACAACGACCTCCTGCTGGTCCCTCTCCTCTTGGATATTCTGAACCCTCTTTAACCCCTGCAACTGCAAATGCAAAACTTGTGCCCCACCCCCCCTCACTTCCCTCCAAGGCCCCAAGGGATCCTTCCATATCCAAATTCACCTGCACCCGATGTGGCCTCCTCTACATTGGGGAGACAGGTCACCTACTTGCAGAATGTTTGAGAACGCCTCTGGGACACCTGCACCAACCAACCCAACCGCCCCATGGCTGAACACCAACTCCCCCTCCCCCAAGGACATGCAGGTCCTTGGCCTCCTCCATCACCAGACCATGGCAACACAACACCTGGAGGAAGAGCACCTCATCTTCCACCTAGGAACCCTCCAACCACAAGGGATGAACTCATTTCTCCAGCTTCCTCATTTCACCTTCAGTCCCAACCCTCAGACTCAGCACCACGACCTGTGATCTTCTTCCTGACCTCTCCACCCCCACTGGCCCATCACCCTCACCTTAACCTCCTTCCACCTCTTGCATTCCCAATGCCCCTCCAAGTCCCTCCTCCATACCTTTTATCTTAGCCTGCTGGGCACACCTTGCTCATTCCTGAAGGAATTATGCCTGAAACATCGATTCTCCTGCTCCTTGGATGCTGCCTGACCTGCTGTGCTTTTCCAGCAACATTTTTCAACTCTAATCAGGCCCGGATCCTGATCCCCTCCAATTGGATTTCGAGCATCTACAATTTTATCCAGGAATGTTTTCAAAATTGAAGTTTGCCCCTGCAGATAGGCTGGATAAGTTACAGCATAGGAACAGGCCCTTCAGCCCTCAAGCCTGTCGATCCAGGTCCTCTCTCCAAACCTGCCCTATTTAAGGGTTTGTATCCCTTTGCTCCCTGCCCATTCATGTATCTATCTAGTTAGATCTTAAAATGACACTAGTGCCCACCTCTAATGGAAATGCATTCCAGGCCACCACCACCCTCTGCGTAAAGGCCTTGCCTACCTCCCCTAAACTTCCCCTCAGTTCCTAGTAATTAAGTCCCCCACTGTGCAAAAGCTGCTTGCTATCCACCCGGTTTATACCTTGATTTTGTAGACCTTAATCAGGTTCTTCCCCCTCCCATCTTTCTAAGGAAGAAAGGAATCCTTATCTACTCAACCTCTCCTTGTAGCTAGCACCCTCCACACCAGGCAACATCCTGGTGAACCTGCTCTTCACCCTCACCAAAGCATCCACATCCTTTGGGGAATTGTAGTGACCAGAACTGTACACAGTATTCCAAACATGGCTGAACCAAAGTCTTACAGGAGAAAGATGACCTGCTAACTCTTACTCAACACCCTGTGGAAGGAAAGTTGGGTTGTTTCTGTTGTAGGAAAGAGCCAAGGTCAGATAGAGAAACATCCATCAGGAGATGGATATGTAATGCAGAGTTCTTAACTTGGTGGCAGGATACCTCAATGGCCATAACCATCTGGTAGAAAACATCATATCCATTTTAAAGTCTCCTGCCTGGTGTCCAGGAATGTGCTGAAAGTGTGGCCTCACTTGTACCCATACAACTTAATATTTATCTACTCAAATCACTATACATATACTAACTTATATCACAGAAAACCCAGATGGTATTGACCCTTGCTCCTGTCAAGACCCCATTTTAATGGGGCAGTGTTTTCTTCACTGTAGGTTTTTGCGGCCTATTTATGTGACTATCTAGCTAGATATTCTTTAGCATAGAAGATGATCTGTTACCCAGGGATTTGGGTTCAATTCCACCTTTGGGTGATTGGTGTGGAGATTGCTCAGAGATCTGGTTTCTTTTAAGAAAAGATTCTCGACACAGGGTTTAAACAGGCCCTTTGGCCCAATATGTCCACCCAGACCCATTTCCCTCTGACTAATGCACCTAACACGATGGGGCAATTTAACAGCCAATCCACCCTAACCTGCACATCTTTGGACTGTGGGAGGAAACTGGAGCACCCAGAGGAAACCCACAGACAGAATGTGCAAACTCCACACAGTTACCTGAAGCTGGAATTGAACCTGGGTCCCTGGCACTGAGGCTATATGCCAACCACAGCCACTGTGCTACCAATACTGGTCAAGCCAGCACTTGTTTCTTGAGGGGCAAATCAAGAAATGCCAGTCCATTGTCTGTGTGGGGTTCCTCAATTTACAAGGGTGTTACCAGGGTTGGAGGACCTGAGCTATAGGGAGAGGCTGAACAGGCTGGGGCTGTTTTCCCTGGAGCATCAGAGGCTGAGGGGTGACCTTTATAGCAGTTTACAAAATTATGAGGGGCATGGATAGGATAAATAGGTAAGGTCTTTTCCCTGGGGTCAGGGAGTCCAGAACTAGAGGGCATAGGTTTAGGGTCAGAGGGGAAGATAAGACCCAAGGGGCAACTTTTTCCAAACAGAGGGTGGTAGGTGTATGGAATGAGCTGCAGAGGAAGTGGTGGAGGCTGGTACAATTACAACATCTAAAGGCATTTGAAGGATATATGAATAGAAGAGTTTGGAGGGATACGGGCTGGGTGCTGGCAGGTGGGACTACATTGGGTTGGGACATCTGGTTGGTGTGGACGGGTTGGACTGAAGGGTCTGTTTCTGTGCTGTACATCTGACTATGTGCAGGCTAGGTGGATGGGAAATGCAAGGAGGTGGTGGGAGAGGGGACCTTAGAGGGTCACTGTAGTCTTAGTGATAGTCAGACTGGGCTGGTCATTGTATGAAAAGTGACGTGGCAAATGACTTGATTATGTAGTCTGCTAGAGATTAATCCAAATCAATCTTAAAGAGGGAGATAGATTGTCCCTCATCTTGAATGCAGTGCATTGAATCAAGAGGAACCAAAGAAATGCTGCATCACTTACTGAAGGTGGGTATTTGCGGAGCTCCTGGGCAAAGTTGAACTCTTTATAAGCTGGGTCTAACCTGGGCCTCCTGTGCTCTCTGGAGAGGGTTCTTCCATTTGGCTGGTTGGTGGTCAGTCTCCTGGATGAGGAGTTCCTCTGCCTGTGCTGGCAGCCTGTGGAAAGAAGCCAGAACAAATTAAAAAGTCAGCCTGACCACATCCAGCATTGACACGGATCTATCTACTGATACTCCAGGGCATTTCAATCAGAATCCCAAACATTGGCCAGAAATGGCATTGGACTAGCTGTAACAGGGCCAGAGCAAGTTAGAGACAAGGATTACCACAGCGAGTAACCAGATTCCAGATGCTGTCCACCATCTCCTGAAGGTGGATGTCAGGAGTGTGATGAGATACTCCCCATGGGCCTCAGGTGAAGTGAAGCTCAATGCCAGGCCAAAGCTAGCTGATTGGTTGACACTGATGGAAGTGGTGTCAGTAACAAGTGTACACTATCTCCATGGTCATTATAGTAGGTCACCAATGCTCCTTGGACAGCTTCCAAATGCATGACTACTTCCATCCACAAAGGGTAGGTCAGCAGATACATGGTGACACCAGCAAGTGTCCCTCCCCAGCTGGACTTGGGAAACACATTCCTTCCATGTCAATGGGTGGAAAGCTTAGAGCTCCCTCCTGAAAGTACTGAGAGTGCATAGACACCTCAGACTGCACTGGTTCAAGGTAGAAGGTCACTTTCTAAAAAAAAAAAGGAGAGGATAATCAATAAGTCTGAATTAGAATCCAAATCAGTGGGGAAACAGGCACTTCGGCCAAGCAAGTCCACACCAACCCTTTCAAGAGTATCCCCTGCAGACCCATTCCACCCTAACTAAATGCACCTAACCTGCACTTCCCTGAACACCATGGGGAACTTGGCACAGCCAATTCACCCTGACCTGCACATCTTTGGACTGTGGGAAGAAACCAGAGCACCTGGGAGGGTCAGACTTTGGCGCCGATCAATTGGCCCCACTGTTTTGGCTCTAAACAGTTTTGACACTCATTACTTTGGTGCCAATTCAGAATAAAAGTCTTGTTTGGCTAAAGGAGGGGATGTCTAATGACCTGATGTAATTTTCTCAACTAGCAAGAGTTGATAGTCAAAGCTGTAATGACCTGCTGTAGATTCAAATCTTGTTTTGTAATCATTTTCTTGTTTAACAATTGTTTAGTCATCTACTGCTTTGATACTTAACCCGGTCTTCCTTCACATTGGAAAGCTGTAATCAATTTTCTGAAAACATTAAGCAAGAGAGAAACCAAAATTTTCACATTTGATAAATATAGCAAACCATAATATAGATAAGTGTAGACATTTTTACCTTATTCATTATAAAACAAATGAAAAAGGATTAGATTTCTTACAGGCTCTACAAGACTTGTTCTGAATTGACACCAACAGCTCAGCACCAAAGTAATGAGCACCAAAACAGGGCCAAGTGATTGGCACCAAAAGGGCAGTGCCAGATTGTCCCATTCTGCCCAGAGGAAACCCCCACAGACATGGAGAATGTCTGTGTGGAGTTTGCACAGTCACCCAGTGGCTGGAATCGAACTCAGGTACCTGGCACTTGAGGCAGCAGTGCCAACCACTGAGCTGCTAATACTCATCTAGCCAGCACTTTTCTTGAAAAAAAAAGAGAGAAATGCCAGTATATACCACCTGTGGGCATCTACAGATGTGTAGAAGCACTCCTTCCTGTTCTTGACAAGCTCAATCATTTGAATTTCAAGACATCCACCCAACACTGACCAGTGATTTGGCACACTGAATAAGTGAGAGAGTGTTGCTGAAGAGCACAGGTCAAGCTGCATCCAAGGAGCAAGAGAAGTGACATTTCAGGCAAAAGCCCTTCAACAGGAATTCTCCTGCACCTCAGACACTGCCTGACCTGCTGTGCTTTTCCAGCAACCCCTCAGACTGGTCTCCAACATCTACAGTCCCCACTTGTCAAATAAAGGTACTAGCAGTCTGAACTTCAGGAGTGTAGTTTAAAACCTCAACTCCAGAGGAACATGCACAAGTAGGAAGGAAATTGACACTTTTCCAAAAAGAGGAAATCAGTGATTGACTATAGACTGTAGTTGCAGTTACCATTTAGCAAGCTTCATTTCTAACATTTACCACAAATGTGAACCCAGGTGCTGTGAGGCAGCAATGCTAACCACAGCCACCATCAGGGCAGCACGCTGGCTCAGTGGTTAGCACTGCTGCCTCACAGTACCAGGGTCCCAGGTTCAATTCCAGTCTTGGGAGACTGGAGTTTGCACATTCTCCCAGTGTCTGGGTGAGTTGGTTCTGGTTTCCTCCCACAGTCCAAAGATGGTGGTTAGGGTGAATTGGCCATGCTAAATTATCCAGTGTTAGGTGTATTAGTCAGAGGGAAATGGGACTGGGTGGGTTACTCTTTGGAGGGTTGGTGTGGACTGGTTGGGCTGAAGGTCCTGTTTCCCCACTAGGGAATTATCCCCACTAGGGAATTATCCCCACTAGGGAATTATCCCCACTAGGGAATTATCCCCACTAGGGAATTATCCATTGCAATGCAAGAGGCCACTCAGCCATAGAGTCAGTCCAGGAATGCCACCATGCTAATTGGGCCTTTCCTATATCCCTGAACAGTACAGGTTTTGGCCAGTAAAAGCCAGTGTCCCTCAAGTGAATCTCCCTCCAATACATTATAGACCTCATGCATCACATCACCTTCCCATTTGCTTGTACAATCTATGCCCTCTTGTTCCTTAGAAAGGAAAAGGCTAATTCTGAAGGGTCACAGTACTCAATTAACTCTTCACCCTCAGTAGACACTGGAGTTTCTCCAATATTTGTTAACCCCACCATCCAGCCCACTGTTTGGGCATCTCAGATCTCCACCTCCTGTCCAACAAGAGTCAGAGAGCTGATCTAGCCTCAAACTGAAGTCTTCATCCCTGCACTACCCTTGCAGGGTAGAGAAGAAGTTTACAAAAATTGCAACCGAGAACAAACAGGTATTTGGCAGAAAATAGATATTACTGCTTCTTGTTCTCCACAATGGTGAAGCAAATGGGTTTTTGAATGACAGTTAAGTGGTCACTTTGCAATTCAGCCACCCTCATTCCTGTATGAATTGAATGCCTACCCTGCTAGTGTTATGACAGGGTCAACCCTCCTGCTTAGCCTGAGCCAGCAACACAAGATTAATCTTGTGCAGTGATCTGAACTCAACAGGCCAAGAACTTTAAAAAGCAAAAACTAATTTTCTTAAAGTATAGAGAATAACCAACTATTTACAACTTCCTCTAACCTTCCCTTCTATAATACTTGTCCAAGAATTTGGCAGCTGGGGTTTAAGATTTTCATAATGTAACTTCTCAACTGGACAGGTTTCAGTTCCTCTATTCCTGTCTTGGAGATTTTATTTGAGGGGTTACTGATTGATAAAGGTACCTTTGAGAGTCACTTTTCAGGTAGTCTACATGCTGGTGGCTTGGCAGATCTCCTCCCAATTGTTCAATTTTCCTGGTCTTATAACCCCCCCCCGCCCAAAGCAAATTCAGTCATTGAATTGAGTATATTAACAAACTTAAAAGCTAAACTTGAGAGTTTGGTATTTCAGTGTATAATTTAAACTGATTGGCCTAATTCAAATCTGTTGTCATTCCCAGCTAATCTAGTTTTCAGCCACATGCTACATTGTTACCTTAAGAACACTTGCTGTGTCAGGTAGTTCTGCTAGCTTCTAAACTCTTCAAAGGTAGAGTACACCCACATCTTCATAACAGTACCTCAGCATTCCAAAACATGCTCAAGGCTGCTGGATGACCAAGGCAGTGACAAGACTACTACACCATTGCCTTCCTTGGAGACATGCACCAGATTCAGCAAATGCTGCAGCTGTATGAAGCCCTGGTGCAGCCAGCCTTGGATTATAGTATTTTGTTCTGGTCACTGCATTATAGGAAGGATGTGGAAGCTTTGGAAAGGGTTCAGAGGAGATTTACTAGGGGATATGGCAGGAAGAGGTTAGAGGAAAGGCTGAGGGGATTAGATTAGATTACATTAGTGTGGAAACAGGCCCTTCGGCCCAACCAGTCCACACCGACCTGCCGAAGCGCAACCCACCCATCCACCTACATTTACCCCTTACCTAACACTACGGGCAATTTAGCACGGCCAATTCACCTGATCTGCACATCTTTGGACTGTGGGAAGAAACCGGAGCACCCGGAGGAAACCCACGCAAACACGGAGAACGTGCAAACTCCAGTCAGTTGCCTGAGGCGGGAATTGAACCCAGGTCTCTGGTGCTGTGAGGCAGCAGTGCTAACCGCTGTGCCATCCACTGGAGGCTGTTTTTGTTAGAGAGATTGAGAGGCGACTCAATTGAGACAAAAGATAATCAGAGGGTTAGATAGGGTGGACGGTGAGCCTTTTTCCTTAGATGGTGATGGCTAGCATGAGGGGACAGCTTTAAATTGGGGCAGGGTGATAGATATCGGACAGATGTCAGAGGGTAGTTTCTTTCCTCATTAGGGGTGTGGAACACCCTGCCTGCGACACACTGGACATGCCAACTTGAAGGGCATTTAAATGGTCATTGGATAGGCATGTGGACAAGAATGGATTAGGGTAGGTTAGGTGGGCTTCGGATTGGTTTCATAGGTCAGCACAACATAATGGGCCAAAAGGACCTGTGCTGTATAACCCTTCATTCCCCTGGTCAACAATTTACCTATTGCAGCCTTATATCCACAAGAGGGTCTACACCCCACAGCTCTCTAACAATGACATCTAAGACTCAACCCTCAAATTCCCCATTTCAGTCTTCACATTGCACCCCTTCATTCTGAGGCGATGCATCCTGTTTAAATTTCACAGGATTTTTTCCCCCAACTTAGACTTGCGCGCACGCACCCACACGCACCATTGTGGTCTGATCCACCTTTTAGGTGGACAACATTCCATTGCCTTAAATCACTTCAATTTAATTCCTGTTCCAGGACACTCACCACCCTCTACCACTTACCCAGTTTAAGGGCTGGAGATGGACAGCCCAGAAACAAACCCTTTGGTCCAATTTGTCTATGCTGACCAGATAACCCAATGCAAGCAAGATCATACCACCGGTCAGCACCTGGCCCATATCCCCCCCCCAAACCCTAAATGTTGGATCCCCCTGGAGAAAGTGATTGAGCTAACATTTTCTCTCCCCCCCCCCCCATGTTGTACACTATCTGTAAGAGTTAGAGAATTACCCATCTCCTTGGAGAGTGGACCTCTTGTTCTGGTTCTCAATAACCACATTGGTAAAAAGGTAGGCAAGGAAAATATGCTAAAGTTGCAATAGCAGACTTCCAGCAACAGCTCACTTTGAAGTGACTGAGTTAGTGTCTACAGCCCTGTGGCTCTCACCAAACCCCTTGGTTTCCAGCTTAATTAAACACTGCTACAGTCAACCCTGCCTCAGCTGAGGGCCACACAGAACTGCAAAGGACCCCTTCTGTACTATTCTCAGGAGAGTTCAGTCTCCACAGTATTTCAATACCATCTCAAACATCAACAACTAAGTACAAACTTATCTACTCACCTCCATAACCAGCACTCAAGCATGCCAGTAGATTCCCCCAGCTTCTGGAACTATTCGGACACCATTAGCCATGTGGCTTGTGCAGCCACCATCCCCACACTGATTGATGTCACTTCTGCTCCCACAGCCACTTCCACCCCTTAATTCCTCATGCACCACACATGACATCACTTCTGCCCCTCACTGAGGTCATGTGCTCAGTGACTTCCACCCCCAACTGTCATGTTTACCACTTCAACCCCCACCAATGCCACTCAGCTGTATTGACACCCCCCCTACATACCCCACTATCATCCCCACCCCCTAGAACCCTGAGGGGAACACCACCCCTGCTCATGACTGCACCCCTCCCCCCATTCCCCACCACACCCACTCCCAGCTCCACACCCACACCAGATCCCAGCCCCGCTGAGTTTTCACCATCCCCTCCCCCTCATTGAGGAAGAACAATCAGTCCTCAGCAAAAGACTCACCTTCATCCCCCTCTGCCCACACATCGATGAATTAATACATGGCGTGATGTCAAACACTTCAGTCACCTCAGAGCTTACTTTCACAATCAGGACTCCCGTCCACCTTCAGAGGACCACTTCGCCCACCTCCAACACTCCATCCACCTGGACACCCCATGCTGGCCGATTACCTACCCTCTACCTCATTTCCAACGGCTGCCAGGACAATAACCACCTCAACCTGTCTACCTCCCCCCTACCTCGCCCTCAACATGCAACCCTCCAATCCTGACCTGACCATCAAGCCAGCAGATAAAGGGAGTGCAGTGATAGTCTGGTACACTGACCTCTACACTGCTGAAGCCAAACACCAACTCTAGGACACCTCTTCCTACCACCCCTTGACCATGACCCCTACCCCCCGCCCCCCCCCCATCACCAAACCATCATCTCCCGGACCATACAGAACATCACCTCAGGAGATCTCCCACCCACAGCTTCCAACCCCAGCCCGGGAACCCCGCACTGCCCGGTTCTACCTCCTCAAGGATCCACAAGCCTGACCACCCTGGCTGACCCATGATCTCAGCATGCTCCTGCCCCACTGAACTCATTTCTACCTACCTCGACACTGTCCTATTCCCTACTCCAGGAACTCCCCACATACATTCGAGAAACCACCCACACCCTCCAAGACTCCCGTTTCCCCAGCCCTCAACACCTCATCTTCACCATGGATATCCAATCCTCTACACCTCCATCTGCCATGACCAGGACCTCCAGGCCCTCCATTTCTTCCTCTCCTGACAGCCCTAACAGTACCCTTCCACTGACTCATTTGGCTGAATTCTCCCTTAAATTTCTCCTTCAAATCCTCACTTCCTCCAGACCAAAGGGGTAGCCATGGGCACATGGGCCCCAGCTATGCCAGTCTTTTGTTGGCAACATAGAACAGTCCATCTTCCGTAATTACACCGGCACCACTCCCCACCTCCTCCTCAGCTACATTGATGACTGCATTGGCGCCACCTCGTGCTCCCGTGAGGTTGAGCAGTTCAACTTCAACACATTCCATCCTGCCCTTAAATTTACCTGGACCATCTGACACCTCCCTCCCCTTCCTGGACCTCTCCATCTCCATTAATGACAACCAACTTGACACTGACTTTTTTTTTTAAAAACAAAGCCACCGACTCCCACAGCTACCTGGATTACACCTCTTCCCACCCTACCTCCTGCAAAAATGACATCCCATATTCCAAATTCCTCTGCTGTATCTGCTCCCAGGAGCAGTAGTTCCACCACAGAACACCAGATGGCCTCCTTCTTTAGAGACCGCAATTTCCCTTCCCATGTGGTTAAAGATGCCCTCCAACCCATCTCGTCCACATCCCACACCTGTCCCCAGACCCGACCCCACCAACCATAACAAGGACAGAATGCCCCTGGTGCTCACCTTCCACCCAACCTTCACAAACCAGATCATCCACCGACATTTCCGCCACCTCCAAACAGACCCCACCACCAGGGATATATTTCCTTCCCCACCCCTTTCTGCCTTCCACAAAGACCATTCCCTCCGTGACTACCTGGTCAGGTCCATGCCCCCCTACAACCCACCCTCATCCTGGCACCTTCCCCTGCCAGAACTGCAAAACCTGCACCCACACCTCCATCCAAGCCCTCAAAGGAGCCTTCCACATACAAAGTTTTATCTGCACATCCACCAATATCATTTATTGTATCCATTGCTCCCGATGTGGTCTCCTCTACATTGGAGAGACTGGACGCCTCCTAGCAGAGCACTTTAGGGAACATCTCCAGGATACCCGCACCAATCAACTACACCGCCCCTGTGGCCCAACATTTCAACTCCCCTTCCCACTCTGCAGAGGACATAGAAGTCCTGGGCCTCCTTCACCACCGCTCCCTCACCAGATGCCTGGAGGAAGAACACCTCATCTGCCTTGGAACACTTCAACCCCAGGGCATCAATGTGGACTTCACCAGTTTCCTCATTTCCCCTTCCCCACCTTACCCCAGTTCCAAACTTCCAGCTCAGCACCGTCCCCATGACTTGTCCTACCTGCCTATCTTTTCCACCTATCCACTCCAGCCTCCCCCGATCCATCACCTTGATCCCCTCCCCCACTCACCTATTGTACTCTTGGCTACTTTCTCCCCACCCCCTTATCTCTCTACTATTCAGGCTCTCTGCCTGCATTCCTGAATAAGGGCTTTTGCCTGAAACATGGATTTTCCTGCTCCTCGGATGCTGCCTGAACTGCTGTGCTTTTCCAGCACCACTGATCCAGAATCTGGTTTCCATGATCTGCAGTCATTGATCTACAGCAGTGGTAAAAACAAACCAGCACATCTTAGTGCTGAAGAAACAGGTCATTGTAAAGCTGACATGGTCAACACAAAAGTCTGACCTTTTTGCACTAACCGGCTTTCTAGCGCTTCACCCCCTCACCTTGAGGTATTATGGCATTAACATTTTTCTTCTGTACAGTTGCTATTAGATCTTAACATTAAGTCTGGTATGACTCGATTCATGCTTTGAATCATCATTCAGGGCTACAGGTCATGTGTGATTAGAATGGGTAGGTCAGCACAGATTGAGCAAAGGGCCTTTGGAGCTGACTGTCTAACCCATCCTGACCTGGTCAGTCAGTTTACCTCGTCCAGCGAGTGCATGGACCATCATCCTTTGGTTTCGCTTTATGTGCGCTGCTGTCTCCTTTTGTAACTGAGCGATCTTAGCCAGTTCCTTCTCTTCTGTGCTCATTGGTGTCCAGAATGTCATAGGGAACCATCTGAAGGGAGCAACAAAACAATGTCTAGATGTGTTGGTATGTCCAAAACCTTATCCAAAAGATTGTCACCAGTCGACATCTTGAAAAGCTGCATCAGGACACCACACAAGAATGCATTGCTGCTACTCAAACAGGTTTGGTAGATTTGTTGCTATGGAGAGCAGTTAATAATAAATTAAGCCATTTCATTTTAGTCTTCTGTTGGCACTTCCTTGAACAAAGCGTTTTCCGAAGTTCAATTTGCAGCTATGTTCAGAACAAGCAAGCTTTAACAGAATAAAAAAGTAGGTTGAAATCTAAAATCAAGCCTGGCAGTTTCAGGTATTAGATTCTCAGGGGAAGTGTCCACATGCAGAGCAATCACCATTCTGAGTGAAAGTGCAGACTCTTCCCAAAGCATGTCCTTATGATTGCCAGACGGATGCTACAGAGTTGGTCTTTCTATGTGCAAATTCAGCACAACCAAAATAACTGGACATCAGGATAGAGATCATAGGCTGAGCAGCCATCTCTTTCCATCAGATAACCCAAACAGACTGGTCAGAGCATCCACCTCAGTATTCTAACCCCATCTCCCAGCACTTGGCCATTGCCTTGTAGACCTTGACATTCATGTATCTACTTTAGTGTGGAGGATTTCAGCCTCACCCCTACAGGCACTCTGTTCCAGAGTCCCATGTGGGGGCAAAGTTGTCATCTCCATTTCAGTCCTGGACCTTAAAACCATACCCGATTATAAATCATCCATCAAGGTCCTTCTCAATGCCCTGTTTTATAAACCAGTCCCCTCAGCTTCCAGGAAAAAACACCCATTGGGTCAAATCTCAACTGAATTTCCAGTCCAGGCAATATTCTGGTAAATGTATATTCCTCAAGTATGAGCACAACCCCTAATGTGGATTCCAGAACAACAGGATTCCAGCTATGATCTAAACATTTTAGATTGTTTCTGTATCCTCCCTGCTCTAAACCTCCATGCCTCAACTAATTCGTATAACCACTTCATTCACCTCTTGACAACTTAAGGGATTAGTGCACAAACACACTAAGGTTCCTGTGGTCCTGACCTTGCCTGGGATCCTACACTAAGGTGGTAGGTCAGAATTCAATTCACCTTGTCACTGGATCAGCTTCCAACTGGGAATGGGGCAGGAAACCATGGTAATAGTGAGAAGAGATCAGTTTGAGACTGGTACAGTTGGGAAAAGGAGCAGCTCCATCAAGGCAGGCAGGAACAATCTAGAACAGGCTGACTTGCATTGAAATAATTAGAGGCCTACCAGGGAAGGCAGATGAACTCAGGGCTTGGTTAGGAACATGGGACTGGGATATCATAGCAATTACAGAAACATGGCTCAGGGATGGGCAGGACTGGCAGCTTAATGTTCCAGGATACTAATGCTACAGGAAGGATAGAAAGGGAGGCAAGAGAGGAGGGGGAGTGGTGGTTTTGACAAGGTATTACAGCTGTGCTGAAGGAGGATATTCCTGGAAATACATCCAGGGAAGTTATTTGGGGTGGAACTGAAATACAAAAGGGATGATTGCATTATTGGGATTGTATTATAGACCCCCTAGTCAGCAGGAATTGGAGAAACCAATTTGTAAGGAGATTTCAGATATCTAAGAATAGAGTGGTTATGATAGAGGATTTTAAACTTTCCCAACAGACTGGGACTATCAGTGTTAAAGGTTTAGATGGAGAGGAATTTGTTAAGTGTGTACAAGAATTTTCTGATTCAGTGTGGATGTACCTACTAGAGGAGGTGCAAAACGACCTACTCTTGGGAAATAAGGCAGGGCAGGTGACTGAGGTGTCAGTGGGAGAGCTCTTTGGGGCCAGCGACCATAATTCTATTCGTTCCAAAAATAGCGAAAAAAGGATAGACCAGATCTAAAAGTTGAAGTTCTAGATTGGAGGAAGGCCAATTTTGATGGTATTAGGCAAGAACTTTCAAAAGCTGATTGGGGGCACATGTTTGCAGGTAAAGAGAGGGCTGGAAAATGGGAAGCCTTCAGGAATGACTACAGGAATATACAGACTGTCAAGGTGAAAGGAAATGCTGGTAGGTATTGAGAATGCTCGACTAGAGAAATTGACGATATGGTCAAGAGAAAGCAAACAGCATGTCAGGTAGAGACAGGATAGATCGAGTGGATCTTTAGAAGATTAGGAAGGGAGTAGGAGTAATTAAGAGGGAAATCCGAAGGGCAAAAAGGGGACATGCGATAGCTTTGATAAATAGAATGAAGGAGAATCCAAACAGTTTTTATAAAATGTTAAGAATAAACAAGGGTAACTAGGGGGAGAATAGGCTGCCTTGCTGAGGGGGTCCTGTGAGTGGGACCACTGCAGATACAAGAGAATTGTGCAGTGTTTACTGTGAAGGAGATGGATGAGGAGTATGGGGTAATAGATTAGGACAACTTGAAGTTACATTCAGTTAGTGGTTCTGGATGTCCCAGAAGTGACTAAATCCTCAAAACTGATCAGGTAGATCCTAGAACTCTGGGAAGCAATTGCTGGGCCTCTGGAGATATTTGTATCATAGATAGTCACAGGTGAGGTGCCAGAAGACTAGAGATTGGCAAATGTGGTGCCACTGTTTGAGGGCAGTAAGGACAAGCCAAGGAACTATACACTGGTGAGGCTGATGTCAGTGATGGGCACATTGTTGGAGGGAATCATGAGGGAAAGGAGTTCCTTGTATTTGGAAAGGCAATGACCGATTAGGAATAGTCAGCATGGCTCCATGTGGGGAAATCTCGAACTGGAGGCCTGTGACCAGCAGTTCCACAACAATCAGTGCTGGGTTCACTGCTTTGTCATTTATATAAATGATTTGGATTTGAACAGGACAGGTATCATTAGTAAGTTTGAGGATTACACAAAAAATGAAAGGTGTAGTGGACAGTGAAGAAGGTTACCTCAGATTACAACAGGATCTTGATCAGATGGGCCAATGGGCTGAGAAGTGGCAGATGGAGATTAATTTATACAAGTGAGAGGTGCTGCATTTTGGGAAAACAAATCAGAGCAGGTCTTATACACTTCATGGTCAGGTCCTGGGGAATGTTGCTGACCTTAGTGAAGGTTCATAGCTCCTTGAAAGTGGAGTCGCAGGCAGATAGGATAGTGAAGGCAGCATTTGCTATGCTTTCCTTCATTGGTCAGAGTATTGAGTACAGGAGTTGGGAGGTCATGTTGCAGCTGTACAGGACATTGTGCACAATATTCCAACAGTGGCCTAACCAATCTGGTCTCCTTCCCATCAGAAAGATGTGAAACTTGGAAGGGTGCAGAAAAGGATGTTGCCAGGGTTGGAGGATTTGAGCTAAGGGGGAGGCTGAATAGGCTAGGGCTGTTTTCCCTGGAGCAGAGGCTGAGGGGTGACCTTATAGAGGTTTATAAAATCTGAACTTGGATAGGGTAAATAGGCAAGATTTCCTTGGGGTGAGGGGGTGCAGAACTAGAGGCATAGATTAAGGGTGAGAGGGGAAGTTATAAAAGAGACCTATGGGGCAATGCTTTCAGAGGACTGTATATGGAATGAGCTGCCAGAGGAAGTGGTGGAGGCTGGTACAATTACAACATTTAAGAGGCATCTGGATGGGTATATGAATAGGAAGGGTTGGCAGGATATGGGCTGGGTGCTGGCAGGTGAGGTTACATTGGATTGGATATCTGGTTGGCATGGACAGGCTGGACTGAAGGGGTCTGTTTCCATGTTGTACATTGGACTCCCATTATCTCAATTCATTCACAGGGTAAGGCATTGCTGGTTGGACACCACTTTGTACCCATCCCTCATTGTCCAGAGGGCAGTGAGGAAGAGTCAGCCATGTTGCTGTGGGCCTGAATTCACATGCAGGCCTGACTAGGCAAGGCCAGCAGTGAATGAGATGGGTCATCCTGACAGTTGTCAGGACATTCATGGTCATCCAAGTCTTAATTTCACTGCTTACTCAACTCAAATTCTACCAATCTGCCACTAGAATTCAAGCCTGGGTCCCCAGACCAGAGTTCAAGCTCCAGCAATACCACCACTCTCTCCACCCTGACAAAGCCATCGACGACAAAACAGTGAGCGCATACATTCTTAATGAACTGCAGCAGGGGAGGAGGGTGCTTTGGCCAGTGCAAACACTATTGGACCTGAAGCCAATCCCTTCTGCCCAGCCCTTGATCCATATCCATCTGCCTCTTTAAAAGCAGCCACTTACTGTCTGCCTCCACCACCCTGGCAATAAAAGCCAGCCCTCCCATCTCCTGACCCCGACCCCTCCCACCACCTTAAATCTCATTTCTTCACCCCCCCCCCCCCCCCAGCATAGATATTCTAACAGATTCGGACTATCCAGAGATTCTGCTGAGCAGAGAGACCTGGGAGTGCAGGCCCATTGTACCCTGAAGGTTGCTGCACAGGTGGATAGAGTGGTCAAGGAGGCATATAGTATGCTTGCCTTCAGACAGGGTATTGAGTACAAGAGCTGACAAGTCATGTTAACATTGTACAAGACATTGGTTCAGCTGCATTTAGAATGCAGTGTAAGGTTCTGGTTACCAAAAGTATGTGGACACTTTGGAGGGGGTGCAGGGAAGGTTTAGGAGGATGTTGCCTGGGATGGGGAGTGCTCGCTAGGAAGAGGGGATGATTAGGTTAGGATTGTTTTCATCAGAAAATAGGATGTTTCGTCCCATGTCTAGGTGACATCCTCAGTGCTTGGGAGCCTCCTGTGAAGTGCTTCTATAAATGGCTAGCTGCTATAAATGCCGGAGGAAAGATCACAGCAGCGCTTCACAGGAGGCTCCCAAGCACTGAGGATGGCACCTAGACAGGGGACAAAAAGTCTGCAACACAAATTCCCAGCTCGGCAAACAGAACCACAACAACGAGCACCCGAGCTACAAATCTTCAAGCCTAGAAAATAGGACATGGAGAGGGGACCCCATTGTGGCTTACAAAATCAAGGGTTTAGACAGGGTGGATAGAGAAGCTTTTTTCCCCCCCCAGGGTGAAGGATTCAACAAGAGGTCACACATTCAAGGTGAGAGGTGGAAAGTTTAAGGGGGATACACAGCAAGTACTTCAGAGGGTGGTGGGTGTATGGAATGCATTACCAGAAGTGGTAGAGGCAGGCACAGTAGGTTCATTTAAAATGGGTCTGGACAGATGCATGAGTAGGTGGGGAGTAGAGATACAGATGCTTAGAAATTGGGCAACAGGTTCAGACCTTAGATTTGGATTGGCTCAGGCTTGGAGGGCCAAAGGACCTATTCCTGGGCAGTATGTTTTCTTTGCTCTATCAACACATGTCCATTTTATAAGCTTGACTAAGACTTGCTCAGCAGAAACCAAGCTAAGTTTTGAGCTTCTCCTTGTAGCTCATCCTCCAACCCAGGTAGCATCCCAGTAAGCCTCTTCTGCATCCCCTCCAAATCCTTCCTGAAACATGGAATGGAACACTGTCCTGTGGCCTAACTGGAGATTTACAAAGTTGCAACATGGCATCCCGATTTGTACTCCATTCCCAAAGGCAAGCATGTGCTACCACCCTATCCATATAGGGCCACTTTCAGGGAGTGCAGACTTGAACCAAGATCCCTCTACATCAATGCTGTTCAGAGTCCTGCCATTAACTGCATACTTTCCCTGACATTGGATTGTTAGGGCAGTGGCTAGCACTACTACCTCATGGCACCAGGGACTCTGGTTTGATTCCAGAGTTAGGGAGACTGGAGTTTACACATTGGATAGTGGGAGGAGACCTATGCAGACAGAGGTGGAGGTTTGGGTAATTTAGCATGGCCAATCCACCCTGAGTGTTCAGGGATGCGCAGGTTAGGTGCAAATGTAATGTGTAGGGGGAATGGGTTTGGGTGGGATGCACTAGTCTGGGGACTTGATGGACCGAAGGGCCTGTTTCCACACTGTAGGGATTCTATTAAAGAATTCTCTCCAGAACTGCAGCATGCCACATTTAACTGGATTAAACCCCATCTGTTGGTTCCCAGCCACATCTACAACTGGTCTATAGCCTACTCATCCTTCAACAGCCTTGTATACACTATCCACAGCTCTGCTCTTTGTATTGTCAATAAACCTGCAGGCCCACCCACAGGCAGCTCATTTGTTTGGTATTTGGCACCAGGTTATAGTCAAAGCAAACCTGTTGGACAAGCTTGGAGATTTTCACTGGCAGAACTTCACCTGACAAGCAATAGCACTCCAAAAGCTGGTCCTTTCAAATGCAACTTAGACCTTGTCCATCCCAGTCCAACACTGGCATCTTCACTGATAGGACTTTCCCAGAATTTTTAAAGTCAGTGAGCTATATGGCTGGTACTGCAGCCTCAGGTGCCAGGGACCTGGGTTCAATGCTAGCTTTACATGGCTGGGGATGGCATGTTTGCAATGGTTTGGAGAATGTGTTTCTGCTGGGTGCTGCAGGTTTCCCACCAGTCCAAGGTGGAGAAAGTTAGGTAGATTTGCCTCACAAAACAATGTTCTATACATTCCTGGACACAACAGAATAATACAGCACAGACCAGGCCCTTTGGCCCTCTATTGCATCAACCTGTGAACTAATCTAAGCCCCTCCCCTACACTATCCCAGCATCCATGTGCTTATCTAAGGACTGTTCAAATCTCCCTAATGTGGCTAAGTTGACTATGCAGGCTAAGCAAGCAGGGCCTTCCACACCCTTACCACTCTGCGTAAAGAACCTGCCTCTGACATCTGTCTTAAATCATCCCTCAATTTGTAGTTATGCCTCCTCATATAAGATGTTATCATCCTACAAAAAAATTGTCCACTATCTAATCCTGACCTTGTAGGTCTCTTAAATCCCCTATTGGTCTCTTCTCATTGGAGAGAAGGCCAAGTCCCTCAGCCTTCTCAAAAGCTTCCCTCCAGACCAGGCAACATCTTGGTAAATCTCTTTGGCACCTTTTCCAATGCTTCCATATCCTTCCTGTAATGGGGCGACCAGAACTGTACACAATATTCCAAGTGTGACTACACTAGTGTATTGCATAGTTGCAGCATGATATTGCTGTTCCAGAACTCAATCCCTCTACCAATAAAACCTAACACTGCCTTAACAGCACAGCTAATCCAGCCTAGGGAGAGGGTGGAGTCTGAATCTCACTGGGGTGGAAGATTCCCATTTCATTTAAATTCTACAATGTCCCTCCAAAGAGCATTCCCAGACCCATCTTGTCCCTGTAACCCTGCATTTCCCAATTGGCTAATCCACCTTACCTGCACATCTTGGACAGTTGGGGAGAGGGAAAGCCATAGACAGAAGATGCAAACTTCCCAATTTCTTGAGGTTGGAATCCAACTGGGGTCCCTGGTGCTGTGAAGCAGTGTTAAGCAGGCTTAGTGGTTAGCACTGTTACCCTAGTGCCAGGGACCCAGGTTCATGCCAGCCTCAGGTGACTGTCTGCATGGGTTTCCTCCAGCTGCTCTGGTTTCCTCCTATAGTCCAACGATGTACAGGTTAGGGTAAAGTGGCTGTGCTAAATTTCCCATAGCGTTCAGGGATGTGTAGGTTAGGTACAGTGGTTGGGGGAAAGTGTAGAGTAATGGGGAGCAGGTTTGGGTGAGATATTGAAGGTCGGTGGAGACATTGGGCTGAAGGGCCTGTTTCCACAGAGGATTCTTGACACTATAACCCCAGCTGCTCTGGGGACACATAGGGGCCTGGGTCAAATCAGATGCAGGGAGTGTTGGTGAGAACTTGGTGAGCAGAAAAGGCCTCCTCCTGCACTGAGGAGATTTGACCAATTCCCAGTCAGTCAGAATTGTGGGTGACCTGGGAGGGATGGCACTGTGGCTCAGTGGTTAGCATGGCAGCCTCAGCACCAGGGACTTGGGCTCTATCCCAGCCTTGGGTGACTGGAGGAGTTTGTACATTGTGTCGGTTTCCTCCCACAGTCCAAAGATGTGCAGGTTAGGGAGACTTGGCTATGCGACATTGCCCATAGTGTTAGGTGCATTACTCAGAGGGGAATGGGTTAATCTCATTCCCAAGTGCTGTCTTTGCCCTAAGAGTGGTGATAGCGGTCATGGCTGTGTTAGCAACTCAATACCTGGGTACACCACATTGTTGGCTATGCCTCCACAAGAGGATCTGACAAGCTAGACAAGCCTTTACATAGCTTGGCAGCTAGTTTTGGATTGACCTTTCTCCCCTGAAGATGGGGTGGATTTGTTGCCCTGACTGGTCATCTCCCCGTGCTGCACAACCATGGAGCAAGAACCCTCCATCCTTTCAAGCCGGCTCCACTATTCAACAGGATCACAACTGATCCTTAACTCTTCATTCCTGTGCATCCCTGAATCTCATACCCCCAGTAATTCCACTATCTTCAGAGGCTTGAAGGGGCTGGCACCTTCATGGATTGGTTCCACTCCAAACAGAACATTACAGCAGAGTACAGGCCCTCTGGCTCAATGTGAAGTGCTGACCAATCTGAAGTCCATCTAAAACTACACTATTCCATTCTCATCCATGTTTATGGAATGACCGTTTAAATGCCCTTGAAGTTGGACTCTATGTTGCAGGCAAGGCTTTCCATGCCCCCTACAAGTAAACAAACTACCTGACATCTGTCCTATCACCCCTCAATTTAAAGCTATGTCACCTCATGCTAGCTATCACTACCCAGTGAGAAGAGCTCTGTCCACCCTATCTAACCCTCTGACCTTATACAGAGAAGTCACCTCTCAACCTTGAACAAAAGCAGCTTCAAGTCCCTCAGCCTTTCCTCATGAGACCTTCCCTCCATACCAGGTAACATCCTAGTCAATCTCCTCTGCACCCTTTCCAATACCACATCCTTCCTATAAATGCAGTGACCAGAACTGTATGTAATACCCCTACATCCAGCCACAGTTTTATACAGCTGCATCAGGACCTTGTGGCTCTGAAACTCCAGCCTTTTACCAATAAAAGCTGACATGCTGCATGCCTTAACATCCCCTGCCAACCTGGGTGGCAGCTTTCAGGGAATCAATGTGCATGGGATAGGGAGATCTCTGCTCATCTACACAACCAAGAACCTTACTCATCCAGTTGGCAGCTCGGAGTACAAAGCCAGCATTGCTACCACCTCATTCTCAGGTGAAGCCCCCTCATTAAACCAAGGTCAGAATGATCCTAATCTGGTCAACTTCTATTGCCATCCTTCCCTTTGCAGTGGGGCCTTAAACCTGTAGAGTTAATGCGAGCTTTCAGGAAGGCATTACACAACTGCAATAAGATTCTTGTACCCCTGAACCCTGTGGCAAGGCCAACATAAAGGTTCGCTTTTAGTTGGGTAGTGACTGGACATTTCGGAATTGGTAGCAGATATTACAAAGCCAGCAAATGTTACCCATCCTTAACTGGGCTCGAATTGGATGGCCAATAGGGCACTTCAGTGCAATTATTCATCTTTATGTCTGAGGTCATGGATAGTCCAAGCAGGAGAGGCAGAGATCCTTCCCTCAAAGGGCTTGCAATGTGGAGTTCCATTTCATCCTCCATTCTTTGCTGGCACTGATGTATCTGCACTTGGATATGACAGCCTAGTCGTGTTATTGCTAGACCTTCATGGAGACCGCGATGAGCTTTTGGTGTACCTGGATTCGGTTCCATTAGGAACAGTTCCATCTGGAACTGAATCTCATGACTGAATCTATGGTGAGTCAGCAAAACCTCTGATTGACAATCAGAATCCCTGCAGTGTGAAAACAGGCCCTTCAGCCCAACAAGTCCACACTGACCTTCTGAAGAATAACCCACCCAGACCCATTCCTTACTCTACACTTACCCTGACTCATGCACCTAACCCTGAACACTGGGCAGTTTAGCATGGCCAACTCACCTCACCCACAGAATAGAGTGTTCATAGAACCCCTGTAGTGTGAAAACGCCCTTCGGCCCTGCAAGCCAACACTGACCCTCTGAAGAGTAACCCTTCCAAACCAATTATCCCTGATGAATGCATTAACCTACACCCACACCACCACCCCCCCCCAATGCCATAGGCAATTTAGCATGGCCAAACCTGCACATAGTTGGATTGTGGGAGGAAACCCACACAGACGCCGGTTTGCTAGAGACTGTAGTCAAACCCTTCTACACAGCTAGTAGTGCTAACCACTGAGCCACCATGTCCTAGAGAAGGAAGTTGCCTTATGGCCTAGGTTAGATGTTGCTCCAGGCCCCCGCTCTGGGCTCAACCACTATTTGCAATTAGTAAGGAGAATAAATGCTGGCACAATACTCCACAATCTGCTCAGGTTATATTCCAAGGAAACTTTGGTATTTAGCTCAGACATGAATTGACCAGTACACTGTCTAACCAGTCAACCTTTCGTAGAACAATACAGCACAGAACAGGCCCCTCAGCCCTCAATGTTGTGCTGACTTGTGAACTATTCTCAGCTCGTCCCCTGACACTATCCCAAAATCATCCATGTGCTTATCCAAGGATTGTTTCAACCTCCCTAATGTGGGAGAGTTGACTACATTGGCAGGTAGGACATTCCACACCCTTGCCACTGAGTAAAGAACCTGCCTCTGACATCTGTCTTAAACCTATCACCCCTCAATTTGTAGTTATGTCCCCTCATACATGCTGACACCCTAGGATGAAGTCTTGCAGTCTACCCTACCTAATCCTATCTTGTATGTCTCTATCAAATCCCCTTAGTCTTCTTGACAATGAGACGACCCAAATCTCAGTCTTTCCTCATAAGACATTCCCTCCAGACCAGTCCCTCAATGTTGGCTTCCCCCTTCCATTTGTAATGTCCTGGCAAGTTAGTTAGAGCTAAACAAATATCTTTCAGCTGCACCAGGGACACTTGAAAGCCACTTCTCATTTGTATCAGAGATCGTGTCTTACAACCCTGGTTGAGTGGAATACCAGCTACAGTGATTTAAACCTCTCCCTGGATGGAGCTCAGGTACAACACATGCAGTTGTCCAGTCTCAAAGCTATAGAAGACTAGAAATTCAAGTAGTGACCAGTTCTTCAGAAAAGGAATTTAAGGAGTTGACAGCAATGCATTTTATGTGTTAGTAGACAGGAAATTCAACAATCATTTTTCACCTGGATGTTACTAGTCCCTTGACAAAGGTTCAGGCAGCAAGCATACAATTTCTCCAAGAGCACAGAGTTTGATTGGAAGTTAGACTAAACGCCAGGCAGTTGGATTGAGACTTACTTCGGCACAGTCCGAGTTACTGGCACAGTCGGCTCTAGTTCAGACCATCTGCTGCTGCTGAAATACAAGATTCAAACATTGTTAGTAGGAACAATCCTGCTCCAGTACCATGAACAGTACAGAACCTAAAACACAAGCGACAGGGTCGTGGTATTCTGGCTGGGCATCAACCAGTCAGAACAGTGTAGGATTAATCTCCAACTGGGGGGGGGGGGGGGGGAGAAAAACAAGGCTTACAATAAGGTCTGGACAGCAAGTTGAACTGAGTTAGTTTTCAGTCTCAGCTTATGGCAAATTCACCAATTGGTAGAATTCCTTGTTAAAGAACAGGTGATTTTCCAGTTGAATCTGGAACAAGGGAAGATTTTCCCACTTTCTAAAGCTATAGTGCAGAAAAGAGGTGAATCTGGTGACTCAAGACTTGCTAACACAAACTTGCTGAAAGCAAAGCTTGACTTTTTTCTTAAAGTACTTGACAGGCTCATGTACAGTAATGACTTGGAACAGTTAAAGTTAAATCAGGCCCAAGTTTAGATCCAGGCTGTCTAGTGGTTACAATATATCCAGGCAAAGACTGCAGATGCGAGAGATTAGAGTCAAGAGTGTGGTGCTGGAAAAGGTCTTTACCTGCTGTGCTTTGCCAGCACCACACCTGACTGGAATTATAACCAATCTGCTCCAATCACTTCGATCAGTCACTTCTCTACAGTATCTGCTGTGTGGAAATGGATTGATGTCAGTGGCAGGTTCCACCATCCCTGGGAACAGAAACAATGTCTAAGAATCCTGACTAAAGAAATCCCTCAGTCTCAAATTCTCCCCTCAGAATTCCCTACTGTGGGGAAACAGGCCCTTCAGCCCAACAAGTCCACTGACCCTCCAAGGAGGGACCCACCCAGACCCATTCGTCTACATTTACCCCTGACTAGTGCACCAACCTACACATCCCTGAACACTATGGGGCAATTTAGCACAGCCAATTCACCCTGTGGACTGTGGGAGGAAACCAACACATTGAGTTTGCACAGTCACCCCGAGGCTGGAATCTAACCTGGGTCCCTAGTGCTGTGAGGCAATAGTGCTAACCATAGCCAGCTTGCTGTCCACTATTCAGGAATGGTTCCAGGTTCCAGACTCAGACAGGTGAAGAGGCCTCTACATCAGGAACAGCAGCAGCACAGCAAAGTGAACTTAGGTGCAAACAGTAGCAGAAGCTACTGAACCAGTAGCTGAATTGGCTCAGAGTTGCATCTGGAGACCCCTGGAGGTGATAGGACTAGTGTAGGCCTGAAAGATCAGGAACCCGGTGTAAAGATTGAATAGCATCTGAAGGGAGATGGATTATAAGGTACTTTCATCCTTGTAAGTTTTAGAAATCTTGTTTGCAACAAAATGGACATTTCATTCAATGAGTTCCTGGACTGATGGTACTTGATCAGGTTCAAACTGGCAGCTGAGCTCAGCCCCATGAAATGCTCCTGCTGCACTTTGCAGAACTCTGGGACCCTGGTGACTAATGGGGCATGTTTAATGGCAGCTCCAGATTGACTACATGGAGAGCCTGAACTCAATGGAGCAGTGATAGATCGTATCACAGATAGCACGTTTACAGAGTTGGTCACAGCACCACTCAGGGTTACACTGAAATGGAGTTAGTCACCAGGAAGTCTCAAGTGCATCAAGAGTGGGGGGGTGCTGGAAAAAGCACAGGTTAGACAGAGCAGAAAGTGTTGACATTTTGGACTGAAACATTTATTCTCCTGTTCCTCAGATGCTGCTTGACCTGCTGTGCCTTTCCAGCACCCCACACCCTTCAACTGATCTCCAGTCTTCACTTTTGCCTAGACAGGATCTGCTTTCGGCAAATTTTCACTGACTGTTTGGATCAATTCCTGCCTGTGTGTTGATTAATCGGATCCCAAATTTTCCAGCAATTTCTATACCACTGAGACTAGTGTTGCCCTATCCTGCTGTGTCAGAGAGCATGGACAGCAAGATCTCTGCTCATGTGGGGGTAATGAGTTGCAACATCAGACTTCAGATTAGATTACTTAGTGTGGAAACAGGCCCTTCATCCCAACAAGTCCACACCAACCCACCAAAGCAGAACCCACCCAGACCCATTCCCCTACATTTACCCCTAACACTGGGGGCAATTTAGCATGGTCAGTTCACAACCTGCACATTTTTGGACTGTGGGAGGAAACTGGAGCACCTGGAGGAAACCCACGCAGACATGAGGAGAATATACAAACTCCAGAGTCACCCAAGATGGGAATTGAACCCAGGTCTCTGGCAGTGAGGTAGCAGTGCTAACCACTGTGCTGCCCATACTTCCTGACACTGCCTGGCTTGCTGTGCTCTTCCTGCCCGTTGACTTTGGATTCCAGCACCTGCAGTTTCTTGCCTCTACCAATGAGATTGTGGCCCAGGGTACATCTCATCATACCCTAGAGATTCACATACCTGTCTGCTAAAAGCATTAATAGCTCCTCAGTCTTAGACTCTTGAAACTCAGCATACAGACAGTTCCCCAGCAATAAGTGTTCCCTCCTTTGTAAATAGGAGAGGGACATTTCTGACTCATGTCCTGGCTCAATGCACAGATTGCCTTGGTCTTTAATCAGATCACTACCATGGTAAGGCTCAGACATGCACTCAAATCCCACTAAAGTGCAGAATAAGCATGGTTTTGTTCATCAGGTTCACCCATGTCCTGCAAGAACAAAGGGTTGCATATTGGTGACCCCTCAAACTTGAATTTGGAGCTGTTGTGTTCTGGATTATTAGAGTGATTAAATGGTTTCAAAAAGCCTAGAATTATTTGGTTACAAGCTGTGATTCACCATTACTGAAAAACAACTTCATGTTTTAAGCCAAGATGGAGATTGACAACTTTTGAAGTGATTACTACAAGTGTAGTACAGTGACAGAGTGCCACAGCATAGAGACAGGGGCTGTGGCCCAACCTGGTCCATGCCAACGATGTCCAAGCACTCCCCCCATATCCTTCTCTCCATGTATTTGTCCAAATGCCTTTTAAGTGTTAGTGTACCCACCTCCACCACTTCTGCTGGCAGCTCATCCCATGTGTACCCCTGCTAAAACAGTTCCTCCTCTAGTTCCCTTATTCTTCCCCCTCACCTTAAACTGGAGCCCTCTAGTCCTCAACACCCCAACCCTGAGAAAGACTGAATGCTTGCCTTATCATCTACACCTTGATGGACTGGACTGCCTGCTGAAGGATGTTCTGAGTGGTCTGGCCTAGTCCATAATGCTAGACAGTTCTGTCACTTCCATAGCACTAGACCCTCCTGCTGATTCCATTGGCTTCAGCTAATCTGACCTCATTACTGAGGGGAAAGCCATTTGTCAAGTCTAGACTTGAACCCTTATCAGTGCAAACAGCCTAGTGTGGGGTAGGACTTGTTCCCTTTGAAAGCAGTTTCAATACTCCTTGGTGATATTAAATTTAACTCCATTTTCAAGGGTGAAATATTTGCCTGCTTCCTTTTAACCCCCAGATGACCAACTCATTCCCATTGCTGGAAGTTCCTGGTGAAATCCCAACTTTTCACAGCTGCCCAAGCCTGCAGAGACAGAAACCATCAAACACAGCACTGTTTTGAATTGAAAAGTTCTCCTCAAAGCCAATCACCAGCTTGACTTGGCAATAGTCAGATGTCCAGCACAGAAACAAGCATTTTGGTCCTACATGCCCATGCCAACCAGATATCTGAAACCAATCTGGTTACATTAGGATTCAAATCCCTGTGAGAAAGTAGGCCCTTCAACCCAACAAATCCACACTGACCCTCAAAAGAGTAATCCATCCAGACCCATTCCCCCTACTTCACAATTACCCCTGACTAATACACCTAACCCAGACATCCCTGAATACTGGGTAGTTTAGCACAGCCAATTCACACTAACCTGCATGTCTTTGGATTGTGGAAGAAACCACAGCACCTGGAGGAAACCCACAAACATGGGCATGAGTTTGCACAGTCTCCCCAAGGCTGGAATCAAACCCATCTCCCTGGCAGTGCTAATCACTGAGTCACCATGCCACCCAAATCCAGCCCTTGGCCCATAATCCCTGTAAACTCTTCCTATTCACATACCCATCCAGATGCTTTAAAGGCTATAAAAACATACCAGCATCCCCAGCTTCCTCTGGCAGCTCATTCCATACATGGACCTCCCTTTGAGGGAAAAGTCATCTGTTAGTTCTTGCCCCTCTCACCCTAAACCTACACCCTCTAGTTTTGGACTCCAGGGAAGCGACTTGCCTATTTATCCTATCCATGCCCCTTGATTTTATAAGCCTCTATAAAGGTCAGCCCTCAGCCTCCAACTCTCCAGGGAAAACAGCCCCAGCCTGTTCAGCCTCTCCCTGGTGCTAAAACCCGCCAACCCTGGCAACAGCCTTGTCAATCTTTTCTGAACCCTCTCAGGTTTCACAATGGAGTGAATTTTGAACCCCCCGTCCAGCATTGTAGGAGTCTCCATGTGTAGACGACACATGTAAAGACTAGCTCCCCACCACTCTCCAGTGGAAAGAATGCTCAGAGCTCAACAAATCCCATGAAGTATGGGATAGAAAAGCATGCACTTCTCATTCTCATCCCATCTCTTGGCAAGCATGATGCAGAAAGTACTTCCCAAATCAGATTCTCTCAAAATTCATCATTTTAATCATGAGACCCTCCAGTTGCATCATCAACTACCCATCGTTTCCATGGAAATCCATTCTGTTCCGGCTGAGATCTAGTGTCCATCCTCTAACTGCTATCATGGAGCAGTCATCACTTCTGGAAACACTGCTCCAGCGATGCCCACCGTTCTGCTGGAATTCCCTGGAGTCAGTGATCCATCCCACTTCAAGGATTGGACACTCTGGAGGCAGGAAGCATGTTTCTGCTGATGGGAGAGTCCCAAAACAAGGGGCACAGTTTAAAAATAAAGGGGTAGGCCATTTATAACAGATGAGGAGAAACTTCTTCACCCAGAGAGTGGTGGCTGTGTGGAATGCTCTGCCCCAGAGGGCAGTGGAGGCCCAGTCTATGGATTTGTTTAAGAAGGAGTTGGATAGAGCTCTCAAGGATAGTGGAATCAAGGGTTATAGAGATAAGGCAGGAACAGGATACTGATTAAGGATGATCAGCCATGATAGTAATGAATGGTGGTGCTGGCTCAAGGGCAGAATGGTCTACTCTGGCACCTACTGTCTACTTTGGGAATAAAAAAGTAGAATTTGAGTTAATGGAAGACAACCAACCATTGGTTGGAAGGCCATTCCTCTTGCCCCATTTGATTTGATGCACTCATTCACTGGAACAGTGCACCTGGCTCCCCCATGTGCACCAGACCAGCCAGGCGAGGTCAGCACAGTTCCCATCCTGAAGGGGTTAGAATCTGACACTTGCCACCTTAAGGCCCTCTGAAATAGGCCCAGCAATCCAGCCAGAAATCAAACCTGATAGGGAAGGTTTTGAAGAGGATTTTAAATGGGTGGCAAACAATGACTATGGTATAAGCTCAGATTGGAGGAGATCACCCACTTACACCAGAGGGGGAAGAATACCCAAGCACTGAACCTGCAGAATTCTTTATCTCAGGGTTGTAGGGCTGTCCAAGATGCTTCAGGATACATACTCAAGGCTTCAGTCAGGAAATCTCGGCTTACATGGGAAGAGACAGGAGAGAGGGGCAAGGATGATCAAGTGGCAGACTAGACTCTGACCAGATACAAAAGTCAAGCAGAGGCCATTCAGCTCATCACGTCTGCCAAGGAGCCAATGGCCTACTGTCTTATGGAGAAGATTTATCCAGAAGGCCACAACCACCAGATGCCAATATTCACTTAATAGATCAGGCAAGCAAGTTTTGATAAAGACATCTGAAAGTACTTGATAAGCAGCCTTCGGAAAGGTTGATGGGCAGAGAGATCTGGGAGTGCAGGCCCATTGTACCCTGAAGTTTGCTGCACAGGTGGATAGAGTGGTCAAGGCAGCATATAGTATGTTTGCCTTCATTGGATGGGGGTATTGAGTATAAGAGCTGGCAAGTCATGTTAAATTGTACAAGACATTGGTTCGGCCACATTTAGAATACTGTGTACAGTTCTGGTCGCCACATTAGCAAAAGGATGTGGATGATTTGGAGAGGGTGCAGAGAAGGTTTACGAGGATGTTGTCTGGGATGGAAGGTGCTTGCTATGAAGAGAGGTTGAGTAGGTTAGGTTCATTTTCACTAAAAAAAAGGAGATTGAGGGGGGGACCTGATTGAGGTTTACAAATTCATGAAGGGTATAGACAGGGTGGATAGAGACAAGCTTTCTTCCCCAGGGTGAAGGATTCAATAACGAGAGGTCACACTCAAGGTGAGAGGTGGAAAGTTTAAGGGGGATACACACAGCAAGTACTTCAGTGTGGTGGGAATCTGGAATGTATTGCCAGAGGTGGTAGAGGCAGGCACAGTAGATTCATTCAAAGTGAATCTGGACAGATGCACAAGTCAGTGAGGAACAGAGGGATACAGATGCTTAGGAATTGGGTTTAGACAGTAGATTTGGATCAGGTCAGCCTTGGAGAGCTGAGGGGCCTGCTCCTGGGCTGGAAAGTTTGTTTTTGTTCTTTGACAAAAGAAAACTTTGGTACTTACATCAATAGTTGGGTGGGTGTGTCAGCAACAACACTGGGCTGATCAGCTGACTGGGAAGTGTCAGAAGATGTAGTCTCCATTAAATCAGTTGACTCATCCAATTCTGTAAAACAAGGAGAGCGTGTGGGGGAAGGTAAAGAGATCAGAACCAGTGATGGTGACTCAATAGTTAGCAACAGCACACACCTTAAAAGCAATAGAAATTAATCTGCTTCATGTGTCTGTATCGAGCCAGAGAGCTTCCTGCCAGATAACGACATTCACGGTGTGCACTGAGGGGTTAAAACTCTACTGAAACCTGGCATCAGAGGCTGGCAGGTAACTGTGCCACAAGCTTAGGTTAGTCATTTTCTAACCTGAGATTCTAACAGCACTCCTTCACATTCAAGAGGTTGCTATCACTACATCCACTCATACCCTGGTATTACCATTACTAGAAACAGGAACTAGACTAGCTATGACAAGGGGTAAACCCTCCAATTTAAAGACAGGAAAACAAGATTCGCCCTGTGCAGAAATCAAGTGGCCAGGAAGTATTTAAATTAAAAATTAACTTTATTTCTTCAAATGAGAATTAGCCACTATTTAGAATTTTTCTCTAACCTGGTCTTCTATAATACTAGTCTGATAGAACTCCCAATTAAAGTTTACAGAACACTTCTCAAAACCAGACAGCTGTAGGTTCCTGTCTTCAGGTTTTCCCATGTTTTCTCCTTGTTAGGAATGTGTAACAGGTTACTGATCGAAAAGAGACTTCAATATTTTCAAGCAGTCTTACATGCTAGGACATGGCAGATCTCAACTGTTCAATTTTCCCCTCACCTTATAATCCAATGCTCTGGAGTGTAATTGGCTTTTAAGATTCCCAATTACTCAATTCAAATCTTCGTCTGATATGTTTTGGGTATAATTTAAACTCAATGGCCAAATTAGAATTTGGTCTCCACCAATGAAATGGAGTGGTTTGACCTGGTGTTACATTGCTACCATTTGAGTACACTTGGGTGCTGCTTTCTAACTCTGGAAAGGTATACCCACATCTTTGTAATATTGTGGTGACAGGAGCAGGTCAAATGCTACAAAGCAACTCAAGTCACCAACTCCCCAAAGCTCTGTCCACCTACAGAGGCCAGTGTGAGGAGATTGGCCCTTGGATCCGGTTTGATTGACAGCCCTGTCTGCCTTGATGCTTCAGTTTTTTTGGGATTGAAACAGCTGCCCCTCTTCAGATATGTAAATGTTTCAAGTTTCCTGTAGCAGCAAGTTCCATAGGCTGACCTGTTTTGGGGGGGGAAGAATTGCCCCTGCAGTGTTATCCCACATCTGGCCTCTGACAGGCAGGTCCAGAACTGTCAGGAGCAGTGTTTTTATTTCTACCCTTCATGCAGATTGAGATTTCAGTTTTCTACAGGGCAATAAATTACAGGAGAGTGCTCACCACCGAAGTGTCATCTTGTATAGCAGTCTTACCCACCCAGGAATTATTCTGATAAACCCTCATCGCACTTCCATTATAGAGTGACCAACCTTCCTTGCATAAAGAGACTAAAACCACATGATACTCCAGGTTAGTTCTCACCCTGCTCCTGCACTCCAATCCTCACGATAGTATTTGCTGCCTACATCTGGTAGAGCGCATGCTTACCCTCAACAGAGGGTGAAAGCAGACATCTAGATCTTCAATTTCTCCATCAGAAATTTCCTCCTATTTGCAATAAAACTGGGTTAACTCGTTTATTCACTTCATACTTAATGATACATTTACCCACTCAAACTGTCCAAAGTGGAATCTGCATCCTTCTGACAAGATAGTTAGCTCCAACATTCAAGCTCAGCTCTATTGAAGACAAAACAGCCCACTGGATGAAATACTAGTGAAACACCCTTGAAGGCTCACCACAGATTCAACTGGCATTCTTTCCCTGTCACTGGGTCACAGTCCTGACAGGTTCCTCTGTTACAGACTGCAGTAGCTCAAGGCATTTCAGCCTTTGAAGAGAGGGGCTGAGAACAGTTTGACATTGTCAGATAGACCCATCATTCCATTTCGTGTTCTCTCATGGAAGTGTGGTGAACCATGAAGCACACTGGGGAAAATCCAACAGATTCCATGTTCTGGAGGGAAAATACACCAGCTTTCACTGGTCTGGCCTACACGTGACTCCAGACCCATAGCAACGTGCTTGAAGTGACCCAACAATGCAGTCTTGGCAAAATGTTAGTCTACTATAAGCAGGACATTGACATTATCAAGCAACATCAACATGACTTGAGGAGACTGGACTATTTTGAATTGTTAACAAATCAGGATAGAAACAGGAAACAGTCGATATGATATTGGTTTGCATATGTTTGGAAACATGCATTCTCCTGCATTAATGCTGAAGAAACTTGTGTTGGAGCGAGAGAGACAGTATTAGTAAGAGGGGATAGGCTAAGCTAATACAATGAACTTGATAAAGGAAGCATACAGGCCAACATCCTCAAAATAGCACAATGCTACAGGAACCCAGGCAGCATCCAAAATTTACAGCATCTCAGACTGGTGAGGGGAACAAGGGGAGTGAATTTACTCGAGCCAGGTTTGTGGATGACAATAAGTGGTGGTGGGGGAGGGGGGGAGAACATGTGCAGGTCTATTCAAGGCAGAACCTTACATGCCAGTGCATGGCCCCATAGTTATCCAAACCTCATGTATTTCCCCCCCCCCAGTGTTTCAAACATCACAACACCTACATCCACCACTTCCTGAAATGAAATTTCACACAAGCAAAGATAAATTGCCTGTCTTTAAAAATCTCTCACCTTAAAACTGCCCGCGCTCGCCTTAAAGTCACCCACTAGAAAAAAAGACATCTGCCATTCATTATCCTTGACTTCATAAAAGGTCACCCCTCAACCTCCTACATGCTAGTCAAGCAAGTTCCAACCTATCCAACCTCTAACACAGGTCTTCTACTCAAACATCCTAGTAAATCTTCTGAACCCTCTCCAACATAATAGACTTCCTATAAAAAGATGACCAAGGACTGCACTGTATTCCCAAAGAGGAATCACTAACCTCCCATATAACGTCAATGTGACTGAACTCATACTCAAGAGTGAGCAAAGGCAAACATGCTCAACCACCCCATCTCCATGGGGAAAAAGGAGACAAATTACAACCCCTAGGTATCTGTTCTCCAACAGTCCATGGCCCCCCTTTAAATTAAGGAAGGTCCCACCCTGGTTTGTACCAAAGAATGCAATACCTCATGATGCAAAGTAAACACTATCTGCCACATCTCATCCCATTGAGTAATTGGGCAAGATCTTCTATCTTCCTTCCTGTCTACTCCACCACTAGTTTGGAGTCATTTAGAAGCTCACTAGCCATACCTTCTGCATTCTCAGACAATGAGATTTTTTACAAATCACTAACAGACCTAGCCACTGATCTCTGGAACACCACAGGTAGCAGGGCTCTGCAATAAGGGGCTCAAGGCTAATGTAGATTTGGAATAAAAGATCAGTTATTACTCCATTGAATGAGTTTCAACATCTGCATATTAGTCTTTCAAAACACTGAAGTTAATGCTAGATAAGGAGCCCAGTCATTTCACAAGAAAGATCTTTATTTGAAGACCAAACCCATAAAAGATCAGCCTCTCTCCACACAAGTTGCCACACTTGCAGAGCTTGCTTTCAGGTTTACTTGATCCTCCAGACCCATTGGAAATATTGAGGACAGGTTCCAGGCCTCCTCCATCACTAAACCCTAACCACCTGATACCTGGAGGAAGATGACATCTTCCACTTTAGGACCCTGCAACAATACTGGATGGTGAAGTTGCCAGTTTCCTCAACCCCCACCCCCCAACACCTTACCCCAGTCCCAAGTCTCCAACACAGCCCCACCCTCTTGACCTGTCCACCTTCCTTCCCATCTATCTGCTATACCCTCCTCTCTGGCTTATCACCTTCATCTCCCCATCACATGCACAGCTACCATCCTCACCTACCCCACCCTCCTTCCATTTATCTCAGCCCACTAGCTGCATTCCTGATGAAGGGCTTAAACCAAAACAACGTTTCAGCTCCTCAGATGCTGCCTCACCTACTGTGAGCTTCCAGCACACCACTCAACTCTGATCTCCAGTCCTCAATTTCTCCCTGTGGTAGGATTAGGCAAAGTCAAGGAGGTCAGGTCACATTGGGTGGGCTCAGTGCCACTAGTCAACACACACAAACCTTATCCTGCATTAATCACAAGCACTTAACAAGAGATCAGCTGTAGAAGTTGCAAATAGTTTGAATAATATTCATACCAGACAAGGAAGACTCTTCTGGGCACACCACAGGGGACACAATAGCTTGTGGTACTCCATGTTTCCAGTTGGCAGTTGGTAAAGTCACTTTGGCACTTCTCTCCATCCCCAGGTTGGTCTTTCGTTACACAGAAGGCACAACATGCAAGCAGAAAGGAGGGATTAAACACATTACCACTAACCAAAAGGAAGGCAGATTTTATTTTGGTCTAACAATAGAAACCAAAAACAAGTTAGCAAGGTCAGCAGACAACAAAAAAACCTAAAATAAAGGAAATTAACTATCATCAAGCCTGCCCCACTAGTATTTAAACAAAAAGCTACACCAGCCACAAAAACAGGACCAATCCCAACAAGCAGAACACTCACCTCCAAAACAAAACCACAAAACAGCTAAACCACAATACACTCAGAAAATGGCATTTAAACTGAGACACCAATCAGGCACTGGCCAATCACATTTCAATTTCAATCTAACATCCACTGATTGGCTCTTATGCCTGGTGAGGTCACAGCCTTCTCTTCCAATGGGATAATGTTGGGGGTGGTGATGGTCTGGGGGATAACGTTGGGGGGTGGTGATGTTGTGGGGAATAATGTTGGGGGTGGTGATGGTGTGGGGGGTAATGTTGGGGGGTGGTGATGGTGTGGGGGGTAATGTTGGGGGTGGTGATGGTGTGGGGAATAATGTTCAGGGTGGTGATGTGAGGGGTAATGCTGGGGGGGTGGAGATGGTGTGGGGGATAATGTTCGGTGGGTGGTGATGGTGCAGGGGGATAATATTGGGTAGTGGTGAAGGTGCAGGTGGATAATGTTGGGGAGTTTTGATGGTGCAGGGAGATAATGTTGGGAGGTGGTGATGGTGTGGGGGATAATGTTGGGGGGTGGTGATGGTGTGGGGGATAATGTTGGGCGGTGGTGATGGTGTGGGGGATAATGTTGGGCGGTGGTGATGGTGTGGGGGATAATGTTGGGGGGTGGTGATGGTGTGGGGGATAATGTTGGGGGGTGGTGATGGTGTGGGGGATAATGTTGGGCGGTGGTGATGGTGTGGGGGATAATGTTGGGCGGTGGTGATGGTGTGGGGGATAATGTTGGGGGGTGGTGATGGTGTGGGGGGTAATGTTGGGAGGTGGTGATGGTGTGGGGGTATAATGTTGGGGGGTGGTGATGGTGTGGGGGATAATGTTGGGCGGTGGTGATGGTGTGGGGGATAATGTTGGGGGGTGGTGATGGTGTGGGGGATAATGTTGGGGGGTGGTGATGGTGTGGGGGATAATGTTGGGCGGTGGTGATGGTGTGGGGGATAATGTTGGGCGGTGGTGATGGTGTGGGGGATAATGTTGGGGGGTGGTGATGGTGTGGGGGGTAATGTTGGGAGGTGGTGATGGTGTGGGGGATAATGTTGGGCGGTGGTGATGGTGTGGGGGATAATGTTGGGGGGTGGTGATGGTGTGGGGGATAATGTTGGGGGGTGGTGATGGTGTGGGGGATAATGTTGGGCGGTGGTGATGGTGTGGGGGATAATGTTGGGCGGTGGTGATGGTGTGGGGGTATAATGTTGGGGGGTGGTGATGGTGTGCGGGGATAATGTTGGGGGTGGTGATGGTGTGGGGGATAATGTTGGAGGTTAGTGATGGCGTGGGGGATAACGGGGTGTGGTGATGGTGTAGGGGATAATGTTGAGGGGTGCTGATGGTGTGGGGGGTAATGTTGGGTGGTGGTGATGGTGTGGGGGGTAATGTTGGGGGGTGGTGATGGTGTGGGGGATAATCTTGGGTGGTGGTGATGGTGTGGGGGGTAAGTTTGGGGGTGGTGATGGTGTGGGGGGTAATGTTGGGGGTGGTGATGGTGTGGGGGATAATGTTGGGGGGTGGTGATGGTGTGGGGCGTAATGTTGGGGATGGTGATGGTGTGAGGGATAATGTTGGGGGTTAGTGATGGTGTGGGGGATGACGGGGTGTGGTGATGGTGTGGGGGATAATGTTGGGGGTGGTGAGGGTGCACGGGGATAATTTTGGGGGGGTGATGGCGTGGGGGATAATGTTGGGGGGTGGTGATGGTGTGAGGGGATACTGTTGGGGGGTGGTGATGGTGTGGGGGGATAATTGTGGGAGATAGTGATGGTGCACGGGGATAATGTTCAGGGTGGTGATGTGAGGGGTAATGCTGGGGGGGTGGAGATGGTATGGAAGATAATGTTGGGTGGGTGGTAATGGTGCAGGGGGATAATATTGGGGAGTGGTGAAGGTGCAGGTGGATAATGTTGGGGGGTTTTGATGGTGCAGGGAGATAATGTTGGGGGGTGGTGATGGTATGGGGGGATAATGTTGGGAGCTGGTGATGGTGTGGGGGGATAATGTTGGGCGGTGGTGATGGTGTGGGGGGATAATGTAGTGGGGTGGTGATGGTGTGGGGGATAATGTTGGGGGGTGGTGACGGTGCACGGGGATAATGTTGGGGGGGTGGTGATGGTGTGGGGGATATTGTTGTGGGGTGGTGATGGTGTGAGGGGATACTGTTGGTGGGTGGTGAGGATGTGGGGGATAATGTTGGGGGATGGGGATGGTGTGGGGGATGATGTTCAGGGTGGTGATGTGAGGGGTAATGCTGGGGGGTTGGAGATGGTGTGGGGGGTAATGTTGTGGGGTGGTGATGGTGTGGGGGATAATCTTGGGGGTTGGTGAGGGTTCACGGGCATAATGTTGGGGGATGGTGATGGTGTGGGGGATAATGTTGGGGGGTGGTGAGGGTGCTTGGGGATAATGTTGGGGGGTGGTGATGGTGTGGGGGATAATGTTGGGGGGTGGTGATGGTGTGGGGGGTAATGTTCAGGGTGGTGATGTGAGGGGTAATGCTGGGGGGGCGGAGATGGTGTGGGGGGTAATGTTGGGGGGTGGTGATGGTGTGGGGAATAATCTTGGGGGGTGGTGATGGTGTGGGGGGTAATGTTGGTGGGTGGGGATGGTGTGGGGAATAACGTGGGGGGGGTGGGGATGGTGTGGGGGGTAATGTTGGTGGGTGGGGATGGTGTGGGGAATAACGTGGGGGGGTGGGGATGGTGTGGGGGGTAATGTTGGTGGGTGGGGATGGTGTGGGGAATAACGTTGGGGGGTGGGGATGGTGTGGAGGGTAATGTTGGTGGGTGACGAGGATGCACGGGTATAATTTTGGGGGGTGGTGATAGTGTGGGGGGTAATGTTGGGGGCTGGTGATGGAGTGGGGGATGATGTTGGGGGTTAGTGATGGCGTGGGGGATAATTGTGGGAGATGGTGATGCTGCACGGGGATAATGTTTGGGGGGGGTGGTGATGGTCTGGGCGATAATGTTGGGGGGTGGTGAGGGTGCACTGTGATAATCTTGGGGGGTGGTGATGGTGTGGGGGATAATGTTGGGGGTTAGTGATGGTGTGAGGGATAAAGTTGGGGGGTGGTGATGGTGTGGGGGATAATGTTGGGGGTGGTGATGTTGCATGGGGATAATGTTGGGGGTTAGTGATGGCGTGGGGGATAACGTTGGAGATGGTGAGGGTGCACGGGGATAATGTTGGGGGGTGGTGATGGTGTGGGGGATAATGTTGGGGGGTGGTGATGGTGTGGGGGATAATGTTGGGGGGTGGTGATGGTGTGAGGGGATACTGTGGGGGTGTGGTGAGGGTGTGGGGGATAATGTTGGGGGGTGGTGATGGTGTGGGGGGATAATTGTGGGAGATGGTGATGATGTGGGGGATTATGTTGGGGGGTGGTGATGGTGTGAGGGGATACTGTGGGGGTGTGGTGAGGGTGTGGGGGATAATGTTGGTGGGTGGTGATGTGAGGGATAATGCTGGGGGGATGGAATGGTGTGGGGGATAATGTTGGGTGGGTGGTGATGGTGCAGGGGGATAATATTGGGGAGTGGTGAAGGTGCAGGTGGATAATGTTGGGGGGTTTTGATGGTGCAGGGAGATAATGTTGGGAGGTGGTGATGGTGTCGGGGGATAATGTTGGGGGTGGTGATGGTGTGGGGGATAATGTTCAGGGTGGTGATGGTGTGGGGGGATAATGTTGGGTCGTGGTGATGGTGTGGGGGGATAATTGTGGGAGATGGTGATGGTGTGGGGGATAATGTTCAGTGTGGTGATGTGAGGGATAATGCTGGGGGGGTGGAGATGGTGTGGGGGATAACGGGGTGTGGTGATGGTGTAGGGATAATGTTTCGGGTGGTGAGGGTGCACGGGGATAATGTTGGGGGTTGGTGATGGTGTGAGGGGATACTGTTGAGGGGTGGTGAGGGTGTGGGGGATAATGTTGGGGGGTGGTGATGGTGTGGGGGGATAATTGTGGGAGATGGTGATGCTACACAGGGATAATGTTCGGGGGGTGGTGAGAGTGCATGGGCATAATGTTGGGGGGATGGTGATGGTGTGCGGGATAATGTTGGGGGGTGGTGATGGTGTGGGGATAATTGTGGGAGATGGTGATGGTGTGGAGGATAATGTTCAGTGTGGTGATGTGAGGGGTAATGCTGGGGGGGTGGAGATGGTGTGGGGGATAATGTTCGGTGGGTGGTGATGGTGCAGGGGGATAATGTTGGGGGTGGTGATGGTATGGGGGATAATGTTGGGGCTGGTGACGGTGCAGGGGGATAATGTTGGGGGGTGGTGATTGTGTGGGGGGTAATTTTGGGGGGTGGTGATGGTGTGGGGGGTAATGTTGGGGGTGGTGATGGTGTGGGGAATAATGTTGGGGGGAGGTGAGGGTGCACAGGGATAATGTTGGGGGGGTGGTGATGTTGAGAGGGATAATGTTTTGGGTGGTGATGTGAGGGGTAATGCTGGGGGGGTGGAGATGGTGTGGGGGATAATGTTCGGTGGATGGTGATGGTGCAGGGGGATAATATTGGGTAGTGGTGAAGGTGCAGGTGGATAATGTTGGGGGATTTTGATGGTGCAGGGAGATAATGTTGGGAGGTGGTGATGGTGTGGGGGGATAATGTTGGGAGGTGGTGATGGTGTGGGGGGATAATGTTGGGCGGTGGTGATGGTGTGGGGGATAATGTTGGGCGGTGGTGATGGTGTGGGGGTATAACGTTGGGCGGTGGTGATGGTGTGGGGGATAATGTTGGGCAGTGGTGATGGTGTTCGGGGATAATGTTGGGGGGTGGTGATCGTGTGGGGGATAACGTTGGGGTGTGGTGATGGTGTAGGGGATAATGTTGGGCAGTGGTGATGGTGTTCGGGGATAATGTTGGGGGGTGGTGATGGTGTGGGGGGATAATTGTGGGAGATGGTGATGCTGCACGGGGATAAAGTTGGGGGGTTGTTGATGGTGTGGGGGATAATGTTGGGCGGTGGTGATGGTGTGGGGGGTAATGTTGGGGCGTGGTGATGGTGTGGGTGATAATGTTGGGGGGTGGTGATGGTGTGCGGAAAAATGTTGGGGGGAGGGGATGGTGTGGGGGGTAATGTTGGGGGTGGTGAGGGTGCACGGGGATAATGTTGGGGGGTGTGGTGATGGTGTGGGGGTTAATGTTGAGGGGTGGTGATGGTGTGGGGGGTGGTGATGGTGTGGGGGATAATGTTGGGCGGTGGTGATGGTGTGGGGGGTAATGTTGGGGGGGTGGTGATGATGTGGGGGGTAATGTTGGGGATGGTGATGGTGTGAGGGATAATGTTGGGGGTTAGTGATGGTGTGGGGGATAACGGGGTGTGGTGATCGTGTTGGGGGATAATGTTGGGGGTGGTGAGGGTGCACGGGGATAATGTTGGGGGGGGTGATGGCATGGGGGATAATGTTGGGGGGTGGTGATGGTGTGAGGGGATACTGTTGGGGGGTGGTGAGGGTGTGGGGGATAATGTTGGGGGGTGGTGATGGTGTGGGGGGATACTTGTGGGAGATAGTGATGGTGCACGGGGATAATGTTCAGGGTGGTGATGTGAGGGGTAATGCTGGGGGGGTGGAGATGGTATGGGGGATAATGTTGGATGGGTGGTAATGGTGCAGGGGGATAATATTGGGGAGTGGTGAAGGTGCAGGTGGATAATGTTGGGAGGTTTTGATGGTGCAGGGAGATAATGTTGGGGGGTGGTGATGGTATGGGGGGATAATGATGGGAGCTGGTGATGGTGTGGGAGGATAATGTTGGGCGGTGGTGATGGTGTGGGGGGAAAATGTTGGGAGGTGGTGATGGTGTGGGGGGATAATGTTGGGCGGTGGTGATGGTTTGGGGGATAATGTTGGGGGTTAGTGATGGCGTGGGGGATAACGTTGGGGTGTGGTGATGGTGTGGGGGATAATGTTGGGGGGTGGTGACGGTGCACGGGGATAATGTTGGGGTGGTGGTGATGGTGTGGGGGATAATGTGGGGTGGTGATGGTGTGAGGGGATACTGTTGGTGGGTGGTGAGGGTGTGGGGGATAATGTTGGGGGGTGGTGATGGTGTGGGGGGATAATTGTGGGAGATGGTGATGCTGCACGGGGATAATGTTGGGGGATGGGGATGGTGTGGGGGATGATGTTCAGGGTGGTGATGTGAGGGGTAATGCTGGGGGGTTGGAGATGTGTGGAGGGTAAAGTTGGGGGGTGGTGATGGTGTGGGGGATAATCTTGGGGGGTGGTGAGGGTGCACGGGCATAATGTTGGGTGGGGGTAATGTTCAGGGTGGTGATGTGAGGGGTAAGGCTGGGGGGGCGGAGATGGTGTGGGGGGTAATGTTGGGGGTGGTGATGGTGTGGGGAATAATCTTGGGGTGTGGTGATGGTGTGGGGGTAATGTTGGTGGGTGGGAATGGTGTGGGGAATATCGTGGGGGGGTGGGGATGGTGTGGGGGGTAATGTTGGTGGGTGGGGATGGTGTGGGGAATAACGTTGGGGGGTGGGGATGGTGTGGAGGGTAATGTTGGGGGGTGACGAGGATGCACGGGTATAATGTTGGGGGGGGTGATAGTGTGGGGGGTAATGTTGGAGGCTGGTGATGGAGTGGGGGATAATGTTGGGGGTTAGTGATGGCGTGGGGGATAATTGTGGGAGATGGTGATGCTGCACGGGGATAATGTTTGAGCGGGGTGGTGATGGTGTGGGGGGTAATGTTAGGGGGTGGTGATGGTGTGGGGAATAATATTGGGGGGTGGTGATGTTGCATGGGGATAATGTTGGGGGTTAGTGATGGCGTGGGGAATAACCTTGGGGGGCGTGATGGTGTGGGGGATAATGTTGGGGGGTGGTGATGGTGTGAGGGATAACGTTGAGGTGTGGTGATGGTGTGAGGGATAATGTTGGGGTGTGGTGATGGTGTGGGGGATAATGTTGGGGGTGGTGATGTTGCATGGGGATATTGTTGGGGGTTAGTGATGGCGTGGGGAATAACCTTGGGGGGCGTGATGGTGTGGGGGATAATGTTGGGGTGTGGTGATGGTGTGGGGGATAATGTTGTGGGGTGGTGATGGTGTGGGGAATAATGTTGGAGGTGGTGAGGGTGCACGGGGATAATGTTGGGGGGTGGTGATGGTGTGGGGGATAATGTTGGGGGGTGGTGATGGTGTGAGGGGATACTGTGGGGGTGTGGTGAGGGTGTGGGGGATAATGTTGGGGGGTGGAGATGGTGTGGGGGGATAATTGTGGGAGATGGTGATGCTGCATGGGGATAATGTTGGGGGAGTGGTGAGAGTGCACGGGCATAATGTTGGGGGGTGGTGATGGTGTGAGGGGATACTGTTGGGGGGTGGTGAGGGTGTGGGGGATAATGTTGGGGGGTGGTGATGGTGTGGGGGGATACTTGTGGGAGATAGTGATGGTGCACGGGGATAATGTTCAGGGTGGTGATGTGAGGGGTAATGCTGGGGGGGTGGAGATGGTATGGGGGATAATGTTGGATGGGTGGTAATGGTGCAGGGGGATAATATTGGGGAGTGGTGAAGGTGCAGGTGGATAATGTTGGGAGGTTTTGATGGTGCAGGGAGATAATGTTGGGGGGTGGTGATGGTATGGGGGGATAATGTTGGGAGCTGGTGATGGTGTGGGAGGATAATGTTGGGCGGTGGTGATGGTGTGGGGGGAAAATGTTGGGAGGTGGTGATGGTGTGGGGGGATAATGTTGGGCGGTGGTGATGGTTTGGGGGATAATGTTGGGGGTTAGTGATGGCGTGGGGGATAACGTTGGGGTGTGGTGATGGTGTGGGGGATAATGTTGGGGGGTGGTGACGGTGCACGGGGATAATGTTGGGGGTTGGTGGGGATGGTGTGGGGGATAATGTTGTGGGGTGGTGATGGTGTGAGGGGATACTGTTGGTGGGTGGTGAGGGTGTGGGGGGTAATGTTGGGGGGTGGTGATGGTGTGGGGGGATAATTGTGGGAGATGGTGATGCTGCACGGGGATAATGTTGGGGGATGGGGATGGTGTGGGGGATGATGTTCAGGGTGGTGATGTGAGGGGTAATGCTGGGGGGTTGGAGATGGTGTGGAGGGTAAAGTTGGGGGTGGTGATGGTGTGGGGGATAATCTTGGGGGGTGGTGAGGGTGCACGGGCATAATGTTGGGTGGGGGTAATGTTCAGGGTGGTGATGTGAGGGGTAATGCTGGGGGGGCGGAGATGGTGTGGGGGGTAATGTTGGGGGTGGTGATGGTGTGGGGAATAATCTTGGGGTGTGGTGATGGTGTGGAGGGTAATGTTGGGGGGTGACGAGGATGCACGGGTATAATGTTGGGGGGTAATGTTGGGGGGTGGTGATGGTGTGGGGGATAATTCTGGGAGACGGTGATGATGTGGGGGATTATGTTGGGTGGGTGGTGATGTGAGGGATAATGCTGGGGGGGGGTGGAATGGTGTGGGGGATAATGTTGGGTGGGTGGTGATGGTGTGGGGGATAATGTTGGGGGGTGGTGATGGTGTGGGGAATAATCTTGGGGTGTGTTGATGGTGTGAGGGGATACTGTTGGGGGGTGGTGAGGGTGTGGGGGATAATGTTGGGGGGTGGTGATGGTGTGGGGGATAATGTTGGGGGTGGTGATGGTGTGGGGCGTAATTTTGGGGGGTGGTGATGGTGTGGGGGATAATGTTGGTGGGTGGTGATGGTGTGGTGGATAATTGTGGGAGATGGTGATGGTGTGGGGGATAATGTTGGTGATGGTGATAGTGTGGGGGATAATGTTCAGGGTGGTGATGTGAGGGGTAATGCTGGGGTGGTCGTGATGGTGTGGGGGATAATGTTGGATGGGTGGTGATGGTGCAGGGGGATAATATTGGGGAGTGGTGAAGGTGCAGGTGGATAATGTTGGGGGGTTTTGATGGTGCAGGGAGATAATGTTGGGAGGTGGTGCTGGTATGGGGGGATAATGTTGGGCGGTGGTGATGGTGTGGGGGGATAATGTTGGGGGGTGGTGATGGTGTCGGGGGATAATGTTGGGCGGTTGTGATGGTGTGGGGGGATAATGTTGGGCGGTGGTGATGGTGTGGGGGGATAATGTTGGGGGGTGGTGATGGTGTCGGGGGATAATGTTGGGCGGTTGTGATGGTGTGGGGGATAATGTTGGGCGGTGGTGATGGTGTGGGGGTGATAATGTTGGGGTGTGGTGATGGTGTTGGGGGTAATGTTGGGTGGTGGTGATAGTGTGAGGGACAACGTTGGGGGGGTGGTGGTGGTGTGGGTGTTAACATTGGGGGTGGTGATGGTGTGGGGGGATAATTGTGGGAGATGGTGATGCTGCACGGGGATAATGTTGGGGGGTGGTGATGGTGTGGGGGATAATGTTGGGGGGTGGTGATGGTGTGGGGGATAATGTTCAGGGTGGTGATGTGAGGGGTAATGCTGGGGGGTGTGGAGATGGTGTGGGGGATAATGTTGGGGGGTGGTGTTGGTGTGGGGAATAATCTTAGGGGGTGGTGATGGTGTGGGGGTAATGTTGGGGCTTGGTGATGGTGTGGGGGATAATGTTGCGGGGTGGTGATGGTGTGGGAGTAATGTTGGGGTGTGGGCATGGTGTGGGGGGTAATGTTGGGGGTGGTGAGGGTGAGGGGAATAATCTTGGGGGGTGGTGATGGTGTGGGGGATAATCTTGGGATGTGGTGATGGTGTGGAGGGTATGTTGGGTGGTGGTGATGGTGTGGGGGATAATGTTGGGGGATGGTGAGGGTGCACGGGGATAATGTTGGGGGGGTGGTGATGGTGTGGGGGATAATGGGGGTGGTGATGGTGTGGGGGACAATGTTGGGGGTGGTGAGGGTGCTTGGGGATAATGTTGGGTCATGGTGATGGTGTGGGGGATAATTGTGGGAGATGGTGATGGTGTGGGGGATAATGTTCAGGGTGGTGATGTGAGGGGTAATGCTGGGGGGGTGGAGATGGTGTGGGGGGTAATGTTCGGGGGGTGGTGATGGTGTGGGGGATAATGTTGGGGGATTGTGATGGTGTGGGGGGTAATTTTGGGGGTGGTGATGGTGTGGGGAAGAATGTTGGGGGGTGGTGATGGTGTGAGGCGATAATGTTGGGGGTGGTGATGGTGTAGTGGGTAATGTTGGGGGTTGGTGATGGCGTGGGGGATAACGTTGGGGTGGTGATGGTGTGGGGAATAATGTTGGGGGGGTGGTGATGGTGTGGGGGATAATGTTGGGGGGGTGGTGATGGTGTGGGGGATAATGTTGGGGGGTGGTGATGGTGTGAGGCGATAATGTTGGGGTCGTGGTGATGGTGTGGGGGATAATGTTGGGGGGTGGTGATGGTGTGTGGGATAATGTTGGGGGTGGTGATGTTGCATGGGGATAATGTTGGGGGTTAGTGATGGCGTGGGAGATAACGTTGGGGTGTGCTGATGGTGTGGGGGATAATGTTGGGGGGTGGTGAGGGTGCACGGGGATAATGTTGGGGGGTTGGTGATGGTGTGGGGGATAATGGGGGTGGTGATGGTGTGGGGGACAATGTTGGGGGTGGTGAGGGTGCTTGGGGATAATGTTGGGTCATGGTGATGGTGTGGGGGATAATTGTGGGAGATGGTGATGGTGTGGGGGATAATGTTCAGGGTGGTGATGTGAGGGGTAATGCTGGGGGGGTGGAGATGGTGTGGGGGATAATGTTCAGGGTGGTGATGTGAGGGGTAATGCTGGGGGGGTGGAGATGGTGTGGGGGATAATGTTGGGTGGGTGGTGATGGTGCAGGGGGATAATATTGGGGGGTTTTGATGGTATGGGGGGATAATGTTGGGTGCTGGTGATGGTGTGGGGGGATAATGTTGGGCGGTGGTGATGGTGTGGCGGGATAATGTTGGGGGTGGTGATGGTATGGGGGATAATGTTGGGAGCTGGTGATGGTGTGGGGGGATAATGTTGGGGGTGGTGATGTTGCATGGGGATAATGTTGGGGGTTAGTGATGGCATGGGGGATAACGTTGGGGTGTGGTGGTGGTGTGGGGGATAACGTTGGGGTGTGGTGGTGGTGTGGGGGACAATGTTGGGGGGTGGTGATGGTGTGAGGAGATACTGTTGGTGGGTGGTGAGGGTGTGGGGGATAATGTTGGGGGGTGGTGATGGTGTGGGGGATAATTGTGGGAGATGGTGATGCTGCACAGGGATAATGTTTGTGGGGGTGGTGAGAGTGCACGGGCATAATGTTGGTGGGTGATGAGGGTGCTTGGGGATAATGTTGGGGGGTGGTGATGGTGTGGGGGATAATGTTGGTGACGGTGATGGTGTGGGGGATAATATTCAGGGTGGTGATGTGAGGGGTAATGCTGGGGGTGGTGGAGATGGTGTGGGGGATAATGTTGGGGGGTGGTGTTGGTGTGGGGAATAATCTTGGGGATGGTGATGGTGTGGGGGGTAATGTTGGGGCTTGGTGATGGTGTGGGGGATAATGTTGGGGGCTGGTGATGGTGTGGGGAATAATCTTGGGGGGTGGTGATGGTGTGGGGGATAATCTTGGGTGGTGGTTATGGTGTGGGGGGTAATGTTGGGGGGTAATGTTGGGGTGTGGGGATGGTGTGGGGGGTAATCTTGGGTGGTGGTGATGGTGTGGGGGGTAATGTTGGGGGGTGGTGATGGTGTGGGGGATAATGTTGGGGGGTGCTGATGGTGTGATGGATAATGTTGGTGGGTGGTGATGGTGTGGGGGATAATCTTGGGTGGTGGTGATGGTGTGGGGGGTAATGTTGGGGGGTGGTGATGGTGTGGGGGATAATGTTGGGGGGTGGTGTTGGTGTGGGGAATAATCGTGGGGATGGTGATGGTGTGGGGGGTAATGTTGGGGTGTGGGGATGGTGTGGGGGGTAATGTTGGTGGTGGTGAGGGTGTGGGGAATAATCTTGGGGGGTGGTGATGGTGTGGGGGATAATCTTGGGTGGTGGTGATGGTGTGGGGGGTAATGTTGGGGGGTGGTGATGGTGTGGGGGATAATGTTGGGGGGTGGTGATGGTGTGGGGGGTAATTTTGGGGGTGGTGATGGTGTGGGGAAGAATGTTGGGGGGTGGTGATGGTGCAGGGGGTAATGTTGTGGGGGGTGATGGTGTGGGGAATAATTTTGGGGGGTGGTGATGGTGTGGGGGATAACGTTGGGGTGTGGTGAGGGTGCACGGGCATAATGTTGGGGGATGGTGATGGTGTGGGGAATAATTTTGGGGGGTGGTGATGGTGTGGGGGATAACGTTGGGGTGTAATGAGGGTGCACGGGCATAATGTTGGGGGATGGTGATGGTGTGGGGGATAACGTTGGGGTGTGGTGAGGGTGCACGGGCATAATGTTGGGGGATGGTGATGGTGTGGGGGATAATGTTGGGGGTGGTGATGGTGTGGGGGATAATGTTGGGGGTGGTGTGGGTGCTTGGGGATAATGTTGGGTCGTGGTGATGGTGTGGGGGATAATTGTGGGAGATGGTAATGGTGTGGGGGATAATGGTCTGGGTGGTGATGTGAGGGGTAATGCTGGGGTGGTGGAGATGGTGTGGGGGATAATGTTGGGTGGGTGGTGATGGTGCAGGGGGATAATATTGGGGGGTTTTGATGGTGCAGGGAGATAATGTTGGGGGGTGGTGATGGTATGGGGGGATAATGTTGGGAGCTGGTGATGGTGTGGGGGGATAATGTTGGGCAGTGGTGATGGTGTGGGGGGATAATGTTGGGGGTGGTGATGGTATGGGGGGATAATGTTGGGAGCTGGTGATGGTATGGGGGGATAATGTTGGGAGCTGGTGATGGTGTGGGGGATAATTGTGGGAGATGGTAATGGTGTGGGGGATAATGGTCTGGGTGGTGATGTGAGGGGTAATGCTGGGGTGGTGGAGATGGTGTGGGGGATAATGTTGGGGGGGTGGTGATGATGTGGGGGATAATGTTGGGGGGTGGTGAGGGTGCACGGGGATAATGTTGGGGGGGTGGTGATGGTGTGGGGCATAATATTGGGGGGTGGTGAGGGTGCACGGGGATAATGTTGGGGTGGTGGTGATGGTGTGGGGGATAATGTTGGGGTGTGGTGATGGTGTGGGGGGTAATGTTGGTGGGTGGTGATGGTGTGGGGGATAATGTTGGTGACGGTGATGGTGTGGGGGATAATGTTCAGGGTGGTGATGTGAGGGGTAATGCTGGGGGGGGTGGAGATGGTGTGGGTGATAATGTTGGGGGGTGGTGTTGGTGTGGGGAATAATCTTGGGGGGTGGTGATGGTGTGGAGGGTAATGTTGGGGCTTGGTGATGGTGTGGGGGATAATGTTGGGGGGTGCTGATGGTGTGGGGGATAATGTTGGGGCTTGGTGATGGTGTGGGGGATAATGTTGGGGGTGGTGATGGTGTGGCGGATAATTGTGGGAGATGGTGATGGTGTGGGGGATAATGTTGGGGATGGTGATGGTGTGGGGGATAATGTTCAGGGTGGTGATGTGAGGGGTAATGCTGGGGTGGTCGACATGGTGTGGGGGATAATGTTGGGTGGGTGGTGATGGTGCAGGGGGATAATATTGGGGAGTGGTGAAGGCGCAGGTGGATAATATTGGGGGGTTTTGATGGTGCAGGGAGATAATGTTGGGGGGTGGTGATGGTATGGGGGGATAATGTTGGGAGCTGGTGATGGTGTGGGGGGATAATGTTGGGCAGTGGTGATGGTGTGGGGGGATAATGTTGGGGGTGGTGATGGTATGGGGGGATAATGTTGGGAGCTGGTGATGGTATGGGGGGATAATGTTGGGAGCTGGTGATCGTGTTGGGGGGATAATGTTGGGGGGGTGGTGATGATGTGGGGGATAATGTTGGGGGGTGGTGAGGGTGCACGGGGATAATGTTGGGGGGGTGGTGATGGTGTGGGGCATAATATTGGGGGGTGGTGAGGGTGCACGGGGATAATGTTGGGGTGGTGGTGATGGTGTGGGGGATAATGTTGGGGTGTGGTGATGGTGTGGGGGGTAATGTTGGTGGGTGGTGATGGTGTGGGGGATAATGTTGGTGACGGTGATGGTGTGGGGGATAATGTTCAGGGTGGTGATGTGAGGGGTAATGCTGGGGGGGGTGGAGATGGTGTGGGTGATAATGTTGGGGGGTGGTGTTGGTGTGGGGAATAATCTTGGGGGGTGGTGATGGTGTGGAGGGTAATGTTGGGGCTTGGTGATGGTGTGGGGGATAATGTTGGTGGGTGCTGATGGTGTGGGGGATAATGTTGGGGCTTGGTGATGGTGTGGGGGATAATGTTGGGGGTGGTGATGGTGTGGCGGATAATTGTGGGAGATGGTGATGGTGTGGGGGATAATGTTGGGGATGGTGATGGTGTGGGGGATAATGTTCAGGGTGGTGATGTGAGGGGTAATGCTGGGGTGGTCGACATGGTGTGGGGGATAATGTTGGGTGGGTGGTGATGGTGCAGGGGGATAATATTGGGGAGTGGTGAAGGCGCAGGTGGATAATGTTGGGGGGTTTTGATGGTGCAGGGAGATAATGTTGGGAGGTGGTGCTGGTATGGGGGGATTTTGTTGGGCGGTGGTAATGGTGTGGGGGATAATGTTGGGGGGTGCTGTTGGTGTGGGGGATAATGTTGGTGGGTGATGAGGGTGCTTGGGGATAATGTTGGGGGTTAGTGATGGCGTGGGGGATAACGTTGGGGCGTGGTGGTGGTGTGGGGGATAATGTTGGGCGGTGGTGATGGTGTGGGGGATAATGTTGGGGGTTAGTGATGGCGTGGGGGATAACGTTGGGGTGTGGTGATGGTATAGGGGATAATGTTGGGTGGTGGTGATGGTGTGAGGAGATACTGTTGGGGGGTGGTGATGTTGTGGGGGGATAATGTTGGGGGTTAGTGATGGCGTGGGTGATAACGTTGGGGCGTGGTGGTGGTGTGGGGGATAATGTTAGGCGGTGGTGATGTTGTGGGGGATAATGTTGGGGTGTGGTGATGGTGTGGGGTATAATGTTGGGGGGTGGTGATGGTGCAGGGGGATAATATTGGGGAGTGGTGAAGGTGCAGGTGGATAATGTTGGGGGGTTTTGATGGTGCAGGGAGATAATGTTGGGAGGTGGTGATGGTGTCGGGGGATAATGTTGGGGGGTGGTGATGGTGTGGGGGATAATGTTGGGGGGTGGTGATGGTGTGGGGGATAATGTTGGGCGGTGGTGATGGTGTCGGGGGATAATGTTGGGCGGTGGTGATGGTGTGGGGGATAATGTTGGGCGGTGGTGATGGTGTCGGGGGATAATGTTGGGCGGTGGTGATGGTGTGGGGGATAATGTTGGGCGGTGGTGATGGTGTGGGGGTGATAATGTTGGGGGGTGCTGATGGTGTTGGGGGTAATGTTGGGGGGTGGTGATGGTGTTGGGGGAAATGTTGGGGGGTGGTGATGGTGTGGGGGGTAATGTTGGGGGGTGGTGATGGTGTGAGGAGATTCTGTTGGTGGATGGTGAGGGTGTGGGAGATAACATTGGGGGTGGTGATGGTGTGGGGGGATAATTGTGGGAGATGATGATGCTGCACGGGGATAATGTTTGGGGGGGTGGTGAGGGTGCACGGGCATAATGTTGGTGGGTGATGAGGGTGCCTGGGGATAATGTTGGGGGGTGGTGATGGTGTGGGGGATAATGTTGGTGGGTGATGAGGGTGCTTGGGGATAATGTTGGGGGGTGGTGATGGTGTGGGGGATAATGTTGGTGATGGTGTGGGGATAATGTTCAGGGTGGTGATGTGAGGGCTAATGCTGGGGGTGGTGGAGATGGTGTGGGGGATAATTTTGGGGGGTGGTGTTGGTGTGGGGAATAATCTTGGGGATAGTGATGGTGTGGGGGTAATGTTGGGGCTTGGTGATGGTGTGGGGGATAATGTTGGGGGCTGGTGACGGTGTGGGGGGTAATGTTGGGGTGTGGGGATGGTGTGGGGGGTAATGTTGGGGGTGGTGAGGGTGTGGGGAATAATCTTGGAGGGTGGTGATGGTGTGGGGGATAATCTTGAGTGGTGGTGATGGTGTGGGGGGTAATGTTGGGGGGGTGGTGATGGTGTGCGGGGATAATGTTGGGGGGTGGTGATGGTGTGGGGGGTAATGCTGGGGGGGTGGAGATGGTGTGGGGGATAATGTTGGGGGGGTGGTGTTGGTGTGGGGAATAATCTTGGGGGGTGGTGATGGTGTGGGGGGTAATGTTGGGGCTTGGTGATGGTGTGGGGGATAATGTTGGGGGGTGATGAGGGTGCTTGGGGATAATGTTGGGTGGTGGTGATGGTGTGGGGGATAATGTTCAGGGTGGTGATGTGAGGGGTAATGCTGGGGTGGTCGACATGGTGTGGGGGATAATGTTGGGTGGGTGGTGATGGTGCAGGGGGATAATATTGGGGGGTTTTGATGGTGCAGGGAGATAATGTTGGGAGGTGGTGCTGGTATGGGGGGATTTTGTTGGGCGGTGGTGATGGTGTGGGGGGATAATGTTGGGGATGGTGATGGTGTGGGGGATAATGTTCAGGGTGGTGATGTGAGGGGTAATGCTGGGGTGGTCGACATGGTGTGGGGGATAATGTTGGGTGGGTGGTGATGGTGCAGGGGGATAATATTGGGGAGTGGTGAAGGTGCAGGTGGATAATGTTGGGGGGTATTGATGGTGCAGGGAGATAATGTTGGGAGGTGGTGCTGGTATGGGGGGATAATGTTGGGCGGTGGTGATGGTGTGGGGGGATAATGTTGGGGGGTGGTGATGGTGTGGGGGATAATGTTGGGCGGTGGTGATGGTGTGGGGGTGATAATGTTGGGGGTGGTGATGGTGTCGGGGGGATAATGTTGGGGGGTGGTGATGGTGTGGGGGGTAATGTTGGGGTGTGGAGATGGTGTGGGGGTTAATGTTGGGGGTGGTGAGGGTGTGGGGAATAATCTTGGGGGGTGGTGATGGTGTGGGGGATAATGTTGGGGGGTGGTGATGGTGTGCGGGGATAATGTTGGGGGGTGGTGATGGTGTGGGGGGATAATGTTGGGGGGTGGTGATGGTGTCGGGGGATAATGTTGGGCGGTGGTGATGGTGTGGGGGATAATGTTGGGGGGTGGTGATGGTGTCGGGGGATAATGTTTGGCGGTGGTGATGGTGTGGGGGATAATGTTGGGCGGTGGTGATGGTGTGGGGGATAATGTTGGGGTGGTGATGGTGTGAGGAGATACTGTTGGGGGTTGGTGAGGGTGTGGGTGATAATGTTGGGGGGTGCTGATGGTGTGGGGGGATAATTGTGGGAGATGGTGATGCTGCACGGGGATAATGTTGGGGGTTGGTGATGGTGTGGGGGATAATGTTCAGGGTGGTGATGTGAGGGGTAATGCTGGGGCTGGTGTTGGTGTGGGGAATAATCTTGGGCGGTGGTGATGGTGTGGTGGATAATGTTGGGGGGTGGTGATGGTGTGGGGGGTAATGTTGGGGTGTGGAGATGGTGTGGGGGATAATCTTGGGTGGTGGTGATGGTGTGGGGGGTAATGTTGGGGGGTGGTGATGGTGTGGTTGATAATGTTGGGGGGTGGTGTTGGTGTGGGGGATAATGTTGGGGGTTAGTGACGGTGTGGGGGATAACAGGGTGTGGTGATGATGTGGGAGATAATGTTTGGCGTCGGTGATGGTGTGGGGGATAATGTTGGGGGGTGGTGAGGGTGCACGGGCATAATGTTCTGGGATGGTGATGGTGTGGGGGATAATGTTAGGGGGGTAATGGTGTGGGGGGATAATGTTGGGCGTCGGTAATGGTGTGGGAGATAATATTGGGGGTGGTGATGATGTGGGAATAATGTTGGGGATTGGTGATAGTGCGGTTCCTAATGTTGGGGGTGGTGATGGTGTAATAATGTTGGGGGTTGGTGATGGTGCAGGGGCATAATTTTGGGGGGGTTGTGATGGTGTGGGGGTTGGTGATGATGTGGGGGATAATTTTGGGTGTTGGTGATGGTGTTGGGGATAATGTTGGGGGTGGTGATACTGCGGGGCATAATGTTGGGGGTGGTGATACTGCAGGACATAATGTTGCGGGGTGGTGATGGTGCATGGGGATAATGTTGTGGGGTGGTGATGGTGTGGGGGATAAAGTTGGAGGTTGGTGATGGTGTGGGGGCACAACACTGGGGGTGGTGATGGTGCATAAGGATAACGTTGGGGGGTGGTGATGGTGTGGTAATAATGTTGGGGTTGGTGATGGTGCAGGGGCATAATGTTGGGGGGTTGTGATGGATGGGGGTATAATTTTGGGGGCGTGGTGATGTTGTGGGGGATAATGCTGGGGGTGGTGATGTTGTTGGGAGATATGCTGGGGATGGTGATAGTGTGGTTCATATTGTTGGGTGGTGGTGATGGTGCGGGGGGATAATGTTGGGAGCGGTGATGGTCAGGAGGATAATATTGGGGGTGGTGCTGGTGTGGGGGATAATGCTGGGGTTTTGATGGTGTTGGGGGATAATGTTGGGTGTTGGTGATGGTGTTGGGGGTTGGTGATGGTGTGGGGGATAATTTTGGGTGTTGGTGATGGTGTGGGGGATAATGTTGGGGGGTGGTGATGGTGTGAGGCGATAATGTTGGGGGGGCAGTGATGTTGCATGGGGATAATGTTGGGGGTTAGTGATGGCGTGGGGGATAACGTTGGGGTGTGGTGATGTTGCGGGGATAATGTTGGGGGGTGGTGAGGGTGCACGGGGATAATGTTGGGGGGGTGGTGATGGTGTGGGGGATAATGTTGGGGGTGGTGATGGTGTGGGGGATAATGTTGGTGGGTGATGAGGGTGCTTGGGGATAATGTTGGGGGGTGGTGATGGTGTGGCGGATAATTGTGGGAGATGGTGATGGTGTGGGGGATAATGTTGGGGATGGTGATGGTGTGCGGGATAATGTTCAGGGTGGTGATGTGAGGGGTAATGCTGGGGTGGTCGAGATGGTGTGTGGGATAATGTTGGGTGGGTGGTGATGGTGCAGGGGGATAATATTGGGGAGTGGTAAAGGTGCAGGTGGTTAATGTTGGGGGGTATTGATGGTGCAGGGAGATAATGTTGGGAGGTGGTGCTGGTATGGGGGGATACTGTTGGGCGGTGGTGATGGTGTGGGGGGATAATGTTGGGGGGTGGTGATGGTGTCGGGGGATAATGTTGGGCGGTGGTGATGGTGTGGGGGGATAATGTTGGGCGGTGGTGATGTTGTGGGGGGATAATGTTGGGCGGTGGTGATGCTGTGGGGGTGATAATGTTGGGGTGTGGTGATGTTGTGGGGGATAAAGTTGGGGGTTAGTGATGGCGTGGGGGATAACGTTGGGGCGTGGTAGTGGTGTGGGGGATAATGTTGGGAGGTGGTGATGGTGTGAGGGGATAATGTTGGGGGTGGTGATGTTGTGGGGGATAAAGTTGGGGGTTAGTGATGGCGTGGGGGATAACGTTGGGGCGTGGTAGTGGTGTGGGGGATAATGTTGGGAGGTGGTGATGGTGTGGGGGTATAATGTTGGACGGTGGTGATGGTGTGGGGGATAATGTTGGGCGGTGGTGATGGTGTGCGGGGATAATGTTGGGGGGTGGTGATGGTGTGAGGGGATACTGTTGGGGGTTGGTGAGGGTGTGTGTGATAATGTTGGGGGGTGGTGATGGTGTGGGGGGATAATTGTGGGAGATGGTGATGCTGCACGGGGATAATGTTGGGGGGTGGTGATGGTGTGGGGGATAATGTTGGGGGGTGGTGATGGTGTGGGTGGTAATGTTGGGGTGTGGAGATGGTGTGGGGGGTAATGTTGGGGGTGGTGAGGGCGTGGGGAATAATCATGGGTGGTGGTGATGGTGTGGGGGGTAATGTTGGGGATTGGTGATAGTGCGGTTCCTAATGTTGGGGGTGGTGATGGTGTAATAATGTTGGGGGTTGGTGATGGTGCAGGGGCATAATTTTGGGGGGGTTGTGATGGTGTGGGGGTTGGTGATGATGTGGGGGATAATTTTGGGTGTTGGTGATGGTGTTGGGGATAATGTTGGGGGTGGTGATACTGCGGGGCATAATGTTGCGGGGTGGTGATGGTGCATGGGGATAATGTTGTGGGGTGGTGATGGTGTGGGGGATAAAGTTGGGGTTTGGTGATGGTGTGGGGGCACAACACTGGGGGTGGTGATGGTGCATAAGGATAACGTTGGGGGGTGGTGATGGTGTGGTAATAATGTTGGGGGTTGGTGATGGTGCAGGGGCATAATTTTGGGGGGTTGTGATGGATGGGGGTATAAATTTTGGGGGCGTGGTGATGTTGTGGGGGATAATGCTAGGTGTGGTGATGTTGTTGGGAGATATGCTGGGGATGGTGATAGTGTGGTTCATATTGTTGGGTGGTGGTGATGGTGCGGGGGGATAATGTTGGGAGCGGTGATGGTCAGGAGGATAATATTGGGGGTGGTGCTGGTGTGGGGGATAATGCTGGGGTTTTGATGGTGTTGGGGGATAATGTTGGGTGTTGGTGATGGTGTTGGGGGTTGGTGATGGTGTGGGGGATAATTTTGGGTGTTGGTGATGATGTGGGGGATAATATTAGGGGGTGGTGATGGTGTGGGGGATAATGTTGGGGGGTGGTGATGGTGTGAGGCGATAATGTTGGGGGGGCAGTGATGTTGCATGGGGATAATGTTGGGGGTTAGTGATGGCGTGGGGGATAACGTTGGGGTGTGGTGATGTTGCGGGGATAATGTTGGGGGGTGGTGAGGGTGCACGGGGATAATGTTGGGGGGGTGGTGATGGTGTGGGGGATAATGTTGGGGGTGGTGAGGGCGTGGGGAATAATCTTGGGTGGTGGTGATGGTGTGGGGGGTAATGTTGGGGGGTGGTGATGGTGTGGTTGATAATGTTGGGGGGTGGTGTTGGTGTGGGGGATAATGTTGGGGGGTGGTGATGGTATGGGGGGTAATTTTGGGGGTGGTGATGGTGTGGGGAAGAATGTTTGGGGTGGTGATGTTGCACGGGGATAATGTTGGGGGTGTGGTGAGGGTGCACGGGGATAATGTTGGGGGTTAGTGATGGTGTTGGAGATAACGTTGGGGTGTGGTGAGGGTGCGCGGGGATAATGTTGGGGGGGTGGTGATGGTGTGGGGGATAATGTTGGGGGTGGTGAGAGTGCACGGGGATAATGTTGGGGGTGTGGTGAGGGTGCACGGGCATAATGTTGGGGGATGGTGATGGTGTGGGGGATAATGTTGGGGGTGGTGAGGGTGCTTGGGGATAATGTTGGGTCGTGGTGATGGTGTGGGGGATAATTGTGGGAGATGGTGATGGTGTGGGGGATAATGTTCAGGGTGGTGATGTGAGGGATAATGCTGGGGGGGTGGAGATGGTGTGGGGGATAATGTTGGGTGGGTGATGATGGTGTGGGGCGATAATGTTGGGGGTTAGTGATGGTGTGGGGGATAACGGGGTGTGGTGATGATGTGGGAGATAATGTTTGGCGTCGGTGATGGTGTGGGGGATAATGTTGGGGGGGTAATGGTGTGGGGGGATAATGTTGGGCGTCGGTGATGGTGTGGGGGATAATATTGGGGGTGGTGATGGTGTGGGGGGATAATGTTGGGCGTCGGTAATGGTGTGGGGGATAATATTGGGGGTGGTGATGGTGTGGGAATAATGTTGGGGATTGGTGATAGTGCGGTTCCTAATGTTGGGGGTGGTGATGGTGTAATAATGTTGGGGGTTGGTGATGGTGCAGGGGCATAATTTTGGGGGGGTTGTGATGGTGTGGGGGTTGGTGATGATGTGGGGGATAATTTTGGGTGTTGGTGATGGTGTTGGGGATAATGTTGGGGGTGGTGATACTGCGGGGCATAATGTTGCGGGGTGGTGATGGTGCATGGGGATAATGTTGTGGGGTGGTGATGGTGTGGGGGATAAAGTTGGGGGTTGGTGATGGTGTGGGGGCACAACACTGGGGGTGGTGATGGTGCATAAGGATAACGTTGGGGGGTGGTGATGGTGTGGTAATAATGTTGGGGGTTGGTGATGGTGCAGGGGCATAATTTTGGGGGGTTGTGATGGATGGGGGTATAAATTTGGGGGCGTGGTGATGTTGTGGGGGATAATGCTAGGTGTGGTGATGTTGTTGGGAGATATGCTGGGGATGGTGATAGTGTGGTTCATATTGTTGGGTGGTGGTGATGGTGCGGGGGGATAATGTTGGGAGCGGTGATGGTCAGGAGGATAATATTGGGGGTGGTGCTGGTGTGGGGGATAATGCTGGGGTTTTGATGGTGTTGGGGGATAATGTTGGGTGTTGGTGATGGTGTTGGGGGTTGGTGATGGTGTGGGGGATAATTTTGGGTGTTGGTGATGATGTGGGGGATAATATTAGGGGGTGGTGATGGTGTGGGGGATAATGTTGGGGGGTGGTGATGGTGTGAGGCGATAATGTTGGGGGGGCAGTGATGTTGCATGGGGATAATGTTGGGGGTTAGTGATGGCGTGGGGGATAACGTTGGGGTGTGGTGATGTTGCGGGGATAATGTTGGGGGGTGGTGAGGGTGCACGGGGATAATGTTGGGGGGGTGGTGATGGTGTGGGGGATAATGTTGGGGGTGGTGATGGTGTGGGGGATAATGTTGGGGGGTGGTGATGGTGTGGGGGATAATGTTGGTGGGTGATGAGGGTGCTTGGGGATAATGTTGGGGGGTGGTGATGGTGTGGCGGATAATTGTGGGAGATGGTGATGGTGTGGGGGATAATGTTGGGGATGGTGATGGTGTGGGGGATAATGTTCAGGGTGGTGATGTGAGGGGTAATGCTGGGGTGGTCGAGAAGGTGTGGGGGATAATGTTGGGTGGGTGTTGATGGTGCAGGGGGATAATATTGGGGAGTGGTGAAGGTGCAGGTGGTTAATGTTGGGGGGTATTGATGGTGCAGGGAGATAATGTTGGGAGGTGGTGCTGGTATGGGGGGATAATGTTGGGCGGTGGTGATGGTGTGGGGGGATAATGTTGGGGGGTGGTGATGGTGTCGGGGGATAATGTTGGGGGGTGGTGATGGTGTCGGGGGATAATGTTGGCTGGTGGTGATGGTGTGGGGGATAACGTTGGGGGTGGTGAGGGTGTGGGTGATAATGTTGGGGGTTAGTGATGGCGTGGGGGATAACGTTGGGGCGTGGTGGTGGTGTTGGGGATAATGTTGGGAGGTGGTGATGGTGTGGGGATATAATGTTGGGGGGTGGTGATGGTGTGGGGGATAATGTTGGGCGGTGGTGATGGTGTGGGGGATAATGTTGGGGGTGGTGATGGTGTGGGGATAATGTTGGGGGTTAGTGATGGCGTGGGGGATAACGTTGGGGGTGGTGAGGGTGTGGGTGATAATGTTGGGGGTGGTGATGGTGTGGGGGGATAATTGTGGGAGTTGGTGATGCTGCACGGGGCTAATGTTGGGGGGTGGTGATGGTGTGGGGGTTAATGTTGGGGGGTGGTGAGGGTGCACGGGGATAATGTTGTGGGATGGTGATGGTGTGGGGGATAATGTTGGGGGGGTAATGGTGTGGGGGGATAATGTGGGGGATAATACTAGGAGGTGGTGATGGTGTGGTGGATAATGTTGGGGGGTGGTGATGGTGTGAGGCGATAATGTTGGGGGGGCTGTGATGTTGCATGGGGATAATGTTGGGGGTTAGTGATGGCGTGGGGGATAACGTTGGGGTGTGGTGATGTTGCGGGGGATAATGTTGGGGGTTGGTGAGGGTGCACGGGGATAATGTTGGGGTGGTGGTGATAGTGTGGGGGATAATGTTGGGGGTGGTGATGGTGTGGGGGATAATGTTGGGGGGTGATGAGGGTGCTTGGGGATAATGTTGGGGGGTGGTGATGGTGTGGCGGATAATTGTGGGAGATGGTGATGGTGTGGGGGATAATGTTGGGGATGGTGATGGTTTGGGGGATAATGTTCAGGGTGGTGATGTGAGGGGTAATGCTGGGGTGGTCGAGATGGTGTGGGGGATAATGTTGGGTGGGTGGTGATGGTGCAGGGGGATAATATTGGGGAGTGGTGAAGGTGCAGGTGGATAATGTTGGGGGGTATTGATGGTGCAGGGAGATAATGTTGGGAGGTGGTGCTGGTATGGGGGGATAATGTTGGGCGGTGGTGATGGTGTGGGGGGATAATGTTGGGGGGTGGTGATGGTGTCGGGGGATAATGTTGGGCGGTGGTGATGTTGTGGGGGGATAATGTTGGGCGGTGGTGATGTTGTGGGGGGATAATGTTGGGCGGTGGTGATGGTGTGGGGGTGATAATGTTGGGGGTGGTGATGGTGTCGGGGGATTAATGTTGGGGGGTGGTGATGGTGTTGGGGGTAATGTTGGGCGGTGGTGATGGTGTGGGGGGATAATGTTGGGGGTGGTGATGGTGTGGGGGGATAATGTTGGGGGTGGTGATGTTGCATGGGGATAATGTTGGGGGTTAGTGATGGCGTGGGGGATAACGTTGGGGCGTGGTGGTGGTGTGGGGGATAATGTTGGGGAGTGGTGAGGGTGTGGGGGATAATGTTGGGGGGTGGTGATGGTGTGGGGGATAATGTTGGGGGGTGGTGATGGTGCAGGGGGATAATATTGGGGAGTGGTGAAGGTGCAGGTGGATAATGTTGGGGGGTATTGATGGTGCAGGGAGATAATGTTGGGAGGTGGTGCTGGTATGGGGGGATAATGTTGGGCGGTGGTGATGGTGTGGGGGGATAATGTTGGGGGGTGGTGATGGTGTCGGGGGATAATGTTGGGCGGTGGTGATGTTGTGGGGGGATAATGTTGGGCGGTGGTGATGTTGTGGGGGGATAATGTTGGGCGGTGGTGATGGTGTGGGGGTGATAATGTTGGGGGTGGTGATGGTGTCGGGGGATTAATGTTGGGGGGTGGTGATGGTGTTGGGGGTAATGTTGGGCGGTGGTGATGGTGTGGGGGGATAATGTTGGGGGTGGTGATGGTGTGGGGGGATAATGTTGGGGGTGGTGATGTTGCATGGGGATAATGTTGGGGGTTAGTGATGGCGTGGGGGATAACGTTGGGGCGTGGTGGTGGTGTGGGGGATAATGTTGGGAGGTGGTGATGGTGTGGGGGTATAATGTTGGGCGGTGGTGATGGTGTGGGGGATAATGTTGGGGGTGGTGATTGTGTGGGGGATAATGTTGGGGGGTGGTGATGGTGTGGGGGATAATGTTGGGGGGTGGTGATGGTGTTGGGGGATAATGTTGGGGGGTGGTGATGGTGTGGGGGATAATGTTGGGCGGTGGTGATGGTGTGGGGGATAATGTTGGGCGGTGGTGATGGTGTGGGGGATAATGTTGGGGGTGGTGATTGTGTGGGGGATAATGTTGGCGGTGGTGATGGTGTACGGGGATAATGTTGGGGGTGGTGATGATGTGCGGGGATAATGTTGGGGGTGGTGATGGTGTGGGGATAATGTTGGGGGTTAGTGATGGCGTGGGGGATAACGTTGGGGTGTGGTGAGGGTGTGAGGGTATACTGTTGGGAGGCGGTGAGGGTGTGGGTGATAATGTTGGGGGGTGGTGATGGTGTGGGGGGATAATTGTGGGAGATGGTGATGCTGCATGGGGATAATGTTGGGGGGTGGTGATGGTGTGGGGGATAATGTTGGTGTTGGTGATGGTGATGGTGTGGGGGATAATGTTCAGGGTGGTGATGTGAGGGGTAATGCTGGGGATGGTGTTGGTGTGGGGAATAATCTTGGCGGGTGGTGATGGTGTGGGGGGTAATGTTGGGGGTGGTGAGGGTGTGGGGAATAATCTTGGGGGGTGGTGATGGTGTGGGGGATAATCTTGGGTGGTGGTGATGGTGTGGGGGGTAATGTTGGGGGGTGGTGATGGTGTGGGGGGTAATGTTGGGGGGTGGTGATGGTGTGGGGGATAATGTTGGGGGGTGGTGATGGTGCGGGGGGTAATGTTGGGGGGTGGTGATGGTGTGGGGGGTAATGTTGGGGGGTGGTGATGGTTTGGGGAATAATGCTGGAGGTGGTGATGGTGTGGGGAAGAATGTTGGGGGCTGGTGATGGTGCAGGGGGTAATGTTGGGGGGTGGTGATGGTGTGGGGGATAATGTTGGGGGGTGGTGATGGTTTGGGGAATAATGCTGGAGGTGGTGATGGTGTGGGGAAGAATGTTGGGGGCTGGTGATGGTGCAGGGGGTAATGTTGGGGGGTGGTGATGGTGTGGGGAATAATTTTGGGGGGTGGTGATGGTGTGGGGGGTAATTGTGTGGGTGGTGATGGTGTGGGGAAGAATGTTGGGGGTGGTGATGGTGCAGGGGGTAATGTTGGGGGGTGGTGATGGTGTGGGGGATAATGTTGGGGATGGTGAGGGTGCTTGGGGATAATGTTGGGCATTGGTGATGGTGTGGGGGATAATTGTGGGAGATGGTGATGGTGTGGGGGATAATGTTCAGGGTGGTGATGTGAGGGGTAATGCTGGGGGGGTGGTGATGGTGTGGGGGATAATGTTGGGAGGTGGTGATGGTGTGGGGATAATGTTGCGGGGTGGTAATGGTGTGGGAAATAATCTTGGGGTTTGGTGATGGTGTGGGGGATAATCTTGGGGGGTGGAGATGGTGTGGGGGGTAATGTTGGGGGTGGTGATGGTGTGGGGGATAATGTTGTGGGGTGGTGATGGTGTGGGTGGATAATGTTGTGAGTGGTGATGGTGTGGGGGATAACGGGGTGTGGTGATGGTGTGGGGGATTAAGTTGGGGGGTGGTGATGGTGTGGGGGGATAATGTTGGGGGGTGGTGATGGTGTGAGGGGATACTGTTGGGGGGTGGTGTGGGTGTGGGGGATAATGTTGGGGGGTGGTGATGGTGTGAGGGGATATTGTTGGGGGGTGGTGATGGTGTGGGGGATAATGTTGGGCGGTGGTGATGGTGTGGGGGAAAATAGTGGGAGATGGTGATGGTGTGGAGGATAATGTTCAGGGTGGTGATGTGAGGGGTAATGCTGGGGTGGGCGAGATTGTGTGGGGAATAAAGTTGGGGGTTAGTGATGGTGTGGGTGATAACGTTGGGGTGTGGTGATGGTGTGGGGGGATAATGTTGGGCGGTGGTGATGGTGTGGGGGATAATGTTGGGCGGTGGTGATGGTGTGGGGGATAATGTTGGGGGGGTGGTGATGGTGTGGGGGGATAATGTTGGGCGGTGGTGATGGTGTGGGGGATAATGTTGGGCAGTGGTGATGGTGTGGGAGATAATGTTGAGGGTTGGCGATGGTGCACGGGGATAATGTTGGGGGGTGGTGACGTTGGGGGGCATAATATTGCGGAGTGGTGATGGCGTGGGGGATAATGTTGGGGGTTGGTGATGGTGCATGGGGATAATGTTGGGGGGTGGTGATGGGACGGAGCGTAATGTTGGTGGGTGGTGATGGTGTGGGGGTTAGTGATGGTGTGGGGCATCATGTTGGGGGGTGGTGATGGTGTGGGGGATAGTGATGGTGTGGGGCGTCATGTTGGGGGATGGTGATGGTGTGGGGGTATAATGATGGGGGGTGGTGATGTTTTGGGGGATAATGCTGGGGTGGTGATGGTGTGGGGGATAATGTTGGGGTGGTGTTGGTGTGGGGGATAATGTTGGGGGTGGTGACGATGCGGGGGGATAAAGTTGGGGGTTGGTGAAGGTGTGGGGGATAATGTTGGGGGTGGTGATGTTGTGGGGGATAATGCTGGGGTGGTGATGGTGTGGGGGGTAATGTTGGGGGTGGTGTTGGTGTGGGGGATAATGTTGGGCTTCGGTGATGGTGTGGGGGGATAATGTTGGGGGGGTGATGGTGTGGGGGGATAATGTTGGGAGGTGGTAATGGTATGGGGGATAATGCTGGGGGTGGTGTTGGTGTGGGGGGATAATGTTGGGCGTCGGTGATGGTGTGGGGATAATGTTGGGGGGTGGTAATGGTGTGGGGAATAATCTTGGGGGGGTGGTGATGGTGTGGGGGATAATCTTGGGGGGTGGTGATGGTGTGGGGGGTAATGTTGGGGGTGGTGATGGTGTGGGGGATAATGTTGGGGGGTGGTGATGGTGTGGGTGGATAATGTTGTGAGTGGTGATGGTGTGGGGGATAATGTTGGGCGGTGGTGATGTTGCACGGGGATAATGTTGGGGGTTAGTGTTGGTGTGGGGGATAACGGGGTGTGGTGATGGTGTGGGGGATTAAGTTGGGGGGTGGTGATGGTGTGGGGGGATAATGTTGGGGGGTGGTGATGGTGTGAGGGGATACTGTTGGGGGGTGGTGTGGGTGTGGGGGATAATGTTGGGGGGTGGTGATGGTGTGAGGGGATACTGTTGGGGGGTGGTGTGGGTGTGGGGGATAATGTTGGGGGGTGGTGATGGTGTGAGGGGATACTGTTGGGGGGTGGTGATGGTGTGGGGGGATAATGTTGGGGGATGGTGATGGTGTGGGGGATAATGTTGGGGGGTGGTGATGGTGTGGGGGAAAATTGTGGGAGATGGTGATGGTGTGGGGGATAATGTTCAGGGTGGTGATGTGAGGGGTAATGCTGGGGTGGGCGAGATTGTGTGGGGAATAAAGTTGGGGGTTAGTGATGGTGTGGGGGGATAATGTTGGGCGGTGGTGATGGTGTGGGGGATAATGTTGGGCGGTGGTGATGGTGTGGGGGATAATGTTGGGGGTGGTGATGTTGTGGGGGATAATGCTGGGGGTGGTGATGGTGTGGGGGGTAATGTTGGGGGTGGTGTTGGTGTGGGGGATAATGTTGGGCTTTGGTGATGGTGTGGGGGGATAATGTTGGGGGGGTGATGGTGTGGGGGGATAATGTTGGGAGGTGGTAATGGTATGGGGGATAATGTTGGGGGTGGTGTTGGTGTGGGGGGATAATGTTGGGCGTCGGTGATGGTGTGGGGGGATAATGTTGTGGGGTGGTGGTGGTGGGGGGGGATAATGTTGGAGGGGTAATGGTGTGGGGGGATAATGTTGGGAGGTGATAATGGTATGGGGGATAATGTTGGGGCTGGTGTTGGTGTGGGGGGATAATGTTGGGCGTCGGTGATGGTGTGGGGGATAATATTGGGGGTGGTGATGGTGTGGGAATAATGTTGGGGGTTGGTGATGGTGCAGGGGCATAATTTTGGGCGGGTTGTGATGGTGTGGGGGTATAATTTTGTGGGCGTGGTGATGTTGTGGGGGATAATGCTGGGTGTGGTGATGTTGTTGGGGGATATGCTGGGGATGGTGATAGTGTGGTTCATATTGTTGGGTGGTGGTGATGGTGCGGGGGGATAATGTTGGGAGCGGTGATGGTCAGGAGGATAATATTGGGAGTGGTGCTGGTGTGGGGGATAATGCTGGGGTTTTGATGGTGTTGGGGGATAATGTTGGGTGTTGGTGATGGTGTTGGGGGTTGGTGATGGTGTGGGGGATAATTTTGGGTGTTGGCGATGGTGTTGTGGATAATGTTGGGGTGTGATGATACTGCAGGGCATAATGTTGAGGGGTGGTGATGGTGCATGGGGATAATGTTGGGGGGTGGTAATGATGTGGGGGATAATGCAGGGGGTGGTGATGGTGTTGGGGGATAATTCTGGGGGTGGAGATGGGGTTGGGGGTTGGTGATGGTGTGGGGAATAATGTTGGGAGTTGGTGATGGTGTGGGGGGTTAATGTTGGGGTGTGGTGATGGTGTGGGGGATAATGCTGGGGGTGGTGATGGTGTGGGGGATAATGCAGGGGGTGGTGATGGTGTAGGGGGATAATGTTGGGGTGTGGTGATGGTGTGGGGGATAATGTTGGGGGGTGGTGATGGTGTGGGGGATAATGTTGGGGGGTGGTGATGGTGTGGGGGATAATGTTGGGAGGTGGTGATGGTGTGGGGGATAATGTTGGGGGGTGGTGATGGTGTGGGGGATAATGTTGGGAGGTGGTGATGGTGTGGGGGATAATGTTGGGGGGTGGTGATGGTGTGGGGGATAATGTTGGGGGGTGGTGATGGTGTGGGGGATAATGTTGGGGGGTGGTGATGGTGTGGGGGATAATGCTGGGGGTGGTGATGGTGTGGGGGATAATGCAGGGGGTGGTGATGGTGTAGGGGGATAATGTTGGGGTGTGGTGATGGTGTGGGGGATAATGTTGGGGGGTGGTGATGGTGTGGGGGATAATGTTGGGGGGTGGTGATGGTGTGGGGGATAATGCTGGGGGTGGTGATGGTGTGGGGGGATAATTTTGGGTGGTGGTGATGTTGCACCGGGATAATATTGGGGGGTGATGATGGTTTGGGGGAATAATGTTGGGGGTGGTGATGGTGTGGTGGATAATGTTAGAGGTTGGTGACGGTGTATGGGGATAATGCTAGGAGTGGTGATGGTGTAGGGGATAATGTTGGGGGTGTTGATGGTGTGGGGGGATAATGTTAGAGGTTGGTGACGGTGTATGGGGATAATGTTGGGGGGTGGTGATGATGTGGGGGATAATGCAGGGGGTGGTGATGGTGTAGGGGGATAATTCTGGGGGTGGAGATGGTGTGGGTGATAATGTTGGGGGTGGTGATGGTGTGGGGGATAATGGGGGGTGGTGATGGTGCATGGGGATAATGTTGGGGGGTGGTGATGATGTGGGGGATAATGCAGGGGGTGGTGATGGTGTAGGGGGATAATTCTGGGGGTGGAGATGGTGTCGGGATTAATGTTGGGGGTTGGTGACGGTGTATGGGGATAATGTTGGGGGGTGGTGATGGTGTGGGGGATAATGTTGGGGGTGGTGATGGTGTTGGGGATAATGTTGGGGGTGTTGATGGTGTGGGGGGATAAGGTTGGAGGTTGGTGACGGTGTATGGGGATAATGTTAGGAGTGGTGATGGTGTGGGGGGTAATGTTGGGGGGTGGTGATGGTGTGAGGGATAATGCTGGGGGTGGTGATGGTGTGGGGGATAATGCTGGGGGTGGTGATGGTGTGGGGGATAATGTTGGGGGGTGGTGATGGTGTGGGGGATAATGCTCGGGGTGGTGATGGTGTGGGGGATAATGCTGGGGGTGGTGATGGTGTGGGGGATAATGCTGGGGGTGGTGATGGTGTGGGGGATAATGTTGGGGGGTGGTGATGGTGTGGGGGATAATGTTGGGGTTTGGTGATGGTGTGGGGCAAAATGTTGGGGGGTGGTGATGGTGCATGGGGATAATGTTGGGGGGTGGTGATGATGTGGGGGATAATGCAGGGGGTGGTGATGGTGTAGGGGGATAATTCTGGGGGTGGAGATGGTGTCGGGATTAATGTTGGGGGTTGGTGATGGTGTATGGGGATAATGTTGGGGGGTGGTGATGGTGTGGGGGATAATGTTGGGGGTGGTGATGGTGTTGGGGATAATGTTGGGGGGTGGTGATGGTGTGGGGGGATAATTTTGGAGGTTGCTGACGGTGTATGGGGATAATGTTGGGGGTGGTGATGATGTGGGGGATAATGCAGGGGGTGGTGATGGTGTAGGGGGATAATTCTGGGGGTGGAGATGGTGTCGGGATTAATGTTGGGGGTTGGTGATGGTGTATGGGGATAATGTTGGGGGGTGGTGATGGTGTGGGGGATAATGTTGGGGGTGGTGATGGTGTTGGGGATAATGTTGGGGGGTGGTGATGGTGTGGGGGGATAATTTTGGAGGTTGCTGACGGTGTATGGGGATAATGTTGGGGGTGGTGATGGTATGGGGGGATAATTTTGGGGGTGTTGATGGTGTGGGGGGGATAAGGTTGGAGGTTGGTGACAGTGTATGGGGATAATGTTAGGAGTGGTGATGGTGTGGGGGATAATGTTGGGGGTGGTGATGGTGTGGGGGATAATGTTGGGGGGTGGTGATGGTGTGGGGGATAATGCTAGGGGTCGGTGATGGTGTGGGGGACAATGTTGGGGATGGTGATGTTGTGGGCGGATCATGTTGGGGGTTAGTGATGGTGCGGTGCGTAATGTTGGGGGGTGGTGATATTGCACAGAGATAATGTTGGGCGTGGTGATGGTGTGGGGGGATAATGTTGGCCGTGGTGATGGTGTGGGGGATAATGTTGGGGGCGGTGATGGTGTGGGGTGATAATGTTGGGGGCGGTGATGGTGTGGGGGGTAGTGTTGGCGGTTGGTGATGGTGTGGGGGATAATGTTGGGGGTGGTGTGGTGCACGGGGATAATGTTGGGGATGGTGATGTTGTGGGTGGATCATGTTGGGGGTGGGGATGGTGCGGTGCGTAATGTTGGGGGGTGGTGATATTGCACAGAGATAATGTTGGGCGTGGTGATGGTGTGGGGGGATAATGTTGGGCGTGGTGATGGTGTGGGGGATAATGTTGGGGGCAGTGATGGTGTGGGGGATAATGTTGGGGGTGGTGTGGTGCACGGGGATAATGTTGGGGATGGTGATGTTGTGGGTGGATAATGTTGGGGGTGGTGACGGTGCAGGGGCAATAATGTTGGGGATGGTGATGGTGTGGGGGATAATGTTGGGGGCGGTGATGGTGTGGGGTGATAATGTTGGGGGGCGGTGATGGTGTGGGGGATAATGTAGGGGTGTGGTGATGGTGTGGGGGATAATGTTGGGGCCGGTGATGGTGTGGGGGGGTAATGTTTGGGGGTGGTGATGGTGTGGGGGGTAGTGTTGACGGTCGGTGATGGTGTGGGGGATAATGTTGGGGGTGGTGTGGTGCACGGGGATAATGTTTGGGATGGTGATGTTGTGGGTGGATAATGTTGGGGGGTGGTGAGGGTGCAGGGGGACGATGTTTGGGTTGGTGATGGTGCGGTGCATAATGTTGGAGGGTGGTGATGTTGCACGGAGATAATGTTGGGCGTGGTGATGGTGCGGGGGAATAATGTTGGGGGTTGGTGATATGTATGGGGTGATAATGCTCGGGGTGGTGATGGTGTGGGGGGATAATATTGGGGGTTGTGATGGTTTGGGGGCATAATGTTGGGGGTGGTGATGGTGTGGGAGATAACGTTGGGGGTCGGTGATGGTTCAGGGGCATAATGTTGGGCAGTGGTGATGTTGTGGGGGGATAATGCAGAGGGTGATGATGGTGCGGGGGGATAATGTTGGGGGTAGGTGATGGTGTGGAGTCAGTATTGATGTGACTGTATGCTGATGGTGTTGGGAGTCAGTATCGATGCGACTGTGCACTAATGGTGTTGGGGGTCAGTATTGATGTGACTGTATGCCGATGGTGTTGGGACTCAGTATTGATGTGACTGTATGCTGATGGTGTTGGGGGTCAGTATTGATGTGACTGTAAGCCGATGGTGTTGGGGGTCAGTATTGATGTGACTGTGTGCTGATGGTGTTGGGGGTCAGTATTGATGTGACTGTATGCTGATGGTGTTGGGGGTCAGTATTGATGTGACTGTACACTGAAGGTGTTGGGGGTCAGTATTGATGTGACTGTATGCCGATGGTGTTGGGGATCAGTCTTGATGTGACTGTTTGCTGATGGTGTTGGGGGTCAGTATTGATGTGACTGTATGCCGATGGTGTTGGGAGTCAGTATTGATGTGATTGTATGCCGATGGTGTTGGGAGTCATTATTGATTTGACTGTATGCCGATGGTGTTGGGGGTCAGTATTGATGTGACTGTATGCCGATGGTGTTGGGGGTCAGTATTGAAGTGACTGTATGCCGATGGTGTCGGGAGTCAGTATTGATGTGATTGTATGCCGATGGTGTTGGGGGTCAGTATTGATGTGACTGTATGCCGATGGTATTGGGGGTCAGTATTGATGTGACTGTATGCTGATGGTGTTGGGAGTCAGTATTGATGTGACTGTATGCCGATGGTATTGGGGGTCAGTATTGATGTGACTGTATACTGATGGTGTTGGGAGTCAGTATTGATGTGACTGTATGCCGATGCTGTTGGGGGTCAGTATTGATGTGACTGTATGCTGATGGTGTTGGGAGTCAGTATTGATGTGACTGTATGCCGATGGTATTGGGGGTCAGTATTGATGTGACTGTATGACGATGGTGTTGGGGGTCAGTATTGATGTGACTGTATGCCGATGGTGTTGGGAGTCAGTATTGATGTGACTGTACACTGATGGTGTTGGGGGTCAGTATTGATGTAACTGTATGCCGATGGTGTTGGGAGTCAGTATTGATGTGACTGTATGCCGATGGTGCTGGGAGTCAGTATTGATGTGGCTGTATGCCGATGGTGTTGGGAGTCAGTATTGATGTGACTGTATGCCGATGGTGCTGGGAGTCAGTATTGATGTGACGGTATGCCGATGGTGTTGGGGGTCAGTATTGATGTGACTGTATGCCGATGGTGTTGGGAGTCAGTATTGATGTGACTGTACACTGATGGTGTTGGGAGTCAGTATTGATGTGACTGTATGCCGATGGTGTTGGGAGTCAGTATTGATGTGACTGTACACTGATGGTGTTGGGAGTCAGTATTGATGTGACTGTACACTGATGGTGTTGGGAGTCAGTATTGATGTGACTGTACACTGATGGTGTTGGGGGTCAGTATTGATGTGGCTGTATGCCGATGGTGTTGGGGGTCAGTATTGATGTGACTGTATGCCGATGGTGTTGGGGGTCAGTATTGATGTGACTGTACACTGATGGTGTTGGGGGTCAGTATTGATGTGACTGTATGCCGATGGTGTTGGGGGCCAGTATTGATGTGACTGTATGCCGATGGTGTTAGGGGTCAGTATTGATGTGACTGTATGCCGATGGTGTTGGGGGTCAGTATTGATGTGACTTTATGCCGATGCTGTTTGGAGCCAATATTGATGTGACTGTATGCCGATGGTGTTGGGACTCAGTATTGATGTGACTGTATGCTGATGGTGTTGGGGGTCAGTATTGATGTGACTGTATGCCGATGGTGTTGGGGGTCAGTATTGATGTGACTGTGTGCTGATGGTGTTGGGTGTCAGTATTGATGTGACTGTATGCTGATGGTGTTGGGGGTCAGTATTGATGTGACTGTACACTGAAGGTGTTGGGGGTCAGTATTGATGTGACTGTATGCCGATGGTGTTGGGGGTCAGTCTTGATGTGACTGTTTGCTGATGGTGTTGGGGGTCAGTATTGATGTGACTGTATGCCGATGGTGTTGGGAGTCAGTCTTGATTTGACTGTATGCCGATGGTGTTAGGAGTCAGTATTGATTTGACTGTATGCCGATGGTGTTGGGGGTCAGTATTGATGTGACTGTATGCCGATGGTGTTGGGGGTCAGTATTGAAGTGAATGTATGCCGATGGTGTCGGGAGTCAGTATTGATGTGATTGTATGCCGATGGTGTTGGGGGTCAGTATTGATGTGAGTGTATGCCGATGGTATTGGGGGTCAGTATTGATGTGACTGTATGCTGATGGTGTTGGGAGTCAGGATTGATGTGACTGTATGCCGATGGTATTGGGGGTCAGTATTGATGTGACTGTATGCTGATGGTGTTGGGAGTCAGTATTGATGTGACTGTATGCCGATGCTGTTGGGGGTCAGTATTGATGTGACTGTATGCTGATGGTGTTGGGAGTCAGTATTGATGTGACTGTATGCCAATGGTATTGGGGGTCAGTATTGATGTGACTGTATGACGATGGTGTTGGGGGTCAGTATTGATGTGACTGTATGCCGATGGTGTTGGGGGTCAGTATTGATGTGACTGTATGCCGATGGTATTGGGGGTCAGTATTGATGTGACTGTATGCCGATGATGTTGGGAGTCAGTATTGATGTGACTGTACACTGATGGTGTTGGGGGTCAGTATTGATGTGGCTGTATGCCGATGGTGTTGGGAGTCAGTATTGATGTGACTGTATGCCGATGGTGCTGGGAGTCAGTATTGATGTGACGGTATGCCGATGGTGTTGGGGGTCAGTATTGATGTGACTGTATGCCGATGGTGCTGGGAGTCAGTATTGATGTGACGGTATGCCGATGGTGTTAGGGGTCAGTATTGATGTGACTGTACACTGATGGTGTTGGGAGTCAGTATTGATGTGACTGTACACTGATGGTGTTGGGGGTCAGTATTGATGTGACTGTACACTGATGGTGTTGGGGGTCAGTATTGATGTGATTGTATGCCGATGGTGTTGGGGGTCAGTATTGATGTGACTGTATGCCGATGGTGTTGGGGATCAGTATTGATGTGACTGTATGCCGATGGTGTTAGGGGTCAGTATTGATGTGACTGTATGCCGATGGTGTTGGGGGTCAGTATTGATGTGACTTTATGCCGATGGTGTTTGGAGCCAGTATTGATGTGACTGTATGCCGATGGTGTTGGGGGTCAGTATTGATGTGACTGTGTGCCGATGGTGTTAGGAGTCAGTATTGATGTGAATGTATGCGGATGGTGTTGGGGATCAGTATTGATGTGACTGTATGCTGATGGTGTTGGAGGTCAGTATTGATGTAACTGTATGCCGATGGTGTTGGGAGTCAGTATTGATGTGACTGTATGCCGATGGTATTGGGGGTCAGTATTGATGTGACTGTATGCTGATGGTGTTGGGAGTCAGTATTGATGTGACTGTATGCCGATGGTGTTGAGGGTCAGTATTGATGTGACTGTATGCCGATGGTGTTGGGGGTCAGTATTGATGTGACTGTATGCCGATGGTGTTGGGGGTCAGTATTGATGTAACTGTATGCCGATGGTGTTGGGGGTCAGTATTGATGTGACTGTATGCCGATGGTATTGGGGGTCAGTATTGATGTGACTGTATGCTGATGGTGTTGGGAGTCAGTATTGATGTGACTGTATGCCGATGGTGTTGGGGGTCAGTATTGATGTAACTGTATGCCGATGGTGTTGGGGGTCAGTATTGATGTGACTGTATGCCAATGGTGTTAGGAGTCAGTATTGATGTGACTGTATGCCGATGGTGTTGGGGGTCAGTATTGATGTGACTGTATGCCGATGGTGTTGGCGGTCAGTATTGATGTGACTGTATGCCGATGGTGTTGGGGGTCAGTATTGATGTGACCGTACACTGATGGTGTTGGGTGTCAGTATTGATGTGACTGTATGCCGATGGTGTTGGGAGTGAGTATTGATGTGACTGTATGCCGATGGTGTTGGGAGTCAGTATTAATGTGACTGTATGCCGATGGTGTTGGGAGTCAGTATTGATGTGAATGTATGCCGATGGTGTTAGGAGTCAGTATTGATGTGACTGTACGCCGATGGTGTTGGGGGTCAGTATTGATATAACTGTATGCCGATGGTGTTGGGGGTCAGTATTGATGTGACTGTATGCCGATGGTGTTGGGGGTCAGTATTGATGTAACTGTATGCCGATGGTGTTGGGAGTCAGTATTGATGTGACTGTATGCCGATGGTGTTGGGGGTCAGTACTGATGTAACTGTGTGCAGATGGTGTGGAGTCAGTATTGATGTGACTGTATGCTGAAGGTGTTGGGAGTCAGTATTGATGTGACTGTATGCTGATGGTGTTAGGAGTCTGTATTAATGTGACTGTATGCCGATGGTGTTGGGAGTCAGTATTGATGTGACTGTATGCCGATGGTGTTGGGGGTCAGTATTGATGTGACTGTATGCCGATGGTGTTGGGGCTAGTATTGATGTGACTGTACACTGATGGTGTTGGGTGTCAGTATCGATGTGACTGTATGCCGATGGTGTTGGGTTTCAGTATTGATGTGACTGTATGCTGATGGTGTTGGGTGTCAGTATTGATGTGACTGTATGCCGATGGTGTTGGGAGTCAGTATTGATGTGACTGTATGCCGATGGTGTTGGGGGTCAGTATTGATGTGATTGTATGCCGATGGTGTTGGGGGTCAGTTTTGATGTGACTGTATGCCGATGGTGTTGGGAGTCAGTATTGATGTGACTATATGCTGATGGTGTTGGGGGTCTGTATTGATGTGACTGTATGCTGATGGTGTTGGGAGTCAGTATTGATGTAACTGTACGCTGATGTTGTTGGGTGTCAGTATTGATGTGACTGTATGCCGATGGTGTTGGGAGTCAGTATTGATGTGACTTTATGCCGATGGTGTTTGGAGCCAGCATTGATGTGACTGTATGCCAATGGTGTTGGGGGTCAGTATTGATGTGACTGTATGCCGATGGTGTTAGGAGTCAGTATTGATGTGAATGTATGCCGATGGTGTTGGGGGTCAGTATTGATGTGACTGTATGCTGATGGTGTTGGGGGTCAGTATTGATGTAACTGCATGCCGATGGTGTTGGGAGTCAGTATTGATGTGACTGTATGCCGATGGTGTTGAGGGTCAGTATTGATGTGACTGTATGCCGATGGTGTTGGGTGTCAGTATTGATGTGACTGTATGCCGATGGTGTTGGGGGTCAGTATTGTTGTAACTGTATGCCGATGGTGTAGGGGGTCAGTATTGATGTAACTGTATGCCGATGGTGTTGGGGGTCTGTATTGATGTGACTGTATGCCGATGGTGTTGGTAGTCAGTATTGATGTAATTGTATGCCGATGGTGTTGGGGGTCAGTATTGATGAGACTGTATGCCGATGGTGTTAGGAGTCAGTATTGATGTAACTGTATGCCGATGGTGTTGGGGGTCAGTATTGATGTGACTGTATGCCGATGGTGTTGGTAGTCAGTATTGAAGTAACTGTATGCCGATGGTGTTGGGGGTCAGTATTGATGTGACTGTATGCCGATGGTGTTGGGTGTCAGTATTGATGTAACTGTATGCCGATGGTGTTGAGGGTCAGTATTGATGTAACTGTATGCCGATGGTGTTGGGGGTCAGTATTGATGTGACTGTATGCCGATGGTGTTAGGAGTCAGTATTGATGTAACTGTATGCCGATGGTGTTGGAGGTCAGTATTGATGTGACTGTATGCCGATGGTGTTGGGGGTCAGTTTTGATGTAACTGTATGCCGATGGTGTTGGGGGTCAGTATTGATGTGACTGTATGCCGATGGTGTTGGTAGTCAGTATTGATGTAACTGTATGCCGATGGTGTTGGGGGTCAGTGTTGATGTGACCGTACACTGATGGTGTTGGGTGTCAGTATTGATGTGACTGTATGCCGATGGTGTTGGGGGTCAGTATTGATGTAACTGTGTGCAGATGGTGTGGAGTCAGTATTGATGTGACTGTATGCTGAAGGTGTTGGGAGTCAGTATTGATGTGACTGTGTGCAGATGGTGTGGAGTCAGTATTGATGTGACTGTATGCTGAAGGTGTTGGGAGTCAGTATTGATGTGACTGTATGCCGATGGTGTTGGGGGTCAGTATTGATGTAACTGTATGCCGATGGTGTTGGGAGTCAGTATTGATGTGACTGTATGCCGATGGTGTTGGGGGTCAGTATTGATGTAACTGTGTGCAGATGGTGTGGAGTCAGTATTGATGTGACTGTATGCTGAAGGTGTTGGGAGTCAGTATTGATGTGACTGTATGCCGATGGTGTTAGGAGTCAGTATTAATGTGACTGTATGCCGATGGTGTTGGGAGTCAGTATTGATGTGACTGTATGCCGATGGTGTTAGGAGTCAGTATTGATGTGAATGTATGCCGATGGTGTTGGGGGTCAGTATTGATGTGACTGTATGCCGATGGTGTTGGGGTTAGTATTGATGTGACTGTACACTGATGATGTTGGGTGTCAGTATCGATGTGACTGTATGCCGATGGGTGTTGGGGGTCAGTATTGATGTGACTGTATGCCGATGGTGTTGGATTTCAGTATTGATGTGACTGTACACTGATGGTGTTGGGTGTCAGTATTGATGTGACTGTATGCCGATGGTGTTGGGAGTCAGTATTGATGTGACTGTATGCCGATGGTGTTGGGGGTCAGTATTGATGTGATTGTATGCCGATGGTGTTGGGGGTCAGTTTTGATGTGACTGTATGCCGATGGTGTTGGGAGTCAGTATTGATGTGACTATATGCTGATGGTGTTGGGGGTCAGTATTGATGTGACTGTATGCTGATGGTGTTGGGAGTCAGTATTGATGTAACTGTATGCTGATGTTGTTGGGGGTCAGTATTGATGTGACTGTATGCCGATGGTGTTGGGAGTCAGTATTGATGTGACTTTGTGCCGATGGTGTTTGGAGCCAGTATTGATGTGACTGAATGCCGATGGTGTTGGGGGTCAGTATTGATGTGACTGTATGCCGATGGCGTTAGGAGTCAGTATTGATGTGAATGTATGCCGATGGTGTTGGGGGTCAGTATTGATGTGACTGTATGCTGATGGTGTTGGGGTTCAGTATTGATGTAACTGTATGCCGATGGTGTTGGGAGTCAGTATTGATGTGACTGTATGCCGATGGTGTTGAGGGTCAGTATTGATGTGACTGTATGCCGATGGTGTTGGGGGTCAGTATTGATGTGACTGTATGCCGATGGTGTTGGGGGTCAGCATTGATGTAACTGTATGCCGATGGTGTTGGGGGTCAGTATTGATGTGACTGTATGCCGATGGTGTTGGGAGTCAGTATTGATGTGACTGTATGCCGATGGTGTTGGGGGTCAGTATTGATGTGACTGTATGCCGATGGTGTTATGAGTCAGTATTGATGTGACTGTATGCCGATGGTGTTGGCGGTCAGTATTGATGTGACTGTATGCCGATGGTGTTGGGGGTCAGTATTGATGTGACCGTACACTGATGGTGTTGGGTGTCAGTATTGATGTGACTGTATGCCGATGGTGTTGGGAGTCAGTATTAATGTGACTGTATGCCGATGGTGTTGGGAGTCAGTATTGATGTGAATGTATGCCGATGGTGTTAGGAGTCAGTATTGATGTGACTGTATGCCGATGGTGTTGGGGGTCAGTATTGATGTAACACTATGCCGATGGTGTTGGGGGTCAGTATTGATGTGACTGTATGCCGATGCTGTTGGGGGTCAGTATTGATGTAACTGTATGCCAATGGTGTTGGGAGTCAGTATTGATGTGACTGTATGCCGATGGTGTTGGGGGTCAGTATTGATGTAACTGTGTGCAGATGGTGTGGAGTCAGTATTGATGTGACTGTATGCTGAAGGTGTTGGGAGTCAGTATTGATGTGACTGTATGCCGATGGTGTTAGGAGTCAGTATTAATGTGACTGTTTGCCGATGGTGTTGGGAGTCAGTATTGATGTGACTGTATGCCGATGGTGTTAGGAGTCAGTATTGATGTGACTGTATGCCGATGGTGTTGGGGGTCAGTATTGATGTGACTGTATGCCGATGGTGTTGGGGTTAGTATTGATGTGACTGTACACTGATGGTGTTGGGTGTCAGTATCGATGTGACTGTATGCCGATGGGTGTTGGGGGTCAGTATTGATGTGACTGTATGCCGATGGTGTTGGGTTTCAGTATTGATGTGACTGTACACTGATGGTGTTGGGTGTCAGTATTGATGTGACTGTATGCCGATGGTGTTGGGAGTCAGTATTGATGTGACTGTATGCCGATGGTGTTGGGGGTCAGTATTGATGTGATTGTATGCCGATGGTGTTGGGGGTCAGTATTGATGTAACTGTATGCCGATGGTGTTGGGAGTCAGTATTGATGTGATTGTATGCCGATGGTGTTGGGGGTCAGTTTTGATGTGACTGTATGCCGATGGTGTTGGGAGTCAGTATTGATGTGACTATATGCTGATGGTGTTGGGGGTCAGTATTGATGTGACTGTATGCTGATGGTGTTGGGAGTCAGTATTGATGTGACTGTATGCTGATGGTGTTGGGAGTCAGTATTGATGTAACTGTACGCTGATGTTGTTGGGTGTCAGTATTGATGTGACTATATGCCGATGGTGTTGGGAGTCAGTATTGATGTAACTGTATGCCGATGGTGTTGGGGGTCAGTATTGATGTGACTGTATGCCGATGGTGTTGGGGTTAGTATTGATGTGACTGTACACTGATGATGTTGGGTGTCAGTATCGATGTGACTGTATGCCGATGGGTGTTGGGGGTCAGTATTGATGTGACTGTATGCTGATGGTGTTGGATTTCAGTATTGATGTGACTGTACACTGATGGTGTTGGGTGTCAGTATTGATGTGACTGTATGCCGATGGTGTTGGGAGTCAGTATTGATGTGACTGTATGCCGATGGTGTTGGGGGTCAGTATTGATGTGATTGTATGCCGATGGTGTTGGGGGTCAGTTTTGATGTGACTGTATGCCGATGGTGTTGGGAGTCAGTATTGATGTGACTATATGCTGATGGTGTTGGGGGTCAGTATTGATGTGACTGTATGCTGATGGTGTTGGGAGTCAGTATTGATGTAACTGTACGCTGATGTTGTTGGGGGTCAGTATTGATGTGACTGTATGCCGATGGTGTTGGGAGTCAGTATTGATGTGACTTTATGCCGATGGTGTTTGGAGCCAGTATTGATGTGACTGTATGCCGATGGTGTTGGGGGTCAGTATTGATGTGACTGTATGCCGATGGTGTTAGGAGTCAGTATTGATGTGACTGTACGCCGATGGTGTTGGGGGTCAGTATTGATGTAACTGTATGCCGATGGTGTTGGGAGTCAGTATTGATGTGACTGTATGCCGATGGTGTTGAGGGTCAGTATTGATGTGACTGTATGCCGATGGTGTTGGGGGTCAGTATTGATGTGACTGTATGCCGATGGTGTTGGGGGTCAGTATTGATGTGACTGTATGCCGATGGTGTTAGGAGTCAGTATTGATGTGACTGTACGCCGATGGTGTTGGGGGTCAGTATTGATGTGACTGTATGCCGATGGTGTTAGGAGTCAGTATTAATGTGACTGTATGCCGATGGTGTTGGGAGTCAGTATTGATGTGACTGTATGCCGATGGTGTTAGGAGTCAGTATTGATGTGACTGTATGCCGATGGTGTTGGGGTTAGTATTGATGTGACTGTATGCCGATGGTGTTGGGGTTAGTATTGATGTGACTGTACACTGATGGTGTTGGGTGTCAGTATTGATGTGACTGTATGCCGATGGGTGTTGGGGGTCAGTATTGATGTGACTGTATGCCGATGGTGTTGGGTTTCAGTACTGATGTGAGTGTACACTGATGGTGTTGCGTGTCAGTATTGATGTGACTGTATGCCGATGGTGTTGGGAGTCAGTATTGATGTGAATGTATGCCGATCGTGTTGGGGGTCAGTTTTGATGTGACTGTATGCCGATGGTGTTGGGAGTCAGTATTGATGTGACTATATGCTGATGGTGTTGGGGGTCAGTATTGATGTGACTGTATGCTGATGGTGTTGGGAGTCAGTATTGATGTAACTGTATGCTGATGTTGTTGGGGGTCAGTATTGATGTGACTGTATGCCGATGGTGTTGGGAGTCAGTATTGATGTGACTTTGTGCCGATGGTGTTTGGAGCCAGTATTGATGTGACTGTATGCCGATGGTGTTGGGGGTCAGTATTGATGTGAATGTATGCCGATGGTGTTGGGGGTCAGTATTGATGTGACTGTATGCTGATGGTGTTGGGGGTCAGTATTGATGTAACTGTATGCCGATGGTGTTGGGAGTCAGTATTGATGTGACTGTATGCCGATGGTGTTGAGGGTCAGTATTGATGTGACTGTATGCCGATGGTGTTGGGAGTCAGTATTGATGTGACTGTATGCCGATGGTGTTGGGGGTCAGCATTGATGTAACTGTATGCCGATGGTGTTGGGGGTCAATATTGATGTGACTGTATGCCGATGGTGTTGGGAGTCAGTATTGATGTGACTGTATGCCGATGGTGTTGGGGGTCAGTATTGCTGTGACTGTATGCCGATGGTGTTATGAGTCAGTATTGATGTGACTGTATGCCGATGGTGTTGGCGGTCAGTATTGATGTGACTGTATGCCGATGGTGTTGGGGGTCAGTATTGATGTGACCGTACACTGATGGTGTTGGGTGTCAGTATTGATGTGACTGTATGCCGATGGTGTTGGGAGTCAGTATTAATGTGACTGTATGCCGATGGTGTTAGGAGTCAGTATTGATGTGACTGTACACTGATGGTGTTGGGTGTCAGTATTGATGTAACACTATGCCGATGGTGTTGGGGGTCAGTATTGATGTGACTGTATGCCGATGGTGTTGGGGGTCAGTATTGATGTAACACTATGCCGATGGTGTTGGGGGTCAGTATTGATGTGACTGTATGCCGATGCTGTTGGGGGTCAGTATTGATGTAACTGTATGCCGATGGTGTTGGGAGTCAGTATTGATGTGACTGTATGCCGATGGTGTTGGGGGTCAGTATTGATGTAACTGTGTGCAGATGGTGTGGAGTCAGTATTGATGTGACTGTATGCTGAAGGTGTTGGGAGTCAGTATTGATGTGACTGTATGCCGATGGTGTTAGGAGTCAGTATTAATGTGACTGTTTGCCGATGGTGTTGGGAGTCAGTATTGATGTGACTGTATGCCGATGGTGTTAGGAGTCAGTATTGATGTGACTGTATGCCGATGGTGTTGGGGGTCAGTATTGATGTGACTGTATGCCGATGGTGTTGGGGTTAGTATTGATGTGACTGTACACTGATGGTGTTGGGTGTCAGTATCGATGTGACTGTATGCCGATGGGTGTTGGGGGTCAGTATTGATGTGACTGTATGCCGATGGTGTTGGGTTTCAGTATTGATGTGACTATACACTGATGGTGTTGGGTGTCAGTATTGATGTGACTGTATGCCGATGGTGTTGTGGGTCAGTATTGATGTGACTGTATGCTGATGGTGTTGGGGGTCAGTATTGATGTGACTGTACACTGATGGTGTTGGGTGTCAGTATCGATGTGACTGTATGCCGATGGGTGTTGGGGGTCAGTATTGATGTGACTGTATGTCGATGGTGTTGGGTTTCAGTATTGATGTGACTGTACACTGATGGTGTTGGGTGTCAGTATTGATGTGACTGTATGCCGATGGTGTTGGGAGTCAGTATTGATGTGACTGTATGCCGATGGTGTTGGGGGTCAGTATTGATGTGACTGTATGCTGATGGTGTTGGGGGTCAGTATTGATGTGACTGTATGCTGATGGTGTTGGGAGTCAGTATTGATGTAACTGTACGCTGATGTTGTTGGGTGTCAGTATTGATGTGACTATATGCCGATGGTGTTGGGAGTCAGTATTGATGTGACTTTATGCCGATGGAGTTTGGAGCCAGTATTGATGTGACTGTATGCCGATGGTGTTGGAGGTCAGTATTGATGTGACTGTATGCCGATGGTGTTAGGAGTCAGTATTGATGTGAATGTATGCCGATGGTGTTGGGGGTCAGTATTGATGTGACTGTATGCTGATGGTGTTGGGGGTCAGTATTGATGTAACTGTATGCTGATGGTGTTGGGAGTCAGTATTGATGTGACTGTATGCCGATTGTGTTGAGGGTCAGTATTGATGTGACTGTATGCCGATGGTGTTGGGAGTCAGTATTGATGTGATTGTATGCCGATGGTGTTGGGGGTCAGTTTTGATGTGACTGTATGCCGATGGTGTTGGGAGTCAGTATTGATGTGACTGTATGCTGATGGTGTTGAGAGTCAGTATTGATGTAACTGTACGCTGATGTTGTTGGGTGTCAGTATTGATGTGACTATATGCCGATGGTTTTGGGAGTCAGTATTGATGTGACTTTATGCCGATGGAGTTTGGAGCCAGTATTGATGTGACTGTATGCTGATGGTGTTGGGGGTCAGTATTGATGTGACTGTATGCTGATGGTGTTGGGGGTCAGTATTGATGTGACTGTATGCTGATGGTGTTGGGAGTCAGTATTGATGTAACTGTACGCTGATGTTGTTGGGTGTCAGTATTGATGTGACTATATGCCGATGGTGTTGGGAGTCAGTATTGATGTGACTTTATGCCGATGGAGTTTGGAGCCAGTATTGATGTGACTGTATGCCGATGGTGTTGGAGGTCAGTATTGATGTGACTGTATGCCGATGGTGTTAGGAGTCAGTATTGATGTGAATGTATGCCGATGGTGTTGGGGGTCAGTATTGATGTGACTGTATGCTGATGGTGTTGGGGGTCAGTATTGATGTAACTGTATGCCGATGGTGTTGGGAGTCAGTATTGATGTGACTGTATGCCGATTGTGTTGAGGGTCAGTATTGATGTGACTGTATGCCGATGGTGTTGGGAGTCAGTATTGATGTGATTGTATGCCGATGGTGTTGGGGGTCAGTTTTGATGTGACTGTATGCCGATGGTGTTGGGAGTCAGTATTGATGTGACTATATGCTGATGGTGTTGGGGGTCAGTATTGATGTGACTGTATGCTGATGGTTTTGGGAGTCAGTATTGATGTGACTTTATGCCGATGGAGTTTGGAGCCAGTATTGATGTGACTGTATGCTGATGGTGTTGGGGGTCAGTATTGATGTGACTGTATGCTGATGGTGTTGGGGGTCAGTATTGATGTGACTGTATGCTGATGGTGTTGGGGGTCAGTATTGATGTGACTGTATGCTGATGGTGTTGGGAGTCAGTATTGATGTAACTGTACGCTGATGTTGTTGGGTGTCAGTATTGATGTGACTATATGCCGATGGTGTTGGGAGTCAGTATTGATGTGACTTTATGCCGATGGAGTTTGGAGCCAGTATTGATGTGACTGTATGCCGATGGTGTTGGAGGTCAGTATTGATGTGACTGTATGCCGATGGTGTTAGGAGTCAGTATTGATGTGAATGTATGCCGATGGTGTTGGGGGTCAGTATTGATGTGACTGTATGCTGATGGTGTTGGGGGTCAGTATTGATGTAACTGTATGCCGATGGTGTTGGGAGTCAGTATTGATGTGACTGTATGCCGATTGTGTTGTGGGTCAGTATTGATGTGACTGTATGCCGATGGTGTTGGGGGTCAGTATTGATGTGACTGTATGCCGATGGTGTTGGGGGTCAGTATTGATGTAACTGTATGCCGATGGTGTTGGGGGTCAGTATTGATGTAACTGTATGCCGATGGTGTTGGGGGTCAGTATTGATGTGACTGTATGCTGATGGTGTTGGGGGTCAGCATTGATGTGACTGTACACTGATGGTGTTGGGTGTCAGTATCGATGTGACTGTATGCCGATGGGTGTTGGGGGTCAGTATTGATGTGACTGTATGCCGATGGTGTTGGGTTTCAGTATTGATGTGACTGTACACTGATGGTGTTGGGTGTCAGTATTGATGTGACTGTATGCCGATGGTGTTGGGAGTCAGTATTGATGTGACTGTATGCCGATGGTGTTGGGGGTCAGTATTGATGTGACTGTATGCTGATGGTGTTGGGGGTCAGTATTGATGTGACTGTATGCTGATGGTGTTGGGAGTCAGTATTGATGTAACTGTACGCTGATGTTGTTGGGTGTCAGTATTGATGTGACTATATGCCGATGGTGTTGGGAGTCAGTATTGATGTGACTTTATGCCGATGGAGTTTGGAGCCAGTATTGATGTGACTGTATGCCGATGGTGTTGGAGGTCAGTATTGATGTGACTGTATGCCGATGGTGTTAGGAGTCAGTATTGATGTGAATGTATGCCGATGGTGTTGGGGGTCAGTATTGATGTGACTGTATGCTGATGGTGTTGGGGGTCAGTATTGATGTAACTGTATGCCGATGGTGTTGGGAGTCAGTATTGATGTGACTGTATGCCGATTGTGTTGAGGGTCAGTATTGATGTGACTGTATGCCGATGGTGTTGGTAGTCAGTATTGATGTGATTGTATGCCGATGGTGTTGGGGGTCAGTTTTGATGTGACTGTATGCCGATGGTGTTGGGAGTCAGTATTGATGTGACTATATGCTGATGGTGTTGGGGGTCAGTATTGATGTGACTGTATGCTGATGGTGTTGGGAGTCAGTATTGATGTGACTGTATGCTGATGGTGTTGGGAGTCAGTATTGATGTAACTGTACGCTGATGTTGTTGGGTGTCAGTATTGATGTGACTATATGCCGATGGTTTTGGGAGTCAGTATTGATGTGACTTTATGCCGATGGAGTTTGGAGCCAGTATTGATGTGACTGTATGCTGATGGTGTTGGGGGTCAGTATTGATGTGACTGTATGCTGATGGTGTTGGGGGTCAGTATTGATGTGACTGTTTGCTGATGGTGTTGGGGGTCAGTATTGATGTGACTGTATGCTGATGGTGTTGGGAGTCAGTATTGATGTAACTGTACGCTGATGTTGTTGGGTGTCAGTATTGATGTGACTATATGCCGATGGTGTTGGGAGTCAGTATTGATGTGACTTTATGCCGATGGAGTTTGGAGCCAGTATTGATGTGACTGTATGCCGATGGTGTTGGAGGTCAGTATTGATGTGACTGTATGCCGATGGTGTTAGGAGTCAGTATTGATGTGAATGTATGCCGATGGTGTTGGGGGTCAGTATTGATGTGACTGTATGCTGATGGTGTTGGGGGTCAGTATTGATGTAACTGTATGCCGATGGTGTTGGGAGTCAGTATTGATGTGACTGTATGCCGATTGTGTTGTGGGTCAGTATTGATGTGACTGTATGCCGATGGTGTTGGGGGTCAGTATTGATGTGACTGTATGCCGATGGTGTTGGGGGTCAGTATTGATGTAACTGTATGCCGATGGTGTTGGGGGTCAGTATTGATGTAACTGTATGCCGATGGTGTTGGGGGTCAGTATTGATGTGACTGTATGCCGATGGTTTTGGGAGTCAGTATTGATGTAACTGTATGCCGATGGTGTTGGGGGTCAGTATTGACGTGACTGTATGCCGATGGTGTTAGGAGTCAGTATTGATGTGACTGTATGCCGATGGTGTTAGGAGTCAGTATTGATGTGACTGTATGCCGATGGTGTTGGGGGTCAGTATTGATGTGACTGTATGCCGATGGTGTTGGGGTTAGTATTGATGTGACTGTACACTGATGGTGTTGGGTGTCAGTATCGATGTGACTGTATGACGATGGGTGTTGGGGGTCAGTATTGATGTGACTGTATGCCGATGGTGTTGGGTTTCAGTATTGATGTGACTGTACACTGATGGTGTTGGGTGTCAGTATTGATGTGACTGTATGCCGATGGTGTTAGGAGTCAGTATTGATGTGACTGTATGCCGATGGTGTTGGGTGTCAGTATTGATGTGACTGTATGCCGATGGTGTTGGGGTTAGTATTGATGTGACTGTACACTGATGGTGTTGGGTGTCAGTATCGATGTGACTGTATGCCGATGGGTGTTGGGGGTCAGTATCGATGTGACTGTATGCCGATGGTGTTGGGTTTCAGTATTGATGTGACTGTACACTGATGGTGTTGGGTGTCAGTATTGATGTGACTGTATGCCGATGGTGTTGGGAGTCAGTATTGATGTGACTGTATGCCGATGGTGTTGGGGGTCAGTATTGATGTGATTGTATGCTGATGGTGTTGGGGGTCAGTTTTGATGTGACTGTATGCCGATGGTGTTGGGAGTCAGTATTGATGTGACTATATGCTGATGGTGTTGGGGATCAGTATTGATGTGACTGTATGCCGATGGTGTTGAGGGTCAGTATTGATGTGACTGTATGCTGATGGTGTTGGGAGTCAGTATTGATGTGACTGTACGCTGATGTTGTTGGGGGTCAGTATTGATGTGACTGTATGCCGATGGTGTTGAGAGTCAGTATTGATGTGACTTTATGCCGATGGTGTTTGGAGCCAGTATTGATGTGACTGTATGCCGATGGTGTTGGGGGTCAGTATTGATGTGACTGTATGCCGATGGTGTTAGGAGTCAGTATTGATGTGAATGTATGCCGATGGTGTTGGGGGTCAGTATTGATGTGACTGTATGCTGATGGTGTTGGGGGTCAGTATTGATGTAACTGTATGCCGATGGTGTTGGGAGTCAGTATTGATGTGACTGTATGCCGATGGTGTTGAGGGTCAGTATTGATGTGACTGTATGCCGATGGTGTTGGGGGTCAGTATTGATGTAACTGTATGCCGATGGTGTTGGGGGTCAGTATTGATGTGACTGTATGCCGATGGTGTTGGGGGTCAGTATTGATGTAACTGTATGCCGATGGTGTTGGGGGTCAGTATTGATGTGACTGTATGCCGATGGTGTTGGGGGTCAGTATTGATGAAACTGTATGCCGATGGTGTTGGGGTCAGTATTGATGTGACTGTATGCCGATGGTGTTGGGAGTCAGTATTGATGTGACTGTATGCCGATGGTGTTGGGGGTCAGTATTGATGTGACTGTATGCCGATGGTGTTAGGAGTCAGTATTAATGTGACTGTATGCCGATGGTGTTGGCGGTCAGTATTGATGTGACTGTATGCCGATGGTGTTGGGGGTCAGTATTGATGTGACCGTACACTGATGGTGTTGGGTGTCAGTATTGATGTGACTGTACACTGATGGTGTTGGGTGTCAGTATTGATGTGACTGTCTGCTGATGGTGTTAGGAGTCAGTATTGATGTGACTGTATGCCGATGGTGTTGGGTGTCAGTATTGATGTGACTGTATGCCGATGGTGTTGGGGTTAGTATTGACGTGACTGTACACTGATGGTGTTGGGTGTCGGTATCGATGTGACTGTATGCCGATGGGTGTTGGGGGTCAGTATTGATGTGACTGTATGCCGATGGTGTTGGGTTTCAGTATTGATGTGACTGTACACTGATGGTGTTGGGTGTCAGTATTGATGTGACTGTATGCCGATGGTGTTGGGAGTCAGTATTGATGTGACTGTATGCTGATGGTGTTGGGGGTCAGTTTTGATGTGACTGTATGCCGATGGTGTTGGGAGTCAGTATTGATGTGACTATATGCTGATGGTGTTGGGGATCAGTATTGATGTGACTGTATGCCGATGGTGTTGAGGGTCAGTATTGATGAGACTGTACGCTGATGTTGTTGGGGGTCAGTATTGATGTGACTGTATGCCGATGGTGTTGGGAGTCAGTATTGATGTGACTTTATGCCGATGGTGTTTGGAGCCAGTATTGATGTGACTGTATGCCGATGGTGTTGGGGGTCAGTATTGATGTGACTGTATGCCGATGGTGTTAGGAGTCAGTATTGATGTGAATGTATGCCGATGGTGTTGGGGGTCAGTATTGATGTGACTGTATGCTGATGGTGTTGGGGGTCAGTATTGATGTAACTGTATGCCGATGGTGTTGAGGGTCAGTATTGATGTGACTGTATGCCGATGGTGTTGGGGGTCAGTATTGATGTAACTGTATGCCGATGGTGTTGGGGGTCAGTATTGATGTGACTGTATGCCGATGGTGTTGAGGGTCAGTATTGATGTGACTGTATGCCGATGGTGTTGGGGGTCAGTATTGATGTAACTGTATGCCGATGGTGTTGGGGGTCAGTATTGATGTGACTGTATGCCGATGGTGTTGGGGGTCAGTATTGATGTAACTGTATGCCGATGGTGTTGGGGGTCAGTATTGATGTGACTGTATGCCGATGGTGTTGGGGGTCAGTATTGATGTAACTGTATGCCGATGGTGTTGGGGTCAGTATTGATGTGACTGTATGCCGATGGTGTTGGGAGTCAGTATTGATGTGACTGTATGCCGATGGTGTTGGGGGTCAGTATTGATGTGACTGTATGCCGATGGTGTTAGGAGTCAGTATTGATGTGACTGTATGCCGATGGTGTTGGCGGTCAGTATTGATGTGACTGTATGCCGATGGTGTTGGGGGTCAGTATTGATGTGACCGTACACTGATGGTGTTGGGTGTCAGTATTGATGTGACTGTATGCCGATGGTGTTGGGGGTCAGTATTGATGTGACTGTATGCCGATGGTGTTGGAGGTCAGTATTGATGTAACTGTATGCCGATGGTGTTGGGAGTCAGTATTGATGTGACTGTATGCCGATGGTGTTGGGGGTCAGTATTGATGTAACTGTGTGCAGATGGTGTGGAGTCAGTATTGATGTGACTGTATGCTGAAGGTGTTGGGAGTCAGTATTGATGTGACTGTATGCCGATGGTGTTAGGAGTCAGTATTAATGTGACTGTATGCCGATGGTGTTGGGAGTCTGTATTGATGTGACTGTATGCCGATGGTGTTGCGGGTCAGTATTGATGTGACTGTATGCCGATGGTGTTGGGGTTAGGATTGATGTGACTGTACACTGATGGTGTTGGGTGTCAGTATCGATGTGACTGTATGACGATGGGTGTTGGGGGTCAGTATTGATGTGACTGTATGCCGATGGTGTTGGGTTTCAGTATTGATGTGACAGTACACTGATGGTGTTGGGTGTCAGTATTGATGTGACTGTATGCCGATGGTGTTGGGAGTCAGTATTGATGTGACTGTATGCCGATGGTGTTGGGGGTCAGTATTGATGTGATTGTATGCCGATGGTGTTGGGGGTCAGTTTTGATGTGACTGTATGCCGATGGTGTTGGGAGTCAGTATTGATGTGACTATATGTTGATGGTGTTGGTGGTCAGTATTGATGTGACTGTATGCTGATGGTGTTGGGAGTCAGTATTGATGTAACTGTACGCTGATGTTGTTGGGGGTCAGTATTGATGTGACTGTATGCCGATGGTGTTGGGAGTCAGTATTGATGTGACTGTATGCCGATGGTGTTGGGAGTCAGTGTTGATGTGACTGTATGCCGATGGTGTTGGGGGTCAGTATTGATGTGACTGTATGCCGAAGGTGTTAGGAGTCAGTATTGATGTGACTGTATGCCGATGGTGTTGGGGGTCAGTATTGATGTTACTGTATGCCGATGGTGTTGGGAGTCAGTATTGATGTGACTGTACACTGATGGTGTTGGGTATCAGTATTGATGTGAGTGTATGCCGATGGTGTTGGGAGTCAGTATTGATGTGACTGTAGGCCGATGGTGTTGGGAGTCAGTATTGATGTAACTGTATGCCGATGGTGTTGGGAGTCAGTATTAATGTAACTGTATGCCGATGGTGTTGGGAGTCAGTGTTGATGTGACTGTACACTGATGGTGTTGGAAGTCAGTATTGATGTGACTGTACACTGATGGTGTTGGGGGTGAGTATTGATGTGACTGTATGCCGATGGTGTTGGGGGTCAGTACTGATGTGACTGTATGCCGAAGGTGTTGGGGCTCAGTATTGATGTGACTGTACACTGATGGTGTTGGGGGTCAGTATTGATGTGACTGTATGCCGATGGTGTTGCGAGTCAGTATTGATGTGACTGTACACTGATGGTTTTGGGGGTCAGTATTGATGTGACTGTATGCCGATGGTGTTGGGGGTCAGTATTGATGTGACTGTACACTGATGGTGTTGGGGGTCAGTATTGATGTGACTGTACACTGATGGTGTGGAGTCAGTATTGATGTGACTGTATGCCGATGGTGTTGGGGGTCAGTATTGATGTGACTGTATGCCGATGGTGTTGGTGGTCAGTATTGATGTGACTGTATGCTGATGGTGTTGGGGGTCAGTATTGATGTGACTGTATGCCGATGGTGTTGGTGGTCAGTATTGATGTGACTGTATGCTGATGGTGTTTGGAGTCAGTATTGATTTGACTGTATGCCGATGGTGTTGGGAGTCAGTATTGATGTGACTGTATGCTGATGGTGTTGGGGGTCAGTAGTGATGTGACTGTATGCCGATGGTGTTGGGGGTCAGTATTGATGTGACTGTACAATGATGGTGTTGGGAGTCAGTATTGATGTGACTGTATGCCGATGGTGTTGGGGGTCAGTATTGATGTGACTGTATGCCGATGGTGTTGGGGGTCAGTATTGATGTGACTGTACACTGATGGTGTTGGGAGTCAGTATTGATGTGACTGTATGCCGATGGTGTTGGGAGTCAGTATTGATGTGACTGTATGCCGATGGTGTTGGGAGTCAGTATTGATGTGCCTGTATGCCGATGGTGTTGGGGGTCAGTATTGATGTGACTGTATGCTGATGGTGTTGGGTGTCAGTATTGATGTGACTGTACACTGATGGTGTTGGGTGTCAGTATTGATGTGACTGTATGCCGATGGTGTTGGGGGTCAGTATTGATGTGACTGTATGCCGATGGTGTTGGGGGTCAGTATTGATGTGATTGTATGCCGATGGTGTTGGGGGTCAGTATTGATGTGACTGTATGCCGATGGTGTTGGGGGTCAGTATTGATGTGACTGTATGACGATGGTGTTGGGGGTCAGTATTGATGTGACTGTATGCCGATGGTGTTGGGGGTCAGTATTGATGTGACTGTTTGCCGATGGTGTTGGGAGTCAGTATTGATGTGGCTGTATGCCGATGGTGTTGGGAGTCAGTATTGATGTGACTGTATGCCGATGGTGTTGGGGGTCAGTATTGATGTTACTGTATGCCGATGGTGTTGGGGGTCAGTATTGATGTGATTGTCTGCCGATGGTGTTGGGGGTCAGTATTGATGTAACTGTATGCTGATGGTGTGGAGTCAGTATTGATGTGACTGTATGCTGATGGTGTTGGGAGTCAGTATTGATGTGACTGTATGCCGATGGTTTTAGGAGTCAGTATTGATTTGACTGTATGCCGATGGTGTTGGGAGTCATTATTGATGTGACTGTATGCCGATGGTGTTGGGGGTCAGTATTGATGTGACTGTATGCCGATGGTATTGGGAGTCAGTATTGATGTGACTGTATGCCGATGGTGTTGGGGGTCAGTATTGATGTGACTGTATGCCGATGGTGTTGGGGGTCAGTATTGATGTGACTGTATGCCGATGGTATTGGGAGTCAGTATTGATGTGACTGTATGCCGATGGTGTTGGGGGTCAGTATTGATGTGACTGTATGCCGATGGTGTTGGGGGTCAGTATTGATGTGACTGTATGCCGATGGTGTTGGGGGTCAGTATTGATGTGACTGTATGCCGATGGTGTTGGGAGTCAGTATTGATGTGACTGTACACTGATGGTGTTGGGAGTCAGTATTGATGTGACTATATGCCGATGGTGTTGGGGGTCAGTATTGATGTTATTGTATGCCGATGGTGTTAGGAGTCAGTATTGATGTGACTGTATGCCGATGGTGTTGGGGGTCAGTATTGATGTGACTGTTTGCCGATGGTGTTGGGGGTCAGTATTGATGTGACTGTACACTGATGGTGTTGGGTATCAGTATTGATGTGTCTGTATGCCGATGGTGTTGGGAATCAGTATTGATGTGACTGTATGCCGATGTTGTTGGGTGTCAGTTTTGATGTGACTGTATGCCGATGGTGTTGGGGGTCAGTATTGATGTGACTGTATGCCGATGGTGTTGGGAGTCAGTATTGATGTGACTGTACACTGATGGTGTTGGGAGTCAGTATTGATGTGACTGTATGCCGATGGTGTTGGGGGTCAGTATTGATGTTATTGTATGCCGATGGTGTTAGGAGTCAGTATTGATGTGACTGTATGCCGATGGTGTTGGGGGTCAGTATTGATGTGACTGTATGCCGATGGTGTTTGGGGTCAGTATTGATGTGACTGTACACTGATGGTGTTGGGTGTCAGTAATGATGTGACTGTATGCCGATGGTGTTGGGGGTCAGTATTGATGTGACTGTATGCCGATGGTATTGGGAGTCAGTATTGATGTGACTGTATGCCGATGGTGTTGGGGGTCAGTATTGATGTGACTGTATGCCGATGGTGTTGGGGGTCAGTATTGATGTGACTGTATGCCGATGGTATTGGGAGTCAGTATTGATGTGACTGTATGCCGATGGTGTTGGGGGTCAGTATTGATGTGACTGTATGCCGATGGTGTTGGGGGTCAGTATTGATGTGACTCTACACTGATGGTGTTGGGAGTCAGTATTGATGTGACTGTATGCTGATGGTGTTGGGGGTCAGTATTGATGTTATTGTATGCCGATGGTGTTGGGAGTCAGTATTGATGTGACTGTATGCCGATGGTGTTGGGAGTCAGTATTGATGTGACTGTATGCCGATGGTGTTTGGGGTCAGTATTGATGTGACTGTACACTGATGGTGCTGGGTGTCAGTAATGATGTGACTGTATGCCGATGGTGTTGGGAGTCAGTATTGATGTGAATGTATGCCGATGGTGTTGGGGGTCAGTATTGATGTGACTGTTTGCCGATGGTGTTGGGAGTCTGTATTGATGTGACTGTATGCCGATGGTGTTGGGAGTCAGTATTGATGTAACTGTATGCCGATGGTGTTGGGGGTCAGTATTGATGTGACTGTATGCCGATGGTGTTGGGGGTCAGTATTGATGTGACTGTATGCCGATGGTGTTGGGAGTCAGTATTGATGTAACTGTATGCCGATGGTGTTGGGGGTCAGTATTGATGTGACTGTATGCTGATGGTGTTGGGGGACAGTATTGATGTAAGTGTATGCTGATTTTGTGGAGTCAGTATTGATGTGACTGTATGCCGATGGTGTTGGGGGTCAGTATTGATGTGACTGTATGCCGATGGTGTTGGGAGTCAGTATTGATGTAACTGTATGCCGATGGTGTTGGGGGTCAGTATTGATGTGACTGTATGCTGATGGTGTTGGGGGACAGTATTGATGTAACTGTATGCTGATGGTGTGGAGTCAGTATTGATGTGACTGTATGCCGATGGTATTGGGAGTCAGTATTGATGTGACTGTATGCCGATGGTGTTAGGAGTCAGTATTGAGGTGACTCAATGCCGATGGTGTTGGGAGTCAGTATTGATGTGACTGTATGCTGATGGTGTTGGGAGTCAGTATTGATGTGACTGTATGCCGATGGTGTTGGGAGTCAGTATTGATGTAACTGTATGCCGATGGTGTTGGGGGTCAGTATTGATGTGACTGTATGCTGATGGTGTTGGGGGACAGTATTGATGTAACTGTATGCTGATGGTGTGGAGTCAGTATTGATGTGACTGTATGCCGATGGTGTTAGGAGTCAGTATTGATGTGACTGTATGCCGATGGTGTTGGGAGTCAGTATTGATGTGACTGTACACTGATGGTGTTTGGAGTCAGTATTGAAGTGACTGTATGCCGATGGTGTTGGGGGTCAGTATTGATGTGACTGTATGCCGATGGTGTTGGGGGTCAGTATTGATGTGACTGTACACTGATGGTGTTGGGAGTCAGTATTGATGTGACTGTATGCCGATGGTGTTGGTGGTCAGTATTGATGTGACTGTATGCCGATGGTGTTGGGAGTCAGTATTGATGTGCCTGTATGCCGATGGTGTTGGGGGTCAGTATTGATGTGACTGTATGCTGATGGTGTTGGGTGTCAGTATTGATGTGACTGTATACTGATGGTGTTGGGGGTCAGTATTGATGTGACTGTATGCCGATGGTGTTGGGGGTCAGTATTGATGTGACTGTATGCCGATGGTGTTGGGGGTCAGTATTGATGTGACTGTATGCCGATGGTGTTGGGGGTCAGTATTGATGTGACTGTATGCCGATGGTGTTGGGGGTCAGTATTGATGTGACTGTATGCCGATGGTGTTGGGGGTCAGTATTGATGTGACTGTATGCCGATGGTGTTGGGGGTCAGTATTGATGTGACTGTATGCCGATGGTGTTGGGGGTCAGTATTGATGTGACTGTACACTGATGGTGCTGGGTGTCAGTAATGATGTGACTGTATGCCGATGGTGTTGGGAGTCAGTATTGATGTGAATGTATGCCGATGGTGTTGGGGGTCAGTATTGATGTGACTGTTTGCCGATGGTGTTGGGAGTCAGTATTGATGTGACTGTATGCCGATGGTGTTGGGAGTCAGTATTGATGTAACTGTATGCCGATGGTGTTGGGGGTCAGTATTGATGTGACTGTATGCCGATGGTGTTGGGGGTCAGTATTGATGTGACTGTATGCCGATGGTGTTGAGAGTCAGTATTGATGTGACTGTATGCCGATGGTGTTGGGGGTCAGTATTGATGTGACTGTATGCTGATGGTGTTGGGGGACAGTATTGATGTAACTGTATGTTGATTTTGTGGAGTCAGTATTGATGTGACTGTATGCCGATGGTGTTGGGGGTCAGTATTGATGTGACTGTATGCCGATGGTGTTGGGAGTCAGTATTGATGTAACTGTATGCCGATGGTGTTGGGGGTCAGTATTGATGTGACTGTATGCTGATGGTGTTGGGGGACAGTATTGATGTAACTGTATGCTGATGGTGTGGAGTCAGTATTGATGTGACTGTATGCCGATGGTATTGGGAGTCAGTATTGATGTGACTGTATGCCGATGGTGTTAGGAGTCAGTATTGAGGTGACTCAATGCCGATGGTGTTGGGAGTCAGTATTGATGTGACTGTATGCCGATGGTGTTGGGAGTCAGTATTGATGTGACTGTATGCCGATGGTGTTGGGAGTCAGTATTGATGTAACTGTATGCCGATGGTGTTGGGTGTCAGTATTGATGTGACTGTATGCTGATGGTGTTGGGGGACAGTATTGATGTAACTGTATGCTGATGGTGTGGAGTCAGTATTGATGTGACTGTATGCCGATGGTGTTAGGAGTCAGTATTGATGTGACTGTATGCCGATGGTGTTGGGAGTCAGTATTGATGTGACTGTACACTGATGGTGTTGGGAGTCAGTATTGAAGTGACTGTATGCCGATGGTGTTGGGGGTCAGTATTGATGTGACTGCATGCCGATGGTGTTGGGGGTCAGTATTGATGTGACTGTACACTGATGGTGTTGGGAGTCAGTATTGATGTGACTGTATGCCGATGGTGTTGGTGGTCAGTATTGATGTGACTGTATGCCGATGGTGTTGGGAGTCAGTATTGATGTGCCTGTATGCCGATGGTGTTGGGTGTCAGTATTGATGTGACTGTATGCTGATGGTGTTGGGTGTCAGTATTGATGTGACTGTATACTGATGGTGTTGGGGGTCAGTATTGATGTGACTGTATGCCGATGGTGTTGGGGGTCAGTATTGATGTGACTGTATGCCGATGGTGTTGGGGGTCAGTATTGATGTGACTGTATGCCGATGGTGTTGGGGGTCAGTATTGATGTGACTGTATGCCGATGGTGTTGGGGGTCAGTATTGATGTGACTGTATGCCGATGGTGTTGGGGGTCAGTATTGATGTGACTGTATGCCGATGGTTTTAGGAGTCAGTATTGATGTGACTGTATGCCGATGGTGTTGGGAGTCAGTATTGATGTGACTGTATGCCGATGGTGTTGGGGGTCAGTATTGATGTGACTGTATGCCGATGGTGTTGGGGCTCAGTATTGATGTGACTGTACACTGATGGTGTTGGGAGTCAGTATTGATGTGGCTGTGTGCCGATGGTGTTGGGAGTCAGTATTGATGTGACTGTATGCCGATGGTGTTGGGGGTCAGTATTGATGTAACTGTATGCCAATGGTGTTGGGGGTCAGTATTGATGTGATTGTATGCCGATGGTGTTGGGGGACAGTATTGATGTAACTGTATGCTGATGGTGTGGAGTCAGTATTGATGTGACTGTATGCTGAAGGTGTTGGGAGTCAGTATTGATGTGACTGTATGCCGATGGTTTTAGGAGTCAGTATTGATGTGACTGTATGCCGATGGTGTTGGGAGTCATTATTGATGTGACTGTATGCCGATGGTGTTGGGGGTCAGTATTGATGTGACTGTATGCCAATGGTATTGGGAGTCAGTATTGATGTGACTGTATGCCGATGGTGTTGGGGGTCAGTATTGATGTGACTGTATGCCGATGGTGTTGGGGGTCAGTATTGATGTGACTGTATGCCGATGGTATTGGGAGTCAGTATTGATGTGACTGTATGCCGATGGTGTTGGGGGTCAGTATTGATGTGACTGTATGCCGATGGTGTTGGGGGTCAGTATTGATGTGACTGTACACTGATGGTGTTGGGAGTCAGTATTGATGTGACTGTATGCCGATGGTGTTGGGGGTCAGTATTGATGTTATTGTATGCCGATGGTGTTGGGAGTCAGTATTGATGTGACTGTATGCCGATGGTGTTGGGAGTCAGTATTGATGTGACTGTATGCCGATGGTGTTTGGGGTCAGTATTGATGTGACTGTACACTGATGGTGTTGGGTGTCAGTAATGATGTGACTGTATGCCGATGGTGTTGGGAGTCAGTATTGATGTGAATGTATGCCGATGGTGTTGGGGGTCAGTATTGATGTGACTGTTTGCCGATGGTGTTGGGAGTCAGTATTGATGTGACTGTATGCCGATGGTGTTGGGAATCAGTATTGATGTGACTGTATGCCGATGGTGTTGGGGGTCAGTATTGATGTGACTGTATGCCGATGGTGTTGGGAGTCAGTATTGATGTAACTGTATGCCGATGGTGTTGGGGGTCAGTATTGATGTGACTGTATGCTGATGGTGTTGGGGGACAGTATTGATGTAACTGTAAGCTGATTTTGTGGAGTCAGTATTGATGTGACTGCATGCCGATGGTGTTGGGGGTCAGTATTGATGTGACTGTATGCCGATGGTGTTGGGAATCAGTATTGATGTGACTGTATGCCGATGGTGTTGGGAGTCAGTATTGATGTAACTGTATGCCGATGGTGTTGGGGGTCAGTATTGATGTGACTGTATGCTGAAGGTGTTGGGGGACAGTATTGATGTAACTGTATGCTGATTTTGTGGAGTCAGTATTGATGTGACTGTTTGCCGATGGTGTTGGGAGTCAGTATTGATGTGACTGTATGCCGATGGTGTTGGGAATCAGTATTGATGTGACTGTATGCCGATGGTGTTGGGGGTCAGTATTGATGTGACTGTATGCCGATGGTGTTGGGAGTCAGTATTGATGTAACTGTATGCCGATGGTGTTGGGGGTCAGTATTGATGTGACTGTATGCTGATGGTGTTGGGGGACAGTATTGATGTAACTGTATGCTGATTTTGTGGAGTCAGTATTGATGTGACTGTATGCCGATGGTGTTGGGGGTCAGTATTGATGTGACTGTATGCCGATGGTGTTGGGAGTCAGTATTGATGTAACTGTATGCCGATGGTGTTGGGGGTCAGTATTGATGTGACTGTATGCTGATGGTGTTGGGGGACTGTATTGATGTAACTGTATGCTGATGGTGTGGAGTCAGTATTGATGTGACTGTATGCCGATGGTATTGGGAGTCAGTATTGATGTGACTGTATGCCGATGGTGTTAGGAGTCAGTATTGAGGTGACTCAATGCCGATGGTGCTGGGAGTCAGTATTGATATGACTGTATGCCGATGGTGTTGGGAGTCAGTATTGATGTGACTGTATGCCGATGGTGTTGGGAGTCAGTATTGATGTAACTGTATGCCGATGGTGTTGGGGGTCAGTACTGATGTGACTGTATGCTGATGGTGTTGGGGGACAGTATTGATGTAACTGTATGCTGATGGTGTGGAGTCAGTATTGATGTGACTGTATGCCGATGGTGTTAGGAGTCAGTATTGATGTGACTGTATGCCGATGGTGTTGGGAGTCAGTATTGATGTGACTGTACACTGATGGTGTTGGGAGTCAGTATTGAAGTGACTGTATGCCGATGGTGTTGGGGGTCAGTATTGATGTGACTGTATGCCGATGGTGTTGGGGGTCAGTATTGATGTGACTGTATACTGATGGTGTTGGGAGTCAGTATTGATGTGACTGTATTCCGATGGTGTTGGTGGTCAGTATTGATGTGACTGTATGCCGATGGTGTTGGGAGTCAGTATTGATGTGCCTGTATGCCGATGGTGTTGGGGGTCAGTATTGATGTGACTGTATGCTGATGGTGTTGGGTGTCAGTATTGATGTGACTGTATACTGATGGTGTTGGGGGTCAGTATTGATGTGACTGTATGCCGATGGTGTTGGGGGTCAGTATTGATGTGACTGTATGCCGATGGTGTTGGGGGTCAGTTTTGATGTGACTGTATGCCGATGGTGTTGGGGGTCAGTATTGATGTGACTGTATGCCGATGGTGTTGGGGGTCAGTATTGATGTGACTGTATGCCGATGGTGTTGGGGGTCAGTATTGATGTGAGTGTATGCCGATGGTTTTAGGAGTCAGTATTGATGTGACTGTATGCCGATGGTGTTGGGAGTCATTATTGATGTGACTGTTTGCCGATGGTGTTGGGGGTCAGTATTGATGTGACTGTATGCCGATGGTGTTGGGGGTCAGTATTGATGTGATTGTATGCCGATGGTGTTGGGGGTCAGTATTGATGTGGCTGTGTGCCGATGGTGTTGGGAGTCAGTATTGATGTGACTGTATGCCGATGGTGTTGGTGGTCAGTATTGATGTAACTGTATGCCAATGGTGTTGGGGGTCAGTATTGATGTGATTGTATGCCGATGGTGTTGGGGGTCAGTATTGATGTAACTGTATGCTGATAGTGTGGAGTCAGTATTGATGTGACTGTATGCTGAAGGTGTTGGGAGTCAGTATTGATGTGACTGTATGCCGATGGTGTTGGGAGTCAGTATTGATGTGGCTGTGGGCCGATGGTGTTGGGAGTCAGTATTGATGTGACTGTATGCCGATGGTGTTGGGGGTCAGTATTGATGTAACTGTATGCCAATGGTGTTGGGGGTCAGTATTGATGTGATTGTATGCCGATGGTGTTGGGAGTCAGTATTGATGTAACTGTATGCTGATGGTGTGGAGTCAGTATTGATGTGACTGTATGCTGAAGGTGTTGGGAGTCAGTATTGATGTGACTGTATGCCGATGGTTTTAGGAGTCAGTATTGATGTGACTGTATGCCGATGGTGTTGGGAGTCATTATTGATGTGAATGTATGCCGATGGTGTTGGGGGTCAGTATTGATGTGACTGTATGCCAATGGTATTGGGAGTCAGTATTGATGTGACTGTACACTGATGGTGTTGGGGGTCAGTATTGATGTGGCTGTATGCCGATGGTGTTGGGGGTCTGTATTGATGTGACTGTATGCCGATGTTGTTGGGGGTCAGTATTGATGTGACTGTATGCCGATGGTGTTGGGGGTCAGTATTGATGTGACTGTATGCCGATGGTGTTGGGAGTCAGTATTGATGTGACTGTACACTGATGGTGTTGGGGGTCAGTATTGATGTGACTGTATGCCGATGGGGTTGGGGGTCAGTATTGATGTGACTGTATGCCGATGGTGTTGGGGGTCAGTATTGATGTGACTGTATGCCGATGGTGTTGGCGGTCAGTATTGATGTGACTGTATGCCGATGTTGTTGGGGTCAGTTTTGATGTGACTGTATGCCGATGGTGTTGGGAGTCAGTATTGATGTGACTGTATGCTGATGGTATTGGGAGTCAGTGTTGATGTGACTGTATGCCGATGGTGTTGGGGGTCAGTATTGATGTGACTGTATGCCGATGGTGTTGGGAGTCAGTATTGATGTAACTGTATGCCGATGGTGTTGGGGGTCAGTATTGATGTGACTGTATGCTGATGGTGTTGGGGGACTGTATTGATGTAACTGTATGCTGATGGTGTGGAGTCAGTATTGATGTGACTGTATGCCGATGGTGTTGGGGGTCAGTATTGATGTGACTGTATGCCGATGGTGTTGGGAGTCAGTATTGATGTAACTGTATGCCGATGGTGTTGGGGGTCAGTATTGATGTGACTGTATGCTGATGGTGTTGGGGGACTGTATTGATGTAACTGTATGCTGATGGTGTGGAGTCAGTATTGATGTGACTGTATGCCGATGGTATTGGGAGTCAGTATTGATGTGACTGTATGCCGATGGTGTTAGGAGTCAGTATTGAGGTGACTCAATGCCGATGGTGCTGGGAGTCAGTATTGATATGACTGTATGCCGATGGTGTTGGGAGTCAGTATTGATGTGACTGTATGCCGATGGTGTTGGGAGTCAGTATTGATGTAACTGTATGCCGATGGTGTTGGGGGTCAGTACTGATGTGACTGTATGCTGATGGTGTTGGGTGACAGTATTGATGTAACTGTATGCTGATGGTGTGGAGTCAGTATTGATGTGACTGTATGCCGATGGTGTTAGGAGTCAGTATTGATGTGACTGTATGCCGATGGTGTTGGGAGTCAGTATTGATGTGACTGTACACTGATGGTGTTGGGAGTCAGTATTGAAGTGACTGTATGCCGATGGTGTTGGGGGTCAGTATTGATGTGACTGTATGCCGATGGTGTTGGGGGTCAGTATTGATGTGACTGTATACTGATGGTGTTGGGAGTCAGTATTGATGTGACTGTATTCCGATGGTGTTGGTGGTCAGTATTGATGTGACTGTATGCCGATGGTGTTGGGAGTCAGTATTGATGTGCCTGTATGCCGATGGTGTTGGGGGTCAGTATTGATGTGACTGTATGCTGATGGTGTTGGGTGTCAGTATTGATGTGACTGTATACTGATGGTGTTGGGGGTCAGTATTGATGTGACTGTATGCCGATGGTGTTGGGGGTCAGTATTGATGTGACTGTATGCCGATGGTGTTGGGGGTCAGTTTTGATGTGACTGTATGCCGATGGTGTTGGGGGTCAGTATTGATGTGACTGTATGCCGATGGTGTTGGGGGTCAGTATTGATGTGACTGTATGCCGATGGTGTTGGGGGTCAGTATTGATGTGAGTGTATGCCGATGGTTTTAGGAGTCAGTATTGATGTGACTGTATGCCGATGGTGTTGGGAGTCATTATTGATGTGACTGTTTGCCGATGGTGTTGGGGGTCAGTATTGATGTGACTGTATGCCGATGGTGTTGGGGGTCAGTATTGATGTGATTGTATGCCGATGGTGTTGGGGGTCAGTATTGATGTGGCTGTGTGCCGATGGTGTTGGGGGTCAGTATTGATGTGACTGTATGCCGATGGTGTTGGGGGTCAGTATTGATGTGATTGTATGCCGATGGTGTTGGGGGTCAGTATTGATGTAACTGTATGCCAATGGTGTTGGGGGTCAGTATTGATGTGATTGTATGCCGATGGTGTTGGGGGTCAGTATTGATGTAACTGTATGCCAATGGTGTTGGGGGTCAGTATTGATGTGATTGTATGCCGATGGTGTTGGGGGTCAGTATTGATGTAACTGTATGCTGATGGTGTGGAGTCAGTATTGATGTGACTGTATGCTGAAGGTGTTGGGAGTCAGTATTGATGTGACTGTATGCCGATGGTGTTGGGAGTCAGTATTGATGTGGCTGTGGGCCGATGGTGTTGGGAGTCAGTATTGATGTGACTGTATGCCGATGGTGTTGGGGGTCAGTATTGATGTAACTGTATGCCAATGGTGTTGGGGGTCAGTATTGATGTGATTGTATGCCGATGGTGTTGGGAGTCAGTATTGATGTAACTGTATGCTGATGGTGTGGAGTCAGTATTGATGTGACTGTATGCTGAAGGTGTTGGGAGTCAGTATTGATGTGACTGTATGCCGATGGTTTTAGGAGTCAGTATTGATGTGACTGTATGCCGATGGTGTTGGGAGTCATTATTGATGTGAATGTATGCCGATGGTGTTGGGGGTCAGTATTGATGTGACTGTATGCCAATGGTATTGGGAGTCAGTATTGATGTGACTGTACACTGATGGTGTTGGGGGTCAGTATTGATGTGGCTGTATGCCGATGGTGTTGGGGGTCTGTATTGATGTGACTGTATGCCGATGTTGTTGGGGGTCAGTATTGATGTGACTGTATGCCGATGGTGTTGGGGGTCAGTATTGATGTGACTGTATGCCGATGGTGTTGGGAGTCAGTATTGATGTGACTGTACACTGATGGTGTTGGGGGTCAGTATTGATGTGACTGTATGCCGATGGTGTTGGGGGTCAGTATTGATGTGACTGTATGCCGATGGTGTTGGGGGTCAGTATTGATGTGACTGTATGCCGATGGTGTTGGCGGTCAGTATTGATGTGACTGTATGCCGATGTTGTTGGGGTCAGTTTTGATGTGACTGTATGCCGATGGTGTTGGGAGTCAGTATTGATGTGACTGTATGCTGATGGTATTGGGAGTCAGTGTTGATGTGACTGTATGCCGATGGTGTAGGGGGTCAGTATTGATGTGACTGTATGCCGATGGTGTTGGGGGTCAGTATTGATGTGACTGTATGCCGATGGTGTTGGGTGTCAGTACTGATGTGACTGTATGCCGATGGTGTTGGGGTCAGTTTTGATGTGACTGTATGCCGATGGTGTTGGGGGTCCGTATTGATGTGACTGTATGCCGATGGTGTTGGGGGTCAGTATTGATGTGACTGTATGCCGATGGTGTTGGGTGTCAGTATTGATGTGACTGTATGCTGATGGTGTTGGGGGTCAGTATTGATGTGACTGTATGCCGATGTTGTTGGGGTCAGTTTTGATGTGAATGTATGCCGATGGTGTTGGGAGTCAGTATTGATGTGACTGTATGCTGATGGTGTTGGGGGTCAGTATTGATGTGACTGTATGCCGATGGTATTGGGAGTCAGTATTGATGTGACTGTATGCCGATGGTGTTGGGGGTCAGTATTGATGTGACTGTATGCCGATGGTATTGGGAGTCAGTATTGATGTGACTGTATGCCGATGGTGTTGGGGGTCAGTATTGATGTGACTGTATGCCGATGGTATTGGGAGTCAGTATTGATGTGACTGTATGCCGATGGTGTTGGGGGTCAGTATTGATGTGACTGTATGCCGATGTTGTTGGGGGTCAGTATTGATGTGACTGTATGCCGATGGTGTTGGGGGTCAGTATTGATGTGACTGTATGCCGATGGTGTTGGGAGTCCGTATTGATGTGACTGTACACTGATGGTGTTGGGGGTCAGTATTGATGTGACTGTATGCCGATGGTGTTGGGGGTCAGTATTGATGTGACTGTATGCCGATGGTATTGGGAGTCAGTATTGATGTGACTGTACACTGATGGTATTGGGAATCAGTATTGATGTGACTGTATGCCGATGGTCTTGGGGGTCAGTATTGATGTGACTGTATGCCGATGGTATTGGGAGTCAGTATTGATGTGACTGTATGCCGATGATGTTGGGGGTCAGTATTGATGTGACTGTATGCCGATGGTATTGGGAGTCAGTATTGATGTGACTGTATGCCGATGGTGTTGGGGGTCAGTATTGATGTGACTGTATGCCGATGTTGTTGGGGGTCAGTATTGATGTGACTGTATGCCGATGGTGTTGGGGGTCAGTATTGATGTGACTGTATGTCGATGGTGTGGGAGTCAGTATTGATGTGACTGTACACTGATGGTGTTGGGGGTCAGTATTGATGTGACTGTATGCCGATGGTGTTGGGGGTCAGTATTGATGTGACTGTACACTGATGGTGTTGGGGGTCAGTATTGATGTGACTGTATGCCGATGGTGTTGGGGGTCACTATTGATGTGACTGTATGCTGATGGTGTTGAGGGTCAGTATTGATGTGACTCTATGCCGATGGTGTTGGCGGTCAGTATTGATGTGACTGTATGCCGATGGTGTTGGGGTCAGTTTTGATGTGACTGTATGCCGATGGTGTTGGGAGTCAGTATTGATGTGACTGTATGCCGATGGTGTTGGGGGTCAGTATTGATGTGACTGTATGCCGATGGTATTGGGAGTCAGTATTGATGTGACTGTATGCCGATGGTGTTGGGGGTCAGTATTGATGTGACTGTATGCCGATGGTATTGGGAGTCAGTATTGATGTGACTGTCTGCCGATGGTGTTGGGGGTCAGTATTGATGTGACTGTATGCCGATGGTATTGGGAGTCAGTATTGATGTGACTGTATGCCGATGGTGTTGGGGGTCAGTATTGATGTGACTGTATGCCGATGTTGTTGGGGGTCAGTATTGATGTGACTGTATGCCGATGGTGTTGGGGGTCAGTATTGATGTGACTGTATGCCGATGGTATTGGGAGTCAGTATTGATGTGACTGTATGCCGATGGTGTTGGGGGTCAGTATTGATGTGACTGTATGCCGATGTTGTTGGGGGTCAGTATTGATGTGACTGTATGCCGATGGTGTTGGGGGTCAGTATTGATGTGACTGTATGTCGATGGTGTGGGAGTCAGTATTGATGTGACTGTACACTGATGGTGTTGGGGGTCAGTATTGATGTGACTGTATGCCGATGGTGTTGGGGGTCAGTTTTGATGTGACTGTACACTGATGGTGTTGGGGGTCAGTATTGATGTGACTGTATGCCGATGGTGTTGGGGGTCACTATTGATGTGACTGTATGCTGATGGTGTTGAGGGTCAGTATTGATGTGACTCTATGCCGATGGTGTTGGCGGTCAGTATTGATGTGACTGTATGCCGATGGTGTTGGGGTCAGTTTTGATGTGACTGTATGCCGATGGTGTTGGGAGTCAGTATTGATGTGACTGTATGCCGATGGTGTTGGGGGTCAGTATTGATGTGACTGTATGCCGATGGTATTGGGAGTCAGTATTGATGTGACTGTATGCCGATGGTGTTGGGGGTCAGTATTGATGTGACTGTATGCCGATGGTATTGGGAGTCAGTATTGATGTGACTGTCTGCCGATGGTGTTGGGGGTCAGTATTGATGTGACTGTATGCCGATGGTATTGGGAGTCAGTATTGATGTGACTGTATGCCGATGGTGTTGGGGGTCAGTATTGATGTGACTGTATGCCGATGTTGTTGGGGGTCAGTATTGATGTGACTGTATGCCGATGGTGTTGGGGGTCAGTATTGATGTGACTGTATGCCGATGGTGTTGGGAGTCAGTATTGATGTGACTGTACACTGATGGTGTTGGGGGTCAGCATTGATGTGACTGTATGCCGATGGTGTTGGGGGTCAGTATTGATGTGACTGTATGCCGATGGTGTTGGGGGTCAGTATTGATGTGACTGTATGCCGATGGTGTTGGCGGTCAGTATTGATGTGACTGTATGCCAATGTTGTTGGGGTCAGTTTTGATGTGACTGTATGCCGATGGTGTTGGGAGTCAGTATTGATGTGACTGTATGCTGATGGTATTGGGAGTCAGTATTGATGTGACTGTATGCCGATGGTGTTGGGGGTCAGGATTGATGTGACTGTATGCCGATGGTGTTGGGGGTCAGTATTGATGTGACTGTATGCTGATGGTGTTGGGTGTCAGTACTGATGTGACTGTATGCCGATGTTGTTGGGGGTCAGTTTTGATGTGACTGTATGCCGATGGTGTTGGGGGTCAGTATTGATGTGACTGTATGCCGATGGTGTTTGGTGTCAGTATTGATGTGACTGTATGCCGATGGTGTTGGGGGTCAGTATTGATGTGACTGAATGCCGATGGTGTTCGGAGTCAGTATTGATGTGACTGTATGCCGATGGTGTTTGGAGTCAGTATTGATGTGACTGTATGCCGATTGGGTTGGGAGTCAGTATTGATGTGACTGTATGCCGATGGTGTTGGAGGTCAGTATTGATGTGACTGTATGCCGATGGTGTTGGGGGTCAGTATTGATGTGACTGTATGCTAATAGTGTAAAAGTGGGATATTTCTGCTGAGTGGTACTGTTGAGGACTGGGTGAGTCTGTGGTGCTGGTCTATGTTCTCATGATTGTGTGATGCCAATAGTTTTGTCAGATTAGTTTGAGAATGGTGGGCAGAGATGGGAGCCATGTTGTTGATCGTGTAGTATGTACAGCCGGTATCTGTGTAGTGCTGCCAAGTAAATAAATTGTTGTGAATCAGTGTTGGTGCTCTTATCGGTCAGTGCTGGATAATAGTCGCATATTGCTTTTGGGAAAATGTTGTGAGTTGAGTCAACTGTTGAGAGTTGATGTTAGTTTTGCTGGCATGGTTTCTTGTTGGCTGTTGGTGTTATGATAATTGACAGGGTCACAAATCTCTGTGATCGTGATCAGGTTGGCTATTTGGTGTGAGTTCTGATTGGTGTTTGCTTGGAAGCCAATGTTCCAGGTCACTGTTAAGGTGAGGGTTCAAGTATCTATCCTCTGTGTGCAGAGAGGCATAGGATGTGTTTTTCCTGTCGGATGTGCAGTTGTGGGCTCCACTTCATAAAAAAAGATGAAGCTGTATTGGTATATGCGTAGAAGTGATTTACTGGGCTGGTTCCAAGTATGAGAAGGTTCAGCTATGAGGATTGATTGAAGGTGGTGAGATGGACCTCTGGGAATGGAAGAAGACAGTGGAGATTTGATACAGATTTTTAAACTCGTGAGTGGTTGGACAGAGTAATTAGTAACAAGGTGAGCCCATTTATAAAGGAAGAAAAAAGAACAAGTGGGCATCATTTTAAACTGAGGTGCAATTTAAACAAAATCACCTGAAATTATTTCACATAGAACTGTTATGACCTGGAATGTAATGCCGAGAAATATGGTGGAGTCAAGTTCGGTTGAAGTATTGAAAAGAGTATTAGATAATGGTTTTGGATAGTAATAGTGTGCAGGGATATGGGGGAAAAGATCAGGCTCCTTCTGTACAATAATAATTCTGTGATTCAGAGTGAGGGTTCAGCTCAGTTTCGGAATAATGTTGATGTTAAGAGTTTCAGTGTCGCAAGTAATGTGAATGACTGGTCTGGTGAGTGTTCAGCTCAATGTCGGGAGTCTGTATTGTCGTTCCAGTAAGTTATCAGTTTCTTTTGAGAGGTTTAATTCAGTATTGTGGATTAATGCTTGGAGATTTGATTTTGGAGTTTAGTTCAGTTTTGGTTTCGAATATCATTTTCTGTGTCAGAGATAGACTTCGCGTTTGGCTTGCAGATCAGTTTTGAGGGTCAGTATTCTCAGATTTGGAGTCAGTTTGGATGACAATATTGGGTCTTAATGTTTGGAGCATTGTTCAGGAGATGGCTGGAGTCGGATTCAGTGGGAAGGTTAGCAGTCATGGGGTCATTGCTTACTGGTCCACAAGGCCAGTCTTGGTGTCAGTCAGTGCTGCAGCCTGTGTGTTTGTTTGACCTCACTGTCACTACCAATGCTGTGCATCAATTCCGATGCCAGTCCGATCAAACACCAAAGGTTGAAATGTTGCTTCGGCAGTATGAAAGCATAAACATTTCTCAATGAGAGTTTATTTCCAACATTCACACCACTAACTCTAAGCTCTCAACGAAATAATCGTAATTAACACGTGACACTGGCCATTATACAGCTCAGGAAGATTCATGTTTATCTTGGAGGGTAATCGCTGGTTTAGGTATTCGGGAATGGCTTTGAGTTTGCTGTTGTGGTTTCAATAGTCCAAGTACTATTGAGAGTTTTAGGATCAAGTCCTGGGTACAGGCTTGTTTGAATATGTATTGACTGTCATTCTATTAAAGGCTGAAGAGTGATTCTAAATTGATTTCATTCAAACTATACTTTCATCCTTTTTTGTTTTTATAATTAACATTTTTTGGACCAACAACGTAGTTATCACCAGTCACTTAACGCCAGCTGGTGACAACTTCTGGCAAATTCTGATCATCAGAGCTGGGGGACAAAAGCTTAAATGTTCCTCCTGGGGCTTTGCACTCCTTGCCTTTCAGAGATATTGCAAACAGTCTAACATCACAGATTCAATGTACAGTCCAGTCAATTGGAAATGAAGGGTGCCATTGAAACATATTATGCATGAGGGTGGCACGTTGACTCAATGGTTAGCACTGCTGTCTCACAGCTCCAGGGACCTGGGTTCAATTCCATTCTCGGGCAACTGTTTACGAAGGGTTTGCATATTCTCTGTGTATCTGTGTGTGTTTCCTCTGGGTGCTCTGGTTTCCTCCCCCAGTCCAATGATATGCACACTAGGTGAATTGACCATGCTAAGTTGCCCATAGTGTCCAGGGGTGTGTATGTTAGGTGCACTAGTCAGGGGTAATTGTTGAGTTATAGCGAATGGGTCGGGGTGGGATACTCTTTGGAGGGTCGGTGTGAGCTTAATGGGCCAAATGGCCTGTTTCCACACTGTAGGAGTCGGTGATTATATGAGATCATGTTAATAGCCTTGCCAGTTGCCTTCTAAAACGTACAATGGCTTTTGACCATTTAGCAAAACTATCGTTTGACCTAATTTGGGTTACCTGTCTTATGACTTAAAATGATGAATCTAAACAGCTTTCGTGTATAAGGTATTTTCTTTTCCTTGAGCTGATTTCTAATCATGCACGGCCAACAACTAAGTGGAACCATGTTTAGTCACAGCATGCCTCTCATCTTGAACCCCCTCAAAGCCTGATTTCTGAGATGAATCCCATTATTCGTTGAAAAGTGAACCAATCTCCCAGTATCACTGGGTATTAAATTAAAGGACTCCACATGAATAAATACTAATATAGTATTTTTTTTTCAAAATATTAAGTCGTCATTGTAATTTATCTACCATTTTCTCTTCTGCGTTCCTTTATATACGTCTTGTAAAGTGTCATAAATTTCGAACAGTCAGAGAGCATCAGGTTTGGACAAAAGCAGTGCTGAAAGAGACCTTTGGGTTCCTGTCTATGTGATGGGACCGGTAAATCTGGTAGTTAAGAAAGCATCTGTCGATAAGAGGTTATCTATCATGGCATACATTATGAGAGCAGTGAGGTTATTTTGGTGTGGTACAGAACTTTGGTTTAACACAATTGGAACACAGAAGACAGCTCTAGTCACCACACTTAGTTGAAGAATCAACAACATGGAGGAATAATTTTAGCATGAAAAGCAAAAAGTTTCAAAAGGATTTAACCAGACAGTGTGGTCATTTGGAATGCATTCAGAAGTCTCCCAACCTTTAAAATATCTCGTACAAGAGGTCATAGCTCAAGGAATTACTTTTTTAAAATCTCTGAAACAGTCCCATAAAAATGTCATTCAGTTATGCATTTATTTCCAAACATCACAGCTTCATCACCAAACATAAATTGAGTCTGCCTTTGCAGTCATAGAGATGAACAACATGGAAACAGTCCCTTCGGCCCAACTCTTCCATGCTGACCAGCTATACCAACCCAAACTAGTCCCACCTGCCAGCACCCGGCCCATATCCCTCCAAACCCTTCCTATTCATAAATCCAACCAAATGCCTTTTAAAGGTTGCAATTGTACCAGCCTCCACCACTTCCTCTGGCAGCTCATTCCATACACGTACCACCCTCTGTGTGAAAAGGTTGCCCTTGAGGTTCGTTTTATATCTTTCCCCTCTCACCCTAAATCTATGCCCTCTAATTCTGGACTCCCTGATGCCAGGGAAAAGACTTTGTCTATTTCTTCTATCTATGCCCCTTATAATTTTGTAAACCTCTATAAGGTCACCCCTCAGCCTCCGACACTCCAGGGAAAACAGCCCCAGCCTGTTCAGCCTCTCCCTATAGCTCAAATCCTCCAACCCTGGCAGCATCCTTGTAAATCTTTTCTGAACCCTTCCAAGTTTCACAACATCTTTCCGATAGGAAGGAGACCAGAATTGCACACAATATTCCAACAGTGGCCTAACCAATGTCCTGTACAGCCGCAACATGACCTCCCAACTCCTGTACTCAATACTCTGACCAATAAAGGAAAGCATACCAAACGCTGCCTTCACTATCCTATCTACCTGCGACTCCACTTTCAAGGAGCTATGAACCTGCACTCCAAGGTCTCTTTGTTCAGTAACACTCCCTAGGACCTTACCATTAAGTGTATAAGTCCTGCTAAGATTTGCTTTCCCAAAATGCAGCACCTCGCATTTATCTGAATTAAACTCCATCTGCCACTTCTCAGCCCATTGGCCCATCTGGTCCAGATCCTGTTGTAATCTGAGGTAACCCTCTTCGCTGTCCACCACCCTCAGATACAGTCACATGAATGGGTTAACTCCAGGAAGGGTAAGAGAGGTAGGCACCTAGTACAGGAGTCTTCTGTGGATATACCCATTTCGAACAGGTATGCTGTTTTGGAAAATGTAGGGGGTGATGGATTCTCAGGGAGCATAGCACAAACAGTCAAGTTTCTGATTTTGAGACTGGCTCTAATGCAATGAGGGGTACGTCCGGTTCCAAGAGATCAATTGTGGTAGGGGATTCTGTAGTCCGAGTACAGACAGACGTTTCTGTGGCAGCAGCGAGAAAGCAGAATGGTGTGCTGTTTCCCTGGTGCCAAGATCAAGGGTGTCTCAGAGAGGGTGCAGAATGTTCTCAAGGGGGAGAGGGGCCAGCAAGAGGTCATTGTCCACATTGGAACCAACGATATAGGAAGGGGAAAGGTTGAGATTCTGAAGGGAGATTACAGAGAGTTAGGCAGAAATTTAAAAAGGAGGTCCTCGAGGGTAGTAATATCTGGATTACTCCCAGTGCTACGAGCTAGTGAGGGCAGGAATAGGAGGATGGAGCAGATGAATGCATGGCTGAGGAGCTGGTGTATGGGAGAAGGATTCACATTTTTGGATCATTGGAATCTCTTTTGGGGTAGAAGTAACCTGTACAAGAAGGACGGTGTGCACCTAAATTGGAAGGGGACTAATATACTGGCAGGGAAATTTGCTAGAACTGCTCAGGAGGATTTAAACTAGTAAGGGGGGGGGGGGGGGGGGGGTTGGACCCAGGGAGATAATGAGGCAAGAGATCAATCTGAGACTGGTACAGCTGAGAACAGAAGCGAGTTAAACAGTCAGGGCAGGCAGGGACAAGGTAGGACTAATAAATTAAACTGCAGTTATTTCACTGCAAGGGGCTGACCAGGGAAGGCAGATGAACTCAGGGCACGGTTAGGAGCATGGGACTGGGATATCATAGCAATTACAGAAAGATGGCTCAGGAATGGGCAGGACTGGCAGCTTAATGTTCCAGGATACTAATGCTACAGGAAGGTTAGAAAGGGAGGCAAGAGAGGAGGGGGAGTGGCATTTTTGATAAGGGATAGCATTATGGCTGTGCTAAGGGAGGATGTTCCCGGAAATATATCCAAGGAAGTTATTTGGGTGGAACTGAGAAGTAAGAAAGGGATGATCACCTTATTGGACTAAGGGCTTTTGCCTGAAACGTCGATTAAGAAGTTCCTTGGATGCTGCCTGAACTGCTGTGCTCTTCCAGCACCACTAATCCAGAATTATATTATAGACCCCCTAATAGAGGGAAATTGAGAAACAAGCTTGTAAGGAGATCTCAGCTATCTGTAAGAATAATAGGGTGGTTATGGTAGGGGATTTTAACTTTCCAAACCTAGACTGGGACTGACATAGTATTAAAGGTTTAGATGGAGAGGAATTTGTTAAGTGCGTACAAGAAAATTTTCTGATTCAGTATGTGGATGTACCTACGAGAGAAGATGCAAAAGTTGACCTACTCTTGGGAAATAAGGCAGGGCAGGTGACTGAGGTGTCAGTGGGGGAGCACTTTGGGGCCAGCGACCATAATTCTATTAATTTTAAAATAGTGATGGAAAAGGTTAAATCAGATCTAAAAGTTGAAGTTCTAAATTGGAGACAGGCCAATTTTGACGGTATTAGGCAAAAACTTTCAAAAGCTGATTGGAGGCAGATGTTCGCAGGTTAAAAGGGGCAGCTGGAAAATGGGAAGCCTTCAGGAATGACATAACAAGAAACCAGAGAAAGTACATTCCTGTCAGGGTGAAAGAAAAGGCAGGTAGGTATAGGGAATGCTGGATGACTAAAAAAAATGAGGGTTTGGTTAAGAAAAAGAAGGAAGCATATGTAAGGTATAGACAGGATAGATCAAGTGAATCCTTAGAAGAGTATTAAGGAAGTAGAAGTATACTTAAGAGGGAAATCAGGAGGTCACAAAGGGGACATGAGATAGCTTTGGAAAGTAGAGGTAAGGAGAAACCAAAGGGTGTTTACGAATACATTAAGGAAAAAATGATAACTAGGAAGAGAAAAGGGCCCCTGAAAGATCAGCAAGGCGGCCTTTGTGTGGAGCCGCAGAAAATGGGGGAGATACTAAATGAGTATTTTGCATCAGTATTTACTGTGGAAAAGGATGTGGGAGATATAGACTGTAGGGAAATAGATGGTGACATCTTGCAAAATGTCCAGATTACAGAGGAGGAAGTGCTGGATACGTTGAAATGGAAAAAGGTGGATAAATCCCCAGGACATGATCAGGTGTACCGAGAACTCTGTAGGAACCTAGAGAAGTGATTGCTGGGCCTCTTGCTGAGACATTTGTATCATCGATAGTCACAGGTGAGGCGCCAGAAGACTGGAGATTGGAAAACGTGGTGCCATTGTTTAAGAAGGGCAGTAAAGACAAGCCAGGGAACTATAGACCAGTGAGCCTGACCTCAGTGGTGGGCAAGTTGTTGGAGGGAATCCTGAGGGACAGGATGTACATGTATTTGGAAAGGCAAGGACTGATTAGGGATAGTCAACATGGCTTTGTGCGTGGGAAATCATGTCTCATTAACTTGATTGAGTTTTTTTGAAGAAGTAATAAAGAGGATTGATGAGGGCAGAGCAGTAGATGTGGTCTATATGGACTTCAGTAAGGCATTCGACAAGGTTCCCCATGGGAGACTGGTTAGCAAGGTTAGATCTCATGGAATACAGGGAGAACTAGCCATTTGGATGCAGAACTGGCTCAAAGGTAGAAGACAGAGGGTGGTGGTGGAGGGTTGTTTTTCAGACTGGAGGCCTGTGTCCAGTGGAGTGCCACAAGGATCGGTGCTGGGCCCTCTACTTTTTGTCATTTACATAAATGATTTGGATGTGAGCATAAGAGGTACAGGTAGTAAGTTTGCAGATGACACCAAAATTGGAGGTGTATTGGACAGCGAAGAGGTTTACCTCAGATTACAACGGGATCTTGACCAGATGACTCAACGGGCTGAGAAGTGGCAGATGGAGTTTAATTCAGATAAATGTGAGGTGCTGCATTTTGGGAAAGCAAACCATAGCAGGACTTACACACTCAATGGTAAGGTCCTAAGGAATGTTGCTGAACAAAGAGATCTTGGAGTGCAGTTTCATAGCTCCTTGAAAGTGGAGTTGCATGTAGATAGGATAATGAAGGCGGCGTTTGGTATGCTTTCATTTATTGGTCAGAGTATTGAGTACAGGAGTTGAAGAAAGGCTCATGCCAGAAACATCGATTCTCCTGCTCCTTGGATGCTGCCTGACCTGCTGCGCTTTTCCAGCAACACATTTTCAGTACAGGAGTTGGGAGGTCATGTTGCGGCTGTACAGGACATTGGTTAGGCCACTGTTGGAATATTGCGTGCAATTCTGGTCTCCTTCCTATCGGAAAGATGTTGTGAAACTTGAAAGGGTTCAGAAAAGATTTACAAGGATGCTGCCAGGGTTGGATGATTTGAGCTATAGAGAGAGGCTGAACAGGCTGGGGCTGTTTTCCCTGGAGCGTCGGAGGCTGAGGGGTGATCTTATAGAGGTTTGCAAAATTATGAGGGGCATGAATAGGGTAAATAGACAAAGTCTTTTCCCTAGGGTCGGGGAGTCCAGAACTAGAGGGCATAGGTTTAGGGTGAGAGGGGAAAGATATAAAAGAGACCTAAGGGGCAACCTTTTCACACAGAGGGTGATACGTGTATGGAATCAGCTGCCAGAGGAAGTGGTGGAGGCTGGTACAATTGCAACATTTAAGAGGCATTTGGATGGGTATATGAATAGGAAGGGTTTGGAGAGATATGGGCCGGGTGTTGGCAGGTGGGACTAGATTAGGTTGGGATATCTGGTCAGCATGGACGGATTGGACCAAAGGGTCTGTTCTCATGCTGTACATCTCTATGACTCTATGACCTCCAATTTTGGTGTCATCTGCAAACTTACTAACTGTACCTCTTATGCTCGCAATAAAATCATTTATATAAATGACAAAAAGTAGTGGACCCAGCACGGATCCTTGTGGCACTCCACTGGTCACAGGCCTCCAGTATGAAAAACAATCCTCCACCACCACCCTCTGTCTTCTACCTTTGAGCCAGTTCTGTATCCAAATGACTCGTTCTCCCTGTATTCCATGAGATCTAACTTTCCTAACCAGTCTCCCATGGGGAACCTTGTCGAATGCCTTACTGAAGTCCATATAGATCACATCTACTGCTCTGCCCTCATCAATCCTGTTTGTTATTTCTTCAAAAAACTCAATCAAGCTTGTGAGACATGATTTCCCACGCACAAAGCCATGTTGACATTCCCTGATCAGTCCTTGCCTTTACAAATATATGTAGATCCTGTCCCTCAGGATTCCCACCAACAACTTGCCCACTACCGAGGTCAGGCTCACTGGTCTATCATTCTCTGGTTTGTCTTTACCGCCCTTCTTAAACAGTGGCACCACGTTTTCCAACTTCCAGTCATCCGGCACCTCACCTGTGACTATCAATGATACAAATATCACAGCAAGAGGCCCAGTAATCACATCTCTAGCTTCCCACAGAGTTCTAGGGTAAACCTGATCATGTCCTGGGCATTTATTCACCTTTATGCCTTTCAAGACATCCAGCACTTCCTCCTTTGTAAAATGGACATTTCTCAAGATGTTACCATGTATTTCCCTACATTCTATATCCTCCATATCCTTTTCCACAGTAAATACTGATGCAAAATACTCTTTTAGTATCTCCCCCATTTTCTGCGGCTCCACACAAAGGCCGCCTTGCTGATCTTTGAGGGGAGAAAGTGAGGACTGCAGATGCTGGAGATCAGAGCTGAAAATGTGTTGCTGGTAAAGCGCAGCAGGTCAGGCAGCATCCAAGGTGTAGAGGGAGGAAGAGAGCTTCTTCAAGGAAGGCATCCTTGCAAGAGGATTCGCTGTAGGTTAAAATCTTCGAAGAGAAAGTGAGGACTGCAGATTCCTGAAGAAGGGCTCATGCCCGAAACGTCGATTCTCCTGCTCCTTGGATGCTGCCTGACCTGCTGCACTTTTCCAGCAACACATTTTCAGCTCTGATCTTTGAGGGGCCCTATTCTCTCCCTAGTTACCCTCTTGTCCTTAATATATTTGTAAAAACCCTTTGGATTCTCCTTACCTCTATTTGCCAAAGCTATCCCATGTCCCCTTTTTATCCTCATGATTTCCCTCTTAAGTATACTCCTACTGCCTTTATACTCTTCTCAGGATTTACTCGATCTATCCTGTCTATACCTTACATATGCTTCCTTCTTTTTCTTAACCAAAACTTCACTTTCTTTAGTCATCCAGCATTCCCTATACCTACCAACCTTTCCTGCCACCCTGACAGGAATATACTTTCTCTGGATTCTCGTTATCTCATTTCTGAAGGCTTCCCATTTTCCAGACGTAATTTATCTGTGAACATCTGCCCCCAAACTAGCTCTTGCCTAATACAGTCAAAATTAGCCTTTCTCCAATTTAGAACTGATCTTTTTCTATCACTATTTTAAAATTAATAGAATTATCGTTGCTGGCCCCAAAGAGCTCCCCATTGACACCTCAGTCATCTGCCCTGCCTTATTTCCCAAGAGTAGGTCACGTTTTGCACCTTCTCCAGTAGATACATCCACCTATTGAATAAGAAACTTTTCTTGTACACACTTAACAAATTCCTCTCCATCTTAACACTATGGCAGTCCCAGTCTATGTTTGGAAAGTTACAATTCTCTACCATAACCGCCCTGTTATTCTTACAGATAACTGAGATCACCTTACAAGTTTGTTTTTCAATTTCCCTCTGACTATTAGCGAGTCTACAATTCAATCCCAATAAGGTAATCATCCCTTTCTTATTTCTCAGTTCCACCCAAATAACTTCCCTGGATGTATTTCTGGAAACATGCTCCCTCAGCACAGCCGTAATGCTATCCCTTATCAAAAACGCCACTCCCCTCCTCTCTTGCTTTCCTTTCTATCCTTACTGTAACATTTATATCCTGGAACATTCAGCTGCCAGTCCTGCCCATCCCAGTCCCATGTTTTTGTAATTGCAATGATATCCCAGTCCCATGTTCCTAACCATGCCCTGAGATCATCTGCCTTCCCTGTTCAGCCCCTTGCTCTGAAATAAATGCAGTTTAATTTATTAGTCCTACCTTGTCGCTGCCTGCCCTGACTGTTTGACTCGCTACTGTTCTCAACCGTACCAGTCTCAGATTGATCTCTTTCCTCACTATCTCCCTGGGTTCCCCCCTCCCCCCACCTTACTAGTTTAAATCCTCCCTAGCAGCTCTAGCAAATCTCCCTGCCAGTATATTATTCCCCTTCCAATTTAGGTGCAATCAAAGCTCTATATTATTTGAAAACAGAAAACATAGAACAATACAGCACAGCACAGTCCCTTTGGGTCTCTGACCTTTTATCCTAGTCTAAGATGAAACTAACTTAAATACCTTACGTTTCACCAACATGCGTTTGCTTATCCAAGAGTCGCTGAAATGTCCCTGACTCTATTACCACCGCTGGGAGTGCATTCCAAGCACCCACCACTCTCTGTGTAACGAACCAACATCTGAAATCTCTAAATCTTCCTTCAATTGTCTTAAAATTATGCTTCCCTCGTGATCGCTATTTTGCACCCTGGGAAAATGTCTCTGTCTCTCTCTCTCTCTCTCTATCCACTCTATATATGCCTCTCGTCATCTCGTACACCTCTAACAAATCACTGCTCGTCCTTCTTCACTTCAATAAGAAAAACACCAGCTCCCTTGAGCTTCCTTAAGATGTTTATGAGACAGCTTTTAAACTTTGGTGTGAGTGACGTGATGAAACATGTATATTGTATTATAACACATTTGGAATTCCGTCTTTATTCATAGATGCAAACAGATGGATTTCATTTAGTTCTGTGAGTCAAATCTTTTTGCAACAAACTTTTTTTTATATATATGGTCTGAAACTGAGGCCTAAACATGTCAGTTTCAAGAAAGCATGTGATTGCAGTCAAGTACTTTACAGATTATTGTTTTATTTTATTTTATTCCTTTATAGTTGTCATAGCTGAATCCTTTGGACTCTGATATATTTTTAATAATCAGAGTAAATCATCTTAAGGCAATGTTGTCTTATGTCGATTCCTTAAAGAATGTAGTTTTGTATTCAGTTCAGAAGATTTCAGAGTTCATTTCAATGCAAAGCATCTTCACCGAGCAGGGCAATCAAGTTAGGTAATTCGGAGAGCTAGTCATCTGATTGGAACTAGAGATAGTACAGCATGGAAAAAGACCCTTCAGTCCAACTCACCATGCCAAGCAGTTTTCCTGAAATGACCTAATCCCTGTATTTGGCCCGTATTCCTGTTAACATTCCCTGTCCATATACATGTCCAACAGTCTTTTGCATTATCATTGTACTCACCTCGGCCACTTCCTCTGGTAGTTCATTCCATGGATGAACTGTGTGAAACTGTTGCCCTTCAGCACTGTTTTACTCTTGCCCCTCTCGCCTTAAACCTGTGCCCTCTAGATTTGGACTCTGGAGAAAAGACATTGGCTGTACATCTTATATGTGCTCCTCATGATTTAATAAACCTCTGAAAGGTCACCTTTCAGCTTCCTCTGCTCCAGGGAAAGGCTCAGTGTTGGGACTACAACTTTTCACCTGATACATTAACGATCTCGATGAAGGAACTGAGGGCATTTTGGCTAAGTTTGCAGATGGTACAAAGATAGGCAGAGGGACTGGGAGCATTGACGAGGGGGAAAGCTGCACAAGGCGTTGGACAGGTTAGGAGAGTCGTTTCAGAAGTGGCAGATGGAGTACAACATGGGAAAATGTGAGGTCATGCACCTTGCTATGTCGAATAGACATTTGGACTAATTTGGAGAAAATTCAGAAATCTGAAGTGCAAAGAGACTTGGGAGTTCTAGTCCCGGGTTCTCTCAACGTAAACTTGTAGGTTGAGTTAGTAATTTGGAATGTAAATGCAATGATGACAGTTTATGCGTGGCACGGTGGCACAGTGGTTAGCACTGCTGCCTCACAGCGCCAGAGACCCGGGTTCAATTCCCGCCTCAGGCGACTGACTGTGTGGAGTTTGCACCTTCTCCCCGTATCTGTGTGGGTTTCCTCCGGGTGCTCCAGTTTCCTCCCACAGCCCAAAGATGTGCAGGTCAGGTGAATTGGCCATGCTAAATTGCCCGTAGTGTTAGGTAAGGGATAAATGTAGGGGTATGGGTGGGTTGTGCTTCGGCGGGTTGGTGTGGATTTGTTGGGCCGAAGGGCCTGTTTCCACACTGTAATGTAATCTAATCTTATTTCGAGTGGCATGAATATAAAAGCAGAGATGTATTTCTGAGGCTCTATAAGGCACTGGTCAGGCCACATTTGGAGTATTGTGTGGAGGTTTGGGCCCCATATCTCAGGAAGGATGTACTGGTCTTGGAGTGTGTTCAAAGGAGATTCACAAGAAGGTCCAGAAATGAAAAGCTTAACATATGAGGAAAGTTGGAGGATTCTGAGTCTATATTCGATGGAGCTTAGAAGGATGAGAGTAGATTTAATTGAAGCTTACCAAATAATGAATGTCCTGGACAGAGTGGATATTGGGAAGATGTTTCTATTGGTTGGAGAGACTATCACCTGAGGGCACAGCCTCAGAGTAAAGGGAAGACCTTTTCGAACAGAGATAAGAGGAAAACCTTTCAGCCAGAGAGTGGTGAATCCATGGAATTCACTGCCACAGAAGGTTGTGGAGGCCAGGTCATTGAGAATATTTAAGACGGAGATAGATAGGTTCTTGCTTGTAAAGGGGATCAAGGGTTATGGGGAGAAAGCAGGACATTGGGGTTGAGAAACTTGTCATCCACGATTGAATAATGGAGCAGACTCGGTGGGCTGAATGGTGTGATTTGTGCTCCTATGTCTTCCGTTGTTATGAACTATGGAATGAGTGCCATAAATGTTAACTGGGTTGATTCTTGGGATGGCAGGAATGACGAATGAAAAGGGATGGGATTGGATTGGGCTACATTCACTCAAGCCATGGTCATCAGAATCACAGAGCAAACTTGAAGCACCAAATGGTCTGCCTGTGCATCTAGTTTTTATATTTCAATGTTTTTCATGGCAATACGCTCAAAGAAATAATTCAAAAAAGCTTTCAGTAGTTAAAAGGAAAGAAAATTTGAAATGGGAAGATAGTTCAATGGGAGTGAATATCTGTGGTGAGTAATTATGGGAAACTGGTTGAATGTTTATTTAGATGTTGATGTTACTATGTTTCGAATTAACATCTATATTCAACTCCTGTGTCCGTTATTTCTTCTTCTGTGTAATACATCGAAGGTCTTTGCAAAGACCTTCTCTGGACTCATGAATATGGTGTGATGTGTCCTCATGTTAACCAATTGCAGAAAATGAATCACGAAGCTTGTGAAGCCCAGTTTGATTCTGGGATTTACCTTGTGCAGAATTCCCCCCAACTGGGGTCATTGCAGTGATATGAGAAGATTCAAATAACTGATCATTCCTACTTATTCTGAAGATGCAGAGACCCAGCAAATGGCATGGGAGTACATCTGGACTAGATAACACTAATATCGCCAATTTGTTTTCAATTATTAGTAATGATGTAATCTCCTCATTTTGATCCATATGTTAGTGGATTTCCACTTTCCCGTTCTATGGAAACAATAGCTCGATCTTTGCCAACAAGCCAGCAGAAATTATTCTTCCCAACAGCTGCCAAGACAAATGAAAAATATTATTTAATTTACATCTCATAAATACCAAAGTTGCCTTTCTCTGAGATAATCCCTCGGTGTTTGTCTTGATGTAGAGTAAACACACTAATTTATACATTCACTATCTATATAATTTAGCCAGTAGATTCAATGGATATTCTACTAGGATCTTTAACTCCTGTCTGAACTTTCTCTGAGTTACCACGTAGATGAATGTGTTGGTGCAGCAACTCAATAGTTGGAGCATGTTTGCACTTTCTTGCAAGATGAATTGTGGATCATTGAAGCCATTGATAAGATAATGGGGCAAAAGCAGTCTGTGGAAGTAGTATACCACATACGTCATCCACAACAGGATGAAACTGCCAGAGACAGCAAAGAGCAAAATGATGGACCTCTGCCTGTTCTCCAGTTCTGTGTCATTCTGATTCTCTCTGATGTTCTGGGCTCGGAGTCTCCTGCGATTTCTGTTGGCTGCTACAATAAACCTGACGGTCAGGGCATTAAGAACAAGGATCAGAAAGAATGGCAGACATGGGGTTACAATGCAGTCAATCCATACGAAAGCACCCCATACTGGTGAAGTGTAAAATATTTCCTTCATTTTGCAATGCCACGGGATATTGTTCATAATGTAAATGGGTTCATGCAGAAAGTACCAGGGAACACTCTTTAAACATCCTGCTGTGCAAACAGTTGCTATTATTGTGATTGCCATTTTCTCAGTGCAATATTTTCCTTTCAGCTTCGGACAACAAATAACCACAAATCGATCGACAGTAAAAACAACTGTTAACCAGACAGAGCAGTCCCTGGATGCATAGATTAAAGAAATCATGAGGCTGCATACAGGAGTTATTGACAGGAAACTAGTTGGGAAATAAACACCGGGAATACGGTTTAGCAGCACAGCAGTGATGATGACCAGGAGATCCGTCACCGCCATGGAGACCAGATACCATGTGATGCATCGGGAGAGACCACATCTTCCTCGGGTCAGGATCATAATCGCCAGTAAACTAGCTGGAAGGTAGACAGAGGAAGAAAGAGTGAATAAATTCCAAGGAAGCATATTACTTTTATTGCACCTTTATAAAATTGCAATTGTGACACCTGAAGTGATACAACAGAATTTTATCGTTTCAAATTGTCACCAATACCCTGTTATTTAACGGAATTCCACTCAGTTAACTCCTCGAGGGTAATTAATAATTAATACATTACTGAAATCAAACATTGAGTTAGTGTTACATTCAGATGGTAGAGATTAAAACATTCCATAAATTTGGTTAATTCAGAAACTTCATACGAGTGAAAGTTAATATTATCATCAGTGACACTTACAGTTGCGATCCATAGGGAGCAAATTTATTGAAATCAACTTTTGTATTGTAAATTGTTTTAGATTAGGCTTGGACAGTGAAAAAAAGAGCAAAGTGATATCACACAATCTTGAGGAGAAGAAGGAGAATAACAGGGCTCGATCAAAATGGGAAGGAAAAATGTCAAGAGCGACAAATGTGGAAATCTACTAACATATGGATCGCAATGAGGAGATTACATCATTACTAATAATTGAAAACAAATTGGCGATTTTAATATCCCACTGCTTCCTTTAAGTTCAATTGCTGCCAGGAGACGTTGTCTATCCAGTAGTCCAAATTATCACATTTCATAGTTTCAAATTGTCACCAATACCCTGTTATTTAACGGAATTCCACTCAGTTAACTCCTCGAGGGTAATTAATAATTAATACATTACTGAAATCAAACATTGAGTTAGTGTTACATTCAGATGGTAGAGATTAAAACATGCCATTGACAAATAAATGTTTAATTTTTGAAATCAGAGTGCCCACTAGTTCTAGAAGGTAATGTTAAACTGAGACCCCTTAGAACGTGTAAAAGCACTAACACATTTGGAACAGAGAACAGGCCAGCATTGTACAGGCCCTTTGGCCCTTGATGTTGTGCTGACCATTTATCCTACCCTAAGATCAGACTAACCTACATATCCTTCATTGTACACCTTCCTGTGTCTATCCAAAAGTCACTTAAATATTCCTAATGCATCTGACTCTACTACCACTGCCGGCAGTGCATTCCAAGCACCCACTGCTCTCTGGGTAAATAACCTACCTCTTCCCTATACATTCCTTCAATCACTTTACAATTATTCACCCCTCGTCATACACATTTCCACCCTGGGAAAAAAGTTTCTGGTTATCCTCTCTACCTATTTCACTTAACATCTTGTACACCTCCATCAAGTCACCTCTCATCCCTCTTCACTCCAATGAGAAAAGACCTACCTCCATCAATCTTTCTTCATAGGACACGCCATCCAGTCCAGGCACCATCCTGGTAAATTTCCTCTGCACCCTCTTTAAAGCTTCCACATCTTTCCTATAATGAGGCGACCAGAACTGAAAACAATATTCCAAGTGTTGTCTAACCGGGGCTTTTAAACTCAATCCCCCTATTAATGAAAGCAAACACACAATACACCTTCCTATCAACCCTATCAACTTGGCTGGCAACTTTGAAGGACCTACCGACATGGATCCCAAGATCCCTCTGTTCCTTTACACTGCCAAGAATCCTACCTTTAACGCTGTATTCCGCAATCAATTTCAACCATCCAAAGTGAATCACACCACTTTTTTCCAGGGTGAAGTCCGTCTGCCATTTATCAGCCCAGTTCTGTATCCTGTCAATGTTACATTGCAATCTACAACAACCTTCCACACTATCCACCACTCCATCAACCTTCGTGTGATTGGGAAAAGTACAAACCCATCCTTCAACTTCCTCATCACAAAGAGCTGAAGTCCCAGAACCGATCCCTGCGGCACATCACTTGTTACCGAGCTCCATGCTGAATTCTTTTCATTTACCACCATCCTCTGTCTTCGATGGGCCAGCCAGTTTTGGATCCAGACAGAGAGGTTTCCCTGTATCCCATGCCTCCTTACTTTCTGAATGAGCCTACCATGGGGAACCTTATCAAACGCCTTTTTAAAATCCATGTACACCATATCCACTGCTCTACCTTCAACAATGTGTTTTGTCACAGCCTCGATGAATTCAATAAGGTTTGTGAGGCATGACCCAGCCCATCACAAAGCCATGCTGACTCTCTCCAATTAAACTGTGGTTTTCCAAGTAATCATAATTCCCAAATCTTCCTCTTTTTATTCATTGAAAGGATTTGCACATCATTGATTGGACCAAAATGTAATGCCCATCCCTAATTGCTCTTGAGAAGATAGAGGTGCGCTATCTTTTTGAACTTCTGCCCTCTGTGTTCTTTAGGTTGGCCCATGATGTCATTAGGGAAGGAATTGGAGGATTTCACCTAGCGACACTGACAGAACAACAAATTTGTTTCCAAGTTGGGATGGTGAGTAGCTTTAGGAGGACCTTGCAGTTGGTGATGTTTGTTATCTGCTGCCCTTGTCCACCTAGATGATAATGGTCTTGAATTTGCTGTCTAAGGGTCTTTGATGAATTTCTGCAAAACATCTTTTAGATAGCATACATTACTGCTACTGACTGTTGGTGGTGGAAGGAGCGGGTATTTGTGGAAGTGGGGCCAATAAATTAAACTTCTCTGTCCTGGATGCTGTCAAGCTTCTTGAGTGTTGTTGGAGCTGGACTCATCCAAACAAGTGGGGAATATCCATCACACTCCTGATATGTGTGACTCATAATGGCACACAAACCAACAGCCACGCTCAGACAACAACTCTCCAGAACGAAGGACCCGATACGCAAAATGAGCAAGACGAATGTAGTGTACAAAATACCATGCAAGGACTGCACAAAACACTATACAGGACAAACAGGAAGACAGCTAACGATCCGCATACATGAAGATCAACTAGCCACGAAACGACACGACCAGCTATCCTTAGTAGCCACACACGCAGACAACAAGCAACATGAATTCGACTGGGACAACACTACTATCATAGGGCAAGCCAGACAGAGAACAGCCAGGGAATTCCTAGAGGCATGGCATTCATCCACAAACTCCATCAACAAACACATCGACCTGGACCCAATATACCAACCACTACAGCGGACAGCTGAAACTGACAACCGGAAGCGGCAGGGACAGACCACTATAAACACCGGAGGAAACATCAAAGAAGTGCTTCGCAGGAGGCTCCCAAGCACTGATGATGTCGCCTTGCCAGGGGACGAAACGTTTGCAACAAAAACTTCCAGCTCGGCGAACAGAACCACAACAACTCCTGATATGTTTCTTGTAGATTGTGAGCAGGCTTTGAGTAGTCAGGCTATTGCCACATTTCAAGGGGCTTCTTAACAGCAATTAGAACAAAACTCTTTCTAGGAGCCTGTTAAAGGGTATTTCCAATGTAATTTTGTTGATTGATTTATTAATTTGTTGAACTGGTGTAGCTGTACGCAAGAGATTAGCAATTGATCGTTTAATCAAAAATATTACCGAGTGTTATGTCGTGAACACACGGTTTAGCGATCTATTTTGCATTTCACTCAATTCGTGTACACTTACGTTTTAAGCAATACTTTTATTAGACTGAATCCTATGGCATGCAAATTGCAAACAGTTTAATAATGTGTATCTGTAAATGGATTTGCACAATTCAGTTGCTTGGTAATTTTAAAGATAGACAAACTGGGTGGTCAAATTGTCTTAATCAGTCATTCCTTTCGACAGTTGTCCAAGCTATTCTCTGTTGTGACTACAGCCATGATTCTCCTACACTACCAGTACATATAGTCTTCTGCTGGATTTGCATTTGGAGCTTTCAGCCTCAACCTACCTCCACAGTGAGATGGTGGTCATTACAACTGTTCAAATTCTGAGCGCACCATTCAACCTATAAACTGCCTGGTGATAGAAAAGACAAGAAAAAGTAAAAAAAAAAAAGAACTTAAAATGTCATAACATTTAAGGCTATGAGTCGATGCTGGGAAGTGGTATTGATGTCGATGGTTTATTACAGACTTGATGGAGTGAAGGGCCTCTTCTATATGGATGTTTCTATGAATCTACACTGGACTTTTTCTGCCAAGTTTCTGACTGTGTAAATGGAGTATGACACGTTTCAGCCCACATATCTGGGCATTGCTTACGACAAATGTCATGTGGCCTGATAGCATACTGAAAGTAGTGCTGAAGACTTGTGCTTTTCAGAGCTAACTGTGGTCCTGACCAAACTGATGTCAGTACAGCTACAGCACCGACGTCTATCTGACAATGTGAAAAATTGCCCAGGGTTGTCATTTATATAAAAATACGATGAAAATCTAATCCACCCAATTACTGCCATATTGGCTAAATGTCAGTCATCTCTGAAGTGATGTTCTCAGCAACTACTCACTGACAGGGTCACTGAACTCTAGATCTATTACAGCTTAGATTCAGACATGCACAAAGGAGGTGAATCCCAGAGGTGAGGTAATGTGGACTGCTCTTGACATGATGACAGAGTTTGACCAAGTATGGTTTTATCAAGAAAGAGTTTGCAGCAGTTCAAGGAGGGAATTCACCACCATTTTCTAATGTCAGTGGAAAGCTGGTTGCAGTCATACCTTACACTGGCACAAAGGAAGAGGGGTGAAGTGGCTGGAAGTCAAAAGTCTCAGCTGCAGGACATCCTGGCAAGAATTCCTCACTCATATATCCTGGATCCGACCTGCAGTGATTGTAACAGTGGTCAGCCATCTGGACGTCATAGAATATGATTTTCCTGGTTGTAATTTTGCACGCTGAGCTGGTGGGTTTGTTCTCAGATGATCGTCACCATGCTAGGCAGCGTCATCAGTGAGATTCGGTTGTGTTCTGACCCTGATTTCTATCACTAGTATCCTTACACACAGATGAAGATGGCACCTCTTCAACTGGGACAGGCTAAGCGAAGACATACACGGGAATTCCTAGAGGCTTGGCATTCGAACAGGAACTCTATGAATGAACACATCGATTTGGACCCCATTTACCAATCTCTGAAAAAAGAAACGGAAATGATATCAGCCACCTTAACAGACCAACACACATAAAGAGAAAACTGGACAGAACACCAGCGTTTCAACGGAAGCTCACTGATGCTGTTACTGAGAGTAGTGACGTAACGTCTGAGAACAAATCTACCAGTTCAGCGAGGAAACTTGCAAGTTGAACCACAACTTGAGCTAAAAATCTTCTCAAAACTCTTGTGTGAGTTCCCAGATTGAGGCTGCTAATCTTGTCCAATTGGGGAACCTGGCTGACAGATGGTAAGTGGAGTGAGAGAGATTTTGGCAGTCCATGTGCTGATTCCGAAGAGGCAGTATAGAGTCAAGGACACTTCATCTGAAAATAAAGGGTGACTTGGTGATAGGATATCAGCCTCTGTGGGTTATTTCAAAACTAACTTCAGCTGCTTCATCAATGACGTCCTCTTAGATCAGAAACGTGGATGTGCACTGACTATTGCATGAAGGCATTCAGTGACTGCTGATGTACTAGAACAATATGCAACGAGTCTTTATCACACCACATCTTGGACTTATGAGTGAAATGTAACATTTGAACCACACAACTGCAAGACATTGGATATCTCGAACAAGTGAGGAGAGTGACATGGATGGTGCTAAGATTAGGGAGAGCTATATTGATCTTCTCAAGCATGTCAATATAAAGGAGGAGGTTGTGTTGGATGTCTTGAGAAACATTAATGTAGATAGGTCCCCAGGACGTTTTGGGATCTATCCCAAGATTCTGAGGGAGGCCAGGGAGGAGATTGTTGGGGCCTTGACAGAGAACTTTGAATCCTCTTTAGCCACAGGTAAGGTCTCAGAAGACTGGAGAATAACCAAGATATTCCTCATGGTACACTGGTCCAGAAGATCAAGTCCCTTGGGATCTCTAAAGGGTTGGGAGGTTGGACGTCATGGAGACAGAAGGCAGTTGTGGAAGAGTATTTTTCTGAATGGAGATCAGTGACCAGTCATGTTCTGCAAGGATCAGTGCTGGGACTTGGCTTGTTCCTATTTATATTGATATAGAGATGATTTGAATGAAAATGTCAGTGATCTGATTAGCAAGTTTGTAGATGACATGAATTATGGTGGTGGTGGGAATACTGAGGACGTTTTTCAAAAGTACAACAGGATATAAATCATTTGGAAAGTTAGGCAGAAAAATGGCATGATGAAGTTTGGGAGGTCATTTGCAAGAGGAAAGTATTTAGTAAATGGCAGGACCCTTACGAGAACTGATATACAGAGGGATCTCGGGGTGCTAGTCCATAGTTTCTGAAAATGGCAATATAAATAGATAAGGTATGAAAAAAGGCATACGACACACTTGCCTAGATTTGGCAAGTCAAGTTGCAGCTGTATAATATTTTAGTTACACCAGATTGGAATATTGTGTACATAACAGATCTGATAACAACATTTAAGATGCATTTAGGTCGACACATGAACAGGCAGGGAATAGAGGGAAACAGACCATATACAGGCCGATGGGATTAGTTTAGAGTGGCATCATGGTCAGCATAGACATGGTTGGCCAAAGGCCCTGTTTCTGTGTTGTATTGTTCTATGGTCTAAAAGAGAACATGACCGCCTCCAGTTAATAGTCAATAGCGTTACCATCACTGAATCCCTAACAATCAATGCCCCGGCAGTTACCATTGACCAGAACTGGATTGGACGACCCATTTAAATACCAGAGTGGGTGAAAAGTCAGGAAGCGTGCATTGTACAGTTCATCTCCTGAATGCTCCCCCCACCCCCCACCATAAACTGTCCTCAATTGACAAAGCATAACGCAGGAGTGTGATAGAATAACCCTCACCAGCCTGGAGGAGTGCAACTCAAAATAAAAAAAATGAAGAAGCTTGACACTATCCAGGGCAAAGCAGCCCACTTGATTCACTTCCCATTTATTACCTTCAACATTTATCCCTCCACCCCCGAAGCACCATGGCTTCAGTTTGTATCTTGTACAAGATGCATTGCAGATGCACACCATGGTTTCTCCAGCAACACCTTCCAAGCCCGTGATTACCACTATCGAGAAGGACATGATGTAAGGGCTGCCCATATTTGAAAGACGGCCAAGTATTCAGCAGAATGAAACAGTCTGCTCCAGCATAATCTAAAACATAATGGTACCTTTGAATAGGGCTACTCCAAGGTGAACGGGAGGCTCTATACAAACAACCATTAAAGATCATTCGATCAGAAGATGTCTATGGATAGACACAAGTTATTTAAAGTATGACAAGTGATTCATTGCAGCCTCATTAGTGAAAGGATGTTGTCCTATTAGGTAAACAACATCATGTTACAACAATGGGTGAAAATCTCAGTTCATGAGACCGTCAACCGAAGTTATTGTGCAGCTATGAAAACAACAGCTAACATTATTTTGTAGTAATCAGATGTTTCTTTGAAGTTATTCGCCATATTAAGAAGTAATATCTCTAAAAACATCATAAAAGAAATAGATTATTCGCAACTTGTTAAACAGTGCTAACAGTAGGAGTAGTTGTAAAACTTTACATAAAACTAAATTTACAAAAGGAATTAATTAACACTCCGAATGTGATAGCATTTGAAAACTGGGACGTAGAAAATATCAGAGTAATGGAATTTGATAGAGGTAGCAAAGGAATATAGCGGCAAAAGAATTCAAGCAGTACTTTTAGAGATAAACAAGTCTGGGACAGAGATAACCAGTAATTTTAGAATGTGCATTAATATGATGCATAGAAAGATCCTAAGGCTTGGAGATTACAATGCCATGAGAACACCACAAACTGCAAGGTCCTATCCAAGCCTCTCACCAACCTGACTTGGAACAATGTCAGTATTAACTGAATACCCACTGAGTCAACATCATGAGATTCCTAAGCAGTAGGATGCCTCTAGACACAAGTATTGCAGCGTTTCAAGAAATACACCATTCAGTAGAACATTAATATGCATCACGTGCAGCTTTAAGATGTTCTACAGTTCCTCAAAGCTGGAACAAGTGATTTTAATTCACATGGAATAGGAAGGGAGGACAGAACTTGAAGATAAACACGTACGAAGCAGGCTCTCAAAGCATTGATTGGAACTGCATGAGATAATTAGAAGCAGAGTGATCTCTCTGCTGGTGTAATCGGGCACCCGATTTGACCATTGATCAGAAACATTCACAAAATAGCAAAGTTGAGCTTGTAGTGAGTTTGCTTAAAGCTGAGAAAAGACCTACAGCATACCAACTGTAGTGATTCACGGAGACAGCTGACTGCCAACTTTGTCAGGCCGTTGAGGGATGGGCTTTGATGCACATTGACTGTGAAAGTAGAACAAATCTTTCAGAAGATGGAATGTGAAAGCATTCTTGAGACCATTGCATCAGAGGTTGAGGGGGGCATCAATCCCTTTCTCATCCTGATCCACGAATTATGATAAGGTTTGAATGAAGCGAAGCCCTATCTGGCCAACGATGCTGGTTTTCTACTGTGTCTGGTTCAGTGCCAGTCACATGTCAGCCAGGAGCTTTTACTCAACATCAGCAAAAAACAATTAGTTTATTGCAAATTAAACTCACTCAAACAAATATGCAAGAGGTTATTGTCAAAAATATGTTTAGGTCATGTAAACACATTTTAAAATACGTTCTAACGTCCCAAATTTAATATGAGGCAGAAAAATGTAGTAGAGTGGATAAAGAGTGGAGCTGGAAAAAATGCAGCAGGTCAAGCAGCGTCAGAGGAGAGGGGGAATTGACATTTCAGGTCAGAATCTTTCATCTGGACTGGGGAGGGGAAGGGACTGCGAAATAAATACAGGGAGGTGGGTAGGGCAAGGGAAAAGATGGTTGCGATGATGACAGGTAGGTGCAGGTAGAGCGAGGCTGTGATTTGTCAGTGGAAAGGGCGGAGCAGACAGGTGGGAAGGAAGTTGGATAGATAGGATCAGGTTAAGGACTTGGGGTGTGGTGAAGACGGAGGGCTGGGCCTGAGATGAGGTGGGGTGGGGCGGGAAGATTTGGAAGCTGGTGAATTCCATGTTGAGGCTGTCTGGCTGTCTGTTACCGAGGTGGAAGATGAGGTGTTCTTCCTTCAGTTTGTGCGTGGCCTTGTGTTGACAGTGGAGGAGGCCAAGGATGGACATGTCGTCAGGGGAGGGGGAGGTAAAGTTGAAATGGATGACAACCACAAAGGTGGGGTGGAACCAGTAGGGAAATGGGTCTGGGTGGCTTGGTCTTCGCCAGGTCAGTGTGGACTTGTTGGGCGGAAGGGTCTATTTCCACATTGTAGGGAATCTAATCTAATAGTCCGCTTGGTCCTACATTCCACCCCATTGTCTCCAAGTCCAACTCTTGTTGCTCCACCACCTTTGCCAGCTGCAGCTTGACTTCACCACCAAAATGATAGTTCCCTCCCCACTCCATCTACTTTTCACAGGGACTATTCCCTCAGTGACTCCCTCATTAGATCCACGCTCCACCAACCCCTTGACCACATCTGGAACCTTCCCCTGCAGACGCAGGAAGTGCAAGACCTGCCCTCATACCTGCTTCCCTCACGTTAGTCCAAAGCACCAGACAATAATTCCATGTCTGGCAAAGATTCACATGCATTTCCTCTAACCTAATTCATTGCATTGGTTGCTCCCAATGTGTTCTCCTCTACATCGGAGAAACCGAGTGCAAACTCAGGAACCGGTTCAGCGAGCCTATATGTTTTCCATGTTCCAATAAACTCCACCTTCCGGTTTCTATCCATTTCAACTCCCTCTCCCACTTTCCCGATGATATGCCCATCCTGGGCCTCCAACACCGTCAACACATGTTCAAACACAAACTAGAGGAAGAACACCCCATCTTCCACCTTGGGAACATATAATTAGACAGCCTTAACACCAGTTTCCAAATCTCACCACGCCCCCACTCCACATTGTCCCAGGCCTAGCTTTCGCGACCCACTCCACCCCCTTAACCTGACCCTACCTAACCATCTTCCTTCCACCTATCTGCTCCACCCTTCCCACTGACCACTCACAACCACCTCCTACCTGCAAAAACCTATCGCCATTGTACTCCCCTTTCCCCCAGCCCCACCCCACTCCCTCTATTTATATCGCAACCCGTTCCCCTCCATCCATGCTGACAAACGGTTCTGACCTGAAACGTCAACTACTCTTCTCCTCTGATGCTGTTTGATCTGGTTTTCCCAGCCACGCTCTTTGTCCAGCACCCACACTTCTCACTAGGTAACAGGCAAGGTAACAGACAATCGAGCATCTAGCACCTCCTGCCCCCTCCACGAAATATGTAATGTCATCAAAAAGCCCTTTCCGATTTCTCAGCAATAATGCCTAACCCCAAGATAGACAGATTCAGAGGCAAAAGCAGAATTGCTGAAAAAACTCAGCAGGTCTGGCAGCATCTGGTTAAGAATAGAATAGAGTTAATGTTTCGAGTCCAGTATGATTCTTCTGAGGTGAGTTTGAAGGCCACTTCATCTTGTACTTTACAAGGATTTGCAATCCTTAGATTTCAGCGACATAGCCTTTCAACAGCTTGAAACAACATTCTGTCATGGGCTACCTGAATTCTGCAGTTTGTTTTCCATTCCCTAGGCTACACTCCCCTGGAAATGCACCTGCAGCACTGTCCCAGCCACCCAGGTCAAAGACTCAGGAGGCAGACAGGAATCAGGCACGTGACAGACTCTTAGTCAAACAGGAAGCGGTTAATACAGAGAGACGGCCAATCGATCTTCCTCGAATCTGGCCTCAACATGAAAACACAATCATTCCCCTTAATCTGAAACTCAGATTGGAAGAGAGATCAATGACACACTGATTTTTACAGTAAATAACATTTTGCATTACAATGATCACAACGTGTTTGCTATACCCTTACACTTCACACGACCAATTTGATGAACACTCCTATCACAGCACTAGCTTCCCCTCGTCTTTCACGATGTTTAATAATAATTATCACCTATTGTATATGTTGCATTCCAAAGTTACTGGCTGTTTTCTTTTGATAATGGATTTGCTTATCTCTAAGGACTGCTTGAATTTTATTGTTCATTGTTCTTGCTATGTCTACCAACTTCCATTGGTCCTTTTTGTATAAAAGACAGTTGATTTTGTTATAAGTTTCAATATATTAGTCTTTATTATAAGTTTTTATAATTGCTAATACTGTTAGAACTCTTTAGCTAATCAGACAAGATATGCCAAACATTGTTAATGTTTTGTCATTATAAATTTTTATAATTACATTGAACTCTACTTCTGTGATCATTTGAAGAATCTTTAACTAGAACCGTTTTTATAATATTATAAAGATGTCCCCGGGAAACAGCTAATTTTTTCAAGGGAACTTTAGCTGCTGTCTTCATGGCTGCATGATGCTTAACTAACACTGTTCAACAAGTGGTACAGCACCTTTTCATTAATGAGACAGGAATTATTTACTTGTAGTTTAATGATAACTCAAAGTTTCCTTCTACGCATCTGTGTTTGTTACAAATTTTTGAATTGTTCGTCCTTGAATATTTCCTTGTAACATAGTGTTTAGATAATGCTCCCTTTTGCCTCAGAATAACCCTTTCTCAAAGGCACTATTGTTTCACTTAAATGCTAAAGCAGGCTTTTTAAATCAGTTGGCCAACCAGTTTGAGCATAAATGCTGAAACAAGCTTTTGAAATCAGTTAGTCAACAATTTTGTGATTCTCAAATATAGGGTCAGCTCCAACAAGCATTTATTCGCAGACACAATTCTAGATGCTTATAAGGAACATATTTCTCCAAGATAGCACTGCCTCTGAAATTTTCCTGCGCTCTACTCCAGCTCATTGAACACATCAAGTACAGTTGGAAAATTTCAACTATTTGGCTGGTTGAGAGTTTTTTGCCCATTAGAAAATGGTGATGAGTTGCTACCTTGAACTGCTGCAGTCCATGTGCTGTAGAGAGACCCACATGACCATCAGGGAGGGACTTCCAGAATTTCGATCCAATTTCACCGATGGAACCATGCCATATTTCCAAGGCAGGACGGTGAGTGTCTGAAACAGGAACTTATAGATGATAGTGTTCCTATGTATCTGCACAAATAGAGGCTGTGGGTTTGAACAATGCTGTGAAAAAGAGTATTGGTGAATGTCTGCAGTGGTACACCCTGCTGCTGCTGAATGTCAGTGATGGATTGAATGTTTTTTTAGTGGATGTGTTAAGAGAAGCCTTGCCGAGCAGGAAATGCTTTCCTCTTTGCGTCTCACACTTTCTTCCAGTTTTGCAGTCCTTTGAAATGCACGTCAGTGAATTCTGAACACTGTTCTGTGTTCTATAGAAAATAGAGCCAGCAGCTGCGCATGGATCCCTTCAAGCCTGCTCATTCATTATGGAGGCGGCGGGGTGGCTCAGTGTTAGCACTGCTGACTCACAGCACCAGGAACCAAGGTTCAATTTTAACCTTGGGCGACTGTCTGTGTGGAATTTGCACATTTTCTGTAGCTTTCCTCCGGGTGCTATGGTTTCCACCCACATTCACAAAGATGTGCAGGTTCGGGTGGATTTGCCATGCTAAATTGCCCACAATGTTCAGGGATGTGTAGGATATTAGGGTAGGGGTCTGGATGGGTTACTCTTTGGAGGATCGGTTTGGTCTTGTTGGGCCGAACGGCCTGTTTCCACACTGTAGGGATTGTATATCTCTATTATGATCATGACTGATCTTCTGACTTAGTACACAGTTACCACCTTTTCCCCATAGCCTTCACCCCTGTTAGCTGTAAGAACATTATTCATCTGGTTCTTGGAATACTTCGGTCTCAACTGTTTCTGTGGCAGAGGATTCCATAGATTCACCCATGGTCTTGGTGAAGAAATTTATTTTCATCTCAATCATAAATGGCCGACCCCATATCTTTGGATTGTGACACCTGGTTCTGACCCTGTCATCAATTTCATTTTGTTTTGCTTTGCATCATAGAGTCGTAGAGATCTACAACACAGAAAACTGCCCATTGAGTCCATGCACATCAAAAATAACTACTTACTTTAATCCTGTTTTCAGCTGTTTGCCCAGGAGCCTTGCATGCTTTTGCATCTTATGTGTCTAAAGACTTCTTAAATGTTGTGAAGGTTTCTGCCTCTATCATCCTTACACGCAGTCCATTCCAGATTCTCACTACTGTCTCGGTGAAAAAGCTTTGCTTCACATCACTTCTAAACTCCAGCGTCTGTCTTGATATCCTTGAACCTTGAAGTGATTGATCTCTCCACCAAGTTCCTCCCTGTCTACCCTATCTATACTGCTGACCATTTTATTCATCTCAATTATGTCCCATTTCAATGTTTTCTGCTTGAACAAAAACAACCAAAGTCTATCCAATCTCTTTTCATAACCGAAGTTGTCCAGCCCAGGCAACATTCTGCTAAATCTCTGTTGCATCCTCTCCAATGCAATCGAATTCCTCTTATAATGTGAATTCCAAAACCGCACACAATTGCACACACCAACTTCACTTGTGGGGAAAAAAAAGCAATACACAAAGATAATTCCAAGAAATCATATCCTGAAAAGAACAATTTAATTCCTCAGCTTGCATTTTTGATCAAGATACTGTTGTGCAGACAACATTGTGGGTCACATTTTGCATACAACGTTATCGAACCCTTATTACTGATGATATAGAAGTAAGCACCCTTTTGTAATGAGTAACTTGCTGAATATTTTACCTGGGAATGCGATGACTGCAAGTGTAGTGTAGTAAATTGCGTAGACAAGGCCACTTGGTGGAAGGTGCATTTTCTGAGTGAGGCAAGTGGTCTGCTCAGCGTCCTCTTTGCACTCGGTTCGATTATGAAAGAATGCACTATTATACCTCATAGTAAACTACCCTCGAGACACAATTAGGCAGCACCACAATTAATACGCTTTACTGCCTTTGAACAAACAGGTTTCGCTGCACCAACTTTGACATTAATTAGAACAAGTCAGAGAGAGGAAAAAAAGCATGCGATATAATTTTCCATTTAAACCTTATTTCCAACACTGGACGGAATTAGATTGGACAGAATGGAAAATTGAACATTTTCGGTATGACCTGCACTGCTAAGATCATGCTGGAGGAGAAAGTGAGGTCTGCAGATGCTGGAGATCAGAGCTGAAAATGTGTTGCTGGAAAAGCGCAGCAGGTCAGGCAGCATCCAGGGAACAGGAGAATCGACGTTTCGGGCATAAGCCCCTGAAGAAGGGCTTATGCCCGAAACGTCGATTCTCCTGTTCCCTGGATGCTGCCTGACCTGCTGCGCTTTTCCAGCAACACATTTTCAGCTAAGATCATGCTGTAATTTACTGGTGATGTCTGAAACTCTTCACAAAATGTAGCAATTTAAAAGTAGAAACAGAATTGGACACTTTTCAATCGATTTGAAAAAACGATTAATTGTTTTTGCGTTGGGGAATCTCTGAACATATATAATCGTTTGTCATTGTTAGTTATCATAGGATTATAGATTAATGTAAATAAAGTGGGTAACACAAAAATAAGTGGGAAGGCAAGTGGTGAGGATGACAGAAAGAATGCACGAAGGACATAAACATGTCAAATAAGTTAAGGTTCTTCTATGGTAAGAAAGGAATTTCAAATAAGTGGTTGAGTAGCTTGCGTCTGTACTCATCGGAGCTCAGATGAATAAGAGATGATGTTACTGAGTTCTTTTGGAGCCCTGATTATCGATATATAGATATAGATCTATATGTATATAAAATATTAGGCAGCCAAAAGAACTTAATTTATAGATAGAGCAGTAACTTCCTTTATGGGAGATTTTACTACGAGCGGACATAATTTCTGAATAACGGGTCACCCATTTAAGCCAGAAATTCATCTCTCAGAGGGTAGTGAATCTGTAGATTTTTTTCTCCAAAGGGATGCTGAGGAAGAGTCATTAAGTATATTCAACGCTGAGATAGGCAGATTTTTAATCAGTAAATGAAAGTGGAGTTGTGGAATATCAAATCATCCAAGATCTCATTGAATATCAACAGACTTGACAGGTCAAATGATCTAACTCTACTCCTATGATTTTATTCTTGAAGATGGCTCTTTTCAAGTGCTAATCAATTAGTTTCGTTGCTTTCTATTGCTTTATAATCCTGCTGTTCCATTTTTCTGCCGTTACGCCATCATCCCCTTTTGAGCATTCCTATTGCACCACAGTTATAGAACATAGAAGAATACAGCGCAGTACAGGCCCTTTGGCCCTCGATGTTGCGCCGATCCAAGCCCACCTAACCTACACTAGCCCACTATCCTCCATATGCCTATCCAATGCACGTTTAAATGCCCATAATGAAGGAGAGTCCACCACTGCTACTGGCAGGGCATTCCATGAACTCACGACTCGCTGAGTAAAGAATCTACCCCTAACATCTGTCCTATACCTACCCCCCCTTAATTTAAAGCTATGCCCCCTTGTAATAGCTGACTCCATACTTGGAAAAAGATTCTCACTGTCGACCCTATCTAAACTCCTAATCATCTTGTACACCTCTATCAAGTCACCCCTAAACCTCCTTTTCTCCAATGAAAACAGCCCCAAGTGCCTCAGCCTTTCCTCATACGATCTTCCTACCATACCAGGCAACATCCTGGTAAACCTCCTCTGCACCCGTTCCAGTGCCTCCACATCCTTCCTATAGTATGGGGACCAAAACTGCACACAATACTCCAGATGCGGCCGCACCGGAGTCTTATACAACTGCAACATGACCTCAGTACTCCGGAACTCAATTCCTCTACCAATAAAAGCCAGTACGCCATATGCCTTCTTCACCGCACTATTTACCTGGGTGGCAACTTTCAAAGATTTGTGTACATGGACACCAAGATCTTTCTGCTCATCCACACTACCAAGTATCCGACCGTTAGCCCAGTACCCCATCTTTTTAATACTCTTACTCCAGCACTTTCTGTTTGCGTGTTGTTAAAATATTTGCACAATCGAAAATAAAATGTTTCCTAGAACAGCATTAAAACTACCCATCACAGAATCACAAGTAACATGTTCGCACATGTTCAGGTTCAGGTTAAAAGTGGCACATTCGATAACCTAACATTTCACTGTGAAAATAATGGTTTTCTCCGATTAAATGTGTTATGTTTGCCAATGTTGTGTATTCCACTCAAAGCACTGTTTTTATGTCATTTATTCCACCAAACCATCCATGGTTTTGATTATCTTTCTCAAATCATTATCAAATCAACCCTTTGCTTCGTTGTTTTAAAAAGACTGAAGCCGATGATTCTAGACTTTCTTAAGTTGCAGAAGAATATGATTCCAGTAATCTCGTTGTCACATTCTCAAAGGCCTTTATAATCAACATAAAACATGGAATTTAGAATTGGACTCAGTGTTTTACTTAGAGTTGAGCATTGCTACTGAAGGGTTGAAAGCAAGTGCTTTATTTTTGCGGTCAATGCATTTTTGCCCAATACTCTTCTAAACAACATTTATGCTTACAGTACTCAGACAGACACAGCCACACCTTGATAAGATATCTAAAGAAAAAAAGATCACTGGACTTGAAATGTTAACTCTGTTTGCACTCCACAAATGCTGCCAGGTCTGTTGAGTTTCTCCACCACTTTCAGTTTGCGTGTTGTTAAAGTATTTGCACAATCGAAAATAAAAAGTTTCCTAGAACAGCATTAAAACTACCCATCACAGAATCACAAGTAACTTTGGTTCGCACATGTTCAGGTTTTATGAAATATCTTGTTCCAAACAATTTGCAAAGAGAATGTGATTACATGAAACTCTTTGAGAGAACAACTCTAGATTGAGATAATGGAGTCTGCCTTTCAGACAGGAAGTGCACTAGTTAATTCACCAACATACAGGTGAAGTGCCGGACTGGAGGATTGCTCATGTTGTCCCCCTGTACAAGAAAGGTAGTAGGGATATTCCGGGTAACTACAGACCAATGAGCCTAACGTGAGAAAGTTGCTGGAGGAGGTACTGAGGGATAGGATCTATTTATATATAGAAAATAATGGGCTTATCAGTGATAGGCAACATGGTTTTGTGAGGGGGAGATCATGCCTTACCAACTTAGCAGAGGAAGTGACCAAGTTGATAGATGAAGGAAGGGCTGTTGATGTCATGCACATGGACTTTAGTAAGGCGTTTGATAAGGTTCCTCATGGTAAACTAATGGAGAAAGTGAAGTCACATGGTGGGCAGGGTGTTCTAGCGAGGTTGATAAAGAACTGGTTGAGCAGCAGGAGACAGGGAGTAGTAGTTGAAGGGAGTTTCTCGAAATGGAGAAAGGTGACCAGTGGTGTTCCACAGGGGTCAGTATTGAGGCCACTGTTGTTTGTAATATACATCAATGATCTGGAAGAGGGCACTGTTGGTATGATCAGCAAGTGTGCAGATGACACGAAGATTGGTGGAGTAGCAGAAAGCATAAGGGACTCTCAGAGAATACAGGAGGATATAAATAGACTGGAGAGTTGGGCGGAAAAGTGGCAGATGGGTTTCAATCCAGACAAATGTGTGGTGATGTATTTAGGCAAGACTAATTCTAGAGCGAATTATACAATGAACGGAAGAGCCTTGGGAAAAGTTGATGGGCAGAGAGATCTGGGAGTGCAGGTCCATTGTACCCTGAAGGTTGCTGCACAGGTGGATAGAGTGGTCAAGATGGTATATGGTATGCTTGTCTTCATTGGACGGGGTATTGAATATAAGAGCTGGCAAGTCATGTTAAAATCATACAAGACATTGGTTCGGCCACATTTAGAATACTGTGTACAGTTCTGGTTGCCACATTACCAGAAGGATGTGGACACTTTGGAGAGGGTGCAGAGAAGGTTTACGAGGATGTTGCCTGGGATGGAAGGTGCTAGCTATGAAGAGAGGTTGAGTAGGTTTGGTTTATTTTCATTAGAGAAAAGGCGATAGAGGGGGGTCCTGACTGAGGTTTACAAAATCATGAAGGGTATAGACAGGGTGGATAGAGACAAGCTTTTTCCCAGGGTGAAGAATTCAATAACGAGAGGTCACGCTTTCCAGATGAGAGGTGGAAAGTTTAAGGGGGATGCACGCGGCAAATACTTCACACAGAGGGTGGTGGGCGTCTGGAACGCGTTGCCAGCAGAGGTGGTAGAGGCAGGCACGGTAGGTTCATTTAAGGTGCATCTAGATAAATGCATGAGTAAGTGGGGAGTCGAGGGATGCAAATTCTTAGGAACTGGGCGACAGGTTTAGACAGTACATTTGAATCGACTCAGGTTTGGAGGGCCGAAGGGCCTGTTCCTGGGCTGTACATTTTCTTTCTTCTTTGTTCTCTTAACATGGCGGCGGGTTAGTTGTGACATCAATGGGAATATAGTTCAGATTTTTAGCTTAACCTAAAGGAGCAATAAGTTCAATTCCTGTGCAGTGAAATTTGAATTCAGCAAAATAATAAAATTTCAAATCTGGCCGAATTGTGACCATGTAATCATTGTCGACTGTTCTAAATCCTCATTCAGTTTATGCCAGTGAGGTAGCGTGCTGGAAATCAATGAACACTATGCCCATAAACATCACAAAAGCCGTTGATTTTTAAAAAAAGTTAGCGAAAATTGCCCCGTTTATCCCTGTTGCAAATTTAGATTGTCGGAAAGTGCAAACTAGGCTTTGCTACTGAACAATCGTTACTATTTAGTAGAAGTGATTCGTCTCTAGGTGCAGAGAAAGACCTTATAAACCGTTGACATATAAAATTGCTTATTAAAACTCTAAACCTCATTTTAACGCCGCTGTGCATGAACAGATTTATACAGGCACAGACTGCTAAAATAAAACATGGATGTTATGGCCTGCAGAAAAAGAAAAAGGCTGTTCAATGATGCCTATTCATAGGTGTTAATGAGATTATTCTCAAGTTTCTTGTAATTATAAGAACACTGTTTCTCTGCCTTCCTTCTCCAGCTGCTTCCACTGGTTTACAAGAGACAGAGGGTAGTCATTTATTGTCTAAAAAGATTGCTGATAGGTCAGTGAAAAATCACAGCTTACTGCTACTGTGCTGAAGGGGAAAAAAGCTGGTTTTCTTCAGGCTTAATGTGGGTTTTGTTGCTGAGGGATGATGGATTACCTGTATCCTCTCTGTATCTTGTTCAGAGCACCAGGAAGTATGGCTATTGGGAACCAATTATACAGATGTTAGCAGACAGAAGATTTTTTCCAAAAACAACAGGTTACTTGTAAAAAACCAGTCAGCTACTTGTAACAATCAACCCTGAATCTATAGAGAACCCTGAAGAAGGGCTCATGTCTGAAACGTCGATTCTCCTGCTCCTTGGATGCTGCCTGACCTGCTGCGCTTTCCCAGCAACACATTTACAGCTCTATAGAGAACCCCTCAGCTACAGTTCATCTGTAAACACTTATTATGCAGATGAGTGTGTATTGTAGCTTTAAGAGAGTTAAAAGCTAGCAGAACTACCTGACAGCACCAAGTGTTCTGAACAAGATACAATGGTCCAGCTGCTAGTGGAGCTGGTTGCCTGGAGACAAAAAACAAATTTGAATGAGGCCAATCAGTTTAAATTATACAACGAAAAGTACCAAACTCCAATCAAGTTTGAATTGAGTATATTGACAACCTTAAAAGCCAATGACACAATCTGATGCTTTGCGGATATAAGACCAGGCAAAATTATACAGTTGAAGGAGAACTGCTCAAGCCACCTTCATGTAGAGAATACCCAAAAAATAGTTCTCTTAAAGGTACCTTTATTGATCCGTGACCTGTGAAGCAGAATCTCCAGGAAGAAGAAAAAAAGAAACAGGAAGATCCCAAGAGAATGTTCAACAGTTGGCTGGTTTTGAAAACTTGAATTTTTGGTCAATCTTAATCGGGGGGCGTGGGGGCGGGGGGTGTTATAGGATTCATATTGTAGAAGGGGAAGGTATAAGTTAGTTAGAGGAGAGAGTTATAAATAGCTGTTAGTTAATTATTCTCTGTTATACTGTCAGAAATAAAGTTGTTAATTTTTACTTTAAATAATTCTTGGTAGATCGAATTTTAACAGATTGCTGCACGGGATAAATCTTTTCTGTGTTCCTGTTTAAATTAAACAGGAGGGTTTACCAAACACACTTTAAACACTGCTCAATCAAGCAACTGTTTAAACTGCACTTACAGAGAGGGTCAGGTGACTTGCTTTCAAACCATGCATCAGTCTTCCAGACATTCTTGGTTTTCAAAACTACTGTCTTCTCATTCCAGTTCACAATTCGGGAATTGAGGCGTAAACAAGAGACATGGTCACGTCGTGACATTGTTGAATTTCAACTACCCTCTTGGTGTTTCGGAATGGACATTAATTTCTGGCCAAGACAAGGCACCCACACTTCATAACCAAATAAAACAGAGAAACATGTGTCTGTGATCTTTGTCACGAAACGATATTGAAGTATTAATATATATGGAATGATCGAGTCATAAGACCTTTAGTAGGTGGAAGTCGTGTCTTACTAACCTGCTAGAATTGTTTAAGGAGATTACCAACAAATTCGACTGGGGAGTGTCCGTGGAGGTGAACTCCTTGGTTTCTTGAAGGCCTTTGACAAGGTACAACACAGGAGACTTCCAAATATGATACGAGCCTATAAGGTACTGGCATGGATAGAGGATTGGCTTACTTCCTTACTTGACTTACAGGAAGAAAGGGAGTGGGGATAATTTTCCTTCATTTCGGGATGTCAGAGTTGTGCAGTTCTACTATGAGTGTGAGGCAGGGGCCTGCCCGGAAGGTAAGTTTGAATATTAAATACTTACCTCATGAATGAGTGGAGTGAAGGCTGAGCCGGAGTGGAAGCAGACATGGGGACTGCTGGGTAAATGAACTAATAAATTCGGGCAGTGGCTAAACCCAAAACACTACCCGTACTTTGCTAAACAAAAATAACCTGGAGGGATGGTAAGGTAAGGTGTTCTATTTATCTCTTTTGGCGATTTAGAGCAGAGTGGATGTAAACTGGAGCAGTTGCATGCACCTCTTACATGTGGGGGTGTAAGGGTCACCACTAGCGTCCCTGATGACTTCACCTGCGAGAAGTGCACCCAACCCCAGCTCCTCACAGACTGTGTGAGGGAGCTGGAGCTGGAGGCTGAAGGACTGACAGAGAGGGGTTATAGGGAGGTAGTCACACCTAAGTTACAAATGAAAGGTAGCTGGGTGACCATCAGGAAAGGGAAAGGGAACAGGCAGTTAGTGCAGGGACCCTCTGTGGCCGTTCCCCCCAACGATAAGTATACTGTCTTAGATAGTGTTGGGAGATAAACCTTCCAGGGGAAAGCCACAGCGGCCAGGTTCATGGCACGAGTCTGGCTTTGTCGCTCAGAAGAGAAGGCGAGTGGGGGGGGGGGGGGGGGGGAGATTAGGAGAGCTTTAATGATTGTAGATTCAAAAGTTAGAGGAACAGGCAGGAGATTATATCATCACAAATGAGACTCCAGGATGGTATGTTGTCTCCTGGGTGCCAGGGTCAGGGACATCTTAGATCGAGTCTACAGATTTCTTAAGGGTGAGGACGAGCAGCCACAGGTTGATGTACACATCGATACCAATGACATAGCTAGGAAAAGGGATGCGGACCAGAAAAGTGAGTTTAAGGAAGTAGGTTGGAAGCTAAAAGACAGGATGCGCAGAGTAACACTCTCAGGGTTGCTACCAGTGCCACGGGCTGCTGAGATTAGGAACAGTTAGCGAGTGCAGCTAAACACGTGGCTTCAGAGCTGGTGTCGGCTTCAGAGATGGTGTAGGGCTTCAGGTATGTGGATCACTGGGATACCTTCTGGGGAAGGTGGGACCCGTACAAGGAAGATGGGTTGCACCTGAACTAGAGGGGCAACAATATACTGGGTTGGAGGCTTGCTAGAATTCTTCTGGAGTGTTTACAGTAGTTTGGCGAGGAGATGGGAAACAGCTACAGATTAGAGGATGAGATAGCTGGTGCAAAGGCAGATGAGTGTGCAGTAGTCTCTGAGGAAGGATAGACAGTTGATAGGGCAATGTTGCAGTCTGTGTGATGGGTTGAAGTATGTCTATTTTAACGGAAGAGGTTTCAGGAATAAGGTTGATTAACTTACAGCATGGATCAGTACTTGAAACTGCCACGTTGTGGCCATTACAGGCGTTTGGATATTACAGGGGTAGGAATGGTTGTTGGATGTTCCGAAGCTTAGATACTTCACAAGGAATATGAGGGAGGTAAAAGAGGTAGGGGAGTGCCTTTGCTAATCAGCGATAGTATCACAACTGCAGAAAGAGAGGTCGTCAAGGAGGGTTTGTCTACTGAGTCATTTTGGATGCAAGTCAGAAACAGGAAAGGAGCAGTCACCTTATTGTGAGTTTTCTATAGACCACCCTCGCCCCCCCCACCCCCGCCCAATAGCAACAGAGAGACGGAGGAGAGGATTGGGAGGCAGATTTTGGAAAGGTGCAGAAGTAACGGGGTTATAGTAATGGGTGACTTCAACTTCCCTAATATTGATTAGAACCACTTTAGTGCAAATGGTTTGGATAGAAAAGGCTTTGTCAGTTGTGTCCAGGCAAGATTCCTGACTCAATATGTCGATAGGCCGACCACAGGGGAGACCATATTGGCTTTGGTGCTTGGCAACAAACTAGGTGAGGTGTCAGATCTCTTGGTGGGAGAGCATTTCTGTGATAATGATCAAAACGCCCTGACCATTACTGTAGTCATGGAGAGTGATATGAGCAGTCACGATGGGAAATATTTAATTGGGTGAGGAGGAATTACAGTACTATTAGGCAAGAAGTGTAGAGCATAAATTGGGAGCAGTTATTCTCACGGAAGTACACGACAGAAATACGTAATTTCCCAGGGTGGAAATGGCAATCGCGAGGGAGCATAAATCTATGGTGATTGGATGAAGGTTTAGCGGAGATGTCAGAGATTGGTTCTTTACACAGAGAGTGACGCATGTGTGGAATGCACTGCCAGCAGTGGCAGTAGAGTCAGATACATTAGATGCATTTAAGCGATTCTTGGATAGGCACATGCATGCTAGTAAAATGAAGGGAATGTAGGTTAGTAGTGTATGTTAAGCGGTCAGCACAAAATCGGCGTCTGGAGGGCCCGTACTGTGCTGCACTGTTCTATGTTCTATGTTCCAGAGATCACTGTTGGGACCACAACTATTCAAATTATATATTAATAATCTGCACAAAGGAACTGAGGACACTGTTGCTATGTTTGCAGATGGCACACAGATAGGTGAAGGGACAGGTAGTCTTGAGGAAGTGGGGAGGCTGCAGAAGTACTTGGTCCGTCACATAGATTTGGCAAAGAAGTGGCATATGGAATGCAATGTGGGAATATGCTATATTATGCATTTCGTTAATGTGCTAGTTCAATTAGGAGTTAGAAAGGCAAACTCAATGCTAGTATTCACTCTGAGAGGACTAGAGTGCAAAATCAAAGATGTACTGCTTCGGTTGTTTCAGTCTCTGGTCAGGTCGCATTTGGAATATTGTGAGTAGTTTTGGGACTCAATTCTAAGGAATAACGTGCTGACATTGGAGGGGGTACAGAGGAGGATCATAATAATAATCCAGGGAGAGAAGGGCTTGCCATATGAGGAGTGGTTGAGGGCTCGAGTTTTGCTCTCAGTTTGAAGTTTAAAAAGATTAGGGGGACCTCCTTGACTTTTTCAGAATACTGAGACACCTGGATAGAGTGGCTATCGAGAAGATGTCTCCACAAATATGTGAAACCGGGACCTGAGGGCACAACCTCAAATGAAATTAAGACCCTACCATCCTGAGATAAGGTGATATTTCTTCAGGCAGTGGGGGTTGCACCTGGGGAACTCATTTTTGCAGAATGCTGTGGAGGCCAAGTCATTGAGTGCAGTTGAGGCAGAGATTGGGAGGTTCTCGATTAGTAAGGGGATCAAGGGTAATGGTGAGAAGGTAGGAAAACGGTGTTGAGGAGCCTATCAGCCATAATAAAGTGACAAAGCAGACCTAATAGTTGGTTTTGAAATTCTTTTTTTTTTTCAAATCTTAATCAGGGTCTTTATTTTTATCAGAGCAGTATTGTAGAGTGGGGAGGTAACATAGATTTAAGGGAAATGAGTTGTAAATAGTTGTTAAGAAATAAAATTGTTCATTTTTACTTTAAATTGCGACCTCTGTCATAGTTCTTTGCTCCTCTAAATTTAACAGTTACAGTGCAAGGTGAGCTTCTCTGTGTGTCAGGTTTGAACTGGCAGAGGGGTTTACCCTGTGTCGTAACAACCGAGCCACCTGGATAGAGTGGTAATCGAGAAGATGTCTCCTCAAATAGGTGAAACTAGGTTCTGAGGACACGGCAGCAAACGACAGGATGACTCTACACTACTAAGATAAAGCATCATTTCTTCAGCCAGAGGGCGGTGAACCAGTGGAACTCATTGCTGCAGAATGCTTTAGAGGTCAATTCATTGAGTGTGTTTAGGGCAGAGATTGGGAGGTTCTTGGTTAGTAAAGGGATCAAGAGTTGTGGATGGAAGGTAGGAAAATGGTGTTGAGAAGCCTATCAACCATAGTAAAATGGCAAAGCCGATCCAATAGGCTGAATAGCTAGATTTTGCTTCCTTATCTTGGTCTTGCAGTACATAAAGCTATCTACTGGTCCATTGTATTCACTCTAGTCAACTACCTAATGATGCTGATCTCATTTCTAGCAATTCCCTAATAACATTGTATGCCTTAGCATCGCAAGTACACATCTAACTACTTCTTAAATGTGGTGAGAATTTCTTTCTCTTGCAGGCTCTGTGTGCCAGATTCTCACCACCTTTTGGGTGAGCGGTTTTTCCATCTTTAAGCCTCCTGGTCACTTCCTCACACCTATGCCTGTTGTCATTCATCACTGGACTAAGAGAAAAAAAAATTCCAGCCAAATCTGTGTCCCTCATAATTTTATAAGTCTCTGTCAAATCCCTTCTCAGTCTCCTGTGATGCTCACATCATTCGCATTAACCTTGAATGGCTTTGTGTAATTAGATGTGACTAAAACTGGGGCAGTGGGTAAGAAGCTTTGAGGCTGTCAAATGCCTTCTGACATTTCTCAGTACACTGAATGTTTCTGCACTTCTTCGATAAGTTGGTGAATGGAGCAAACAAGCTGCTAAAATGTAGCACAAATTTGCAATAGAGCCTACTCAATCCCAGGAATCGTAGTATTGCTCTCTTTGTGTATGGTATGGGAAATTCCCCAATGATCTTTGTTTTCACATTCCTTCGGGCCACCCTTCCATGTCTGTTAACATTGCCCAGGAACATGACCTGGGTTTTGGCAAATTCACTCTTAGCCGGGTTTATCACCAAGTCTGTCTCCTGAAGTCGATCAAGTGGTTCTGAGAAGTACTGCAAATGTTACTTCCTTGTGTAACTAAAAAACAGTAGATCATTGATGTATACCACAAGACTGGGTAACCCAGAAATGACTTTATTGGTTAGTCTTCGAAATGTGGCAGGCCATTTTAGTTGGCGGCACGGTGGCACAGTGGTTAGCACTGCTGCCTACAGTGCCAGAGATCTGGGTTCAATTCCCACCTCAGGTGACTTACTGTGTGAAGTTTGCACATTCTCCCCGTGTCTGTATGGGTTTCCTCTCACAATCCAAAGATATGTCAGTTAGGTGAATTGGCCATGCTAAATTGTCTGTAGTGTTAGGTGAAGGGGGTCAATGTATCTGGGTCTGGGTGGGTTGTGCTTCGGCGGGTTGGTGTGGACTTGTTGGGCCAAAGGACCTGTTTCCACACTGTAAGTAATTTAATCTAATATAACTTTAAATTGGAATACTCGATTCAGTATTACAAGCCGAAATTGTCTTTGCTCTTTCGGATAAAGGTACCTGCTAGTGACCTTTGAGTAAGTTGAACTTAGAAATATATGAAGTTTGTCCCACCTTCTCAATCCTGTCTTCCAAATGTGGGATTGGATATGGATCAGACTGTGTAACTGCATTCATTTTGAAATAGTCTACACATAACCATTGGGTACCATCTGGCTTTGGCACCATTACTATGGGTGAGCTCCAGTTACTGTAACTCACTTCGGTTATATAGTCTAAGTGCATGCGTTCAATCTCTTTTTGAACCTTGGTCAACTTTAGAGTGACAAGTCTACAAGGATGTTGTTTAATTGTAACAGCTTTTCCTATATCTACATCATGATTAAGTAGTTTCGTACTTCGCAGCTTACTCCCACATGTTTCCCCATTCAGACCTGACTCTTTCAGGTCACTTCAATTTTCCTCTGCAATGTAACTCAATAATTTATCCCAGTTTTAGAGAACTTCCGTATTGTTCAGTTTAATTTGAGGACCATCCAATTCAGAATCCTCTGAACTTGGTTCTCCAGTCTGTATTGTAATCAGTAACTCAATCTCCTTTAGCTTTCCTACCCTGTCAAATTACTTCTTGAGCGTAGTTGCATGACACGCTTTGTGAGATTTCTTTCTGTCTGGAGTCCTTATCAAATTGTTCTGCTACTCAATCTCTTTTTGACTTGATAAGGTCCACGAAACCTTGCTTTTAAAGGTTTATTCGTGGGCGGCACGGTGGCACAGTGGTTAGCACTGCTGCCTCACAGCGCCAGAGACCCGTGTTCAATTCCCGCCTCAGGCGACTGACTGTGTGGAGTTTGCACGTTCTCCCCGTGTCTGCGTGGGTTTCCTCCGGGTGCTCCGGTTTCCTCCCACAGTCCAAAGATGTGCAGGTTAGGTGAATTGGCCATGCTAAATTGTCAGTAGTGTTAGGTAACGGGTAAATGTAGGAGTATGGGTGGGTGGCGCTTCGGCAGGGTGGTGTGGACTTGTTGGGCTGAAGGGCCTGTTTCCACACTGTAAGTAATCTAATCTAATTTATCACTGGAATTAACACAAATGCTTTATCTCCGACAACAAAATTGTGTGTTTCGATTTCTTTTCTGCTTCCAGTTTCATTGTGTGCTGTGATACTTTTAAATGCGACCTAGCCAACTGCCTCGCTCGACTCAATAGTCCCCTAACATCTGACACATACTCCAAATGTGTGGTCTCTGAATTCTGACTTACCAATCTATTTTGAATCAGTTAAAGCGTTCTTCTCAAATCTTGTCCAAAAACTAATTCAAATGGAATGAATCTGGTCGTTTCATTTGGTGCAGCTCTGATTGCAATATGTACAAACGGAATTCCTTTATCACAATCATCTGGATAGGCTTGACCACAAACCCTTAACACGGTCTTCAATGAGTTTTGAGAAGATTTGTAGCTCAGGATGAGGTTCTGGTTGTGGGTTTGCTCACTGAGCTGGAAGATATGTTCGCATGAAAACGAACCTTCCAGCTTAGCAAGCAAACCGACATCCATGGTCTTTAATGTCTGATACCACCACTCCCTGCGATTCTGCATGGTTCACGGTAGGATTGATCGTTGTTACTGCTAAAATGTCCATAACTTCCTTGAATAATTTTGATGTAAAGGTTGACCCTTGATCTGATTTTATCTCCGTGGGTAGTCCGGATAGTGAAAAATAGAGTAACTCTTCTGCTGTCATTTTACATGCGATATTGCGTCATGGACATCTGAAGCGACGCATCCGTTAGTGTTTGCAAATATTGATTCCCACTTCGTCTTTGGGTAGGGGTCCTACACAGTCAATTAAATGCATGAATGGGTACTAAAGGTATGGGTTGTACTACTGCCTGCTGTTTTCCAAAGAAATGTATGGCACGTCTGGCAAAATTCAAAAGCATCCTTGTGCAATCCAGTCCAGTAAAAATGGTTTTGTATTTTAGCTTGAGCTTTTCTTACCCCCAAATGACCTTCTACTGGTAGTTCATGTTCTACCCGCAACACCTCCTTTCTATAACCCACTGGCAATACGATTTGGTGGACTCCTGTCCAGTTCTCTTCTGCCTGAACATGTGATGATCTTCATTTCCTCATGAAGACATCATCTTTAAAGTAATAGCACTCAGGGATACATCCAGACTCTGCCTCTGTGTGTGCTTTTTGATACAATTGGTTTAGTTTTTTTCACTTACGTGCTCTAACACAGTTAATTTCTCTGGGTTAAAAATGCCCATTTTGTCATGCATCTGTTCCTGTTTTGTCTCAACCATCTGATCAAACAGGATCACTGCTAATTCCATTTCAACTTTATTGTCTGTATTTGTGATCTCTCCTGTTTCAACTGGTAATTTCCTGACCTTGTTACCACAAATGGAAATATGTCAGGACCTTCTTCCTGTAATAGCTCAGTTTCCTGATGTTCCAAGGGCTTTTCAACCACAGTAGGCAGTACCCGTACTGTGAAGCAGCTATATCATTAGCAAAGACAAGCTATATTCCTGGAGCTAGAGAGTTTCTCCAGTACTCCTACCACCAGCGAGTTTTGAGAAGATTAGTAGCTCAGGTTTAGTTCTGGATATAAATTTGCCCACTGAGCTGGAAAGTTCATTTTCAGAGGTATCATCTCCATACTAGGCAACATCTTCAGTGAGCCTCTGGTGAAGCGTTGGTGTTATGTCCCACTCTCTATATATGTGTTTATGTTTCCTTGGGTTAGTGATGTCATTTCATGTGGTGATGTCATTTCCTGTGTTGGTGATGTCATTTGCATCTCAGAAGGTGGTAGATGAGATGCAAATTGATGTGTTTGTTGATAGACTTCCAATTGGATTGCCACGTTTCTAGGAATTCTCCTGTGTGTCTGTATTTGGCTTGTTCTGGGATGGATGTGTTGTCTCAATCAAAGTGGTGTCCTTCCTCAACTGTATGTAAGTACACCAGTGATAGTTGGTCATGTTTATTTATGCCTAGCTGATGTTTCTGTATTCTGGTGGCTAGCCTTTTGCCTATTTGTCCAATGTAGTGTATGTTGCAGTTCTTACAAGGTCATTTGTAAATGACGTTCATCTTGCTTGTTGTCTGCATAGGGCCTTTTAAGTTCATTAGCTCCTGTTTTAGTGTGTTGGTGGGTTTGTGGGCTACCATGATGCCAAGAGGTCTGAGTAGTCTGCCAGTCATTTCTGAGATGTCTTTGATGTAGGAGAGAGTTGCTAAGGTTTCTGTATGCGTTTTGTGTGCTTGTTTGGGTTTGTTGCTGAGAAATCACTAGACTGTGTTCATTGGGTACCCGTTCTTTTTGAACATGCCGTGTAGGCGATATTTCTCTGATCTTCGTATTTTCTTTGTTCTGTATCTTGTGTTGGCTCATTGGGATAATGTTCTAATGCAGCTTCGTTTGTGGGTGTTGGGATGATGGCTTCTGTAGTTCAGTATTTGGCCCATATGTGTTGATTTCCTGTAGATGCTAATTTGAAGTTCCCCATTGGCTGTTTGATCTATTGTGACATCTAGCAAGGACAGTTTGTTCATGTTTTTTTCCTCTTTTGTGAATTTTATGCCAGTAAGGATATTAATGATCGTCTTGCAAACTTAGAAAAACCGTGAGCATGATTTGTAATGGACGGTCTCCTGGAAGTGCTGGTCACAAACAACAGGCCGTCATTTACCAACAAAGAACAACAAAGAAAAAGAAGTAAGGAGGGAGAAGTTTAAATATGAAGGTAAGCTAGCCAGAAAGGAAGAGTGTAAGTGTTTCTTCAGATATATAAACGGCAAAAGGCCGGCAGAAGTGGTCATTGGGCCAGTGGAAAATAATGCGGGAGAGATAGTATTGGGGAACACGGAAATGGGTGAGGAACTGAATAATTACGAAACGTCAGTTTTCATAGTGGAAGACACGAGTAATATCCCAAAAATTCAAGGTAGGTGAGGGGGAAGAGCTGAAAATGGTGGCCGTCACCAAGGAAAAGGTGCGAGGAAAACTGAATGGTCTGAAGGTGGATAAATCCCCTTGACCAGATGGACTACACTCCAGACTTCTAAGGGGCATAGCCATAGAGATAGTGAAGGTGTTAGTGGCGATCTTTCAGGAATCGCTAGAATCAGGAAGGGTCCCCGAGGAGTGGCAAATCGCTAAAGGAGTGACACTGCTGTTTAAAAAAGAAGTAAGACAAAAGACAGAAAATTACAAACTGATTAGTCTAACCTCTGTCATGGTTAAGATACTGGAATCCATTTTGAAGGATGAGAAAGAAGTATGTGGCAAAATAGGGCAAAGTCAGCATGGTTTCATCATGGGGAGGTCATGAGTCCTGACATGAGGATGCCACTTAAATTTGCTGGAATTGTTTGAGTAATGAGCAGGTTAGACCAATGTATATCATCCACGGGGAATTCACGGCAGGCTTTGACAAAGTGCCACCCAGGAGGTTACTGAGTAAGGTAAGGGGCGCAGTGGTGTTAGAGGCAAGATGCTCGCATGGATAGAAGCTTGGCTGTCTGGCAGAAAGCAGAAAGTGGGGATAAAAATGGTCCTTCTCAGGATGACAAGTGGCGTTCCACAAAGCTCACTGTTGGGAACACAGCTTTTCACTTTATGCATTAATGAACTCGATGAAGGAACTGAGGGCAATCTGGCAAAGTTTGCAGATGATACAAAGTTGGTAGAGGGAGAGGTATCAGTGAGGAGGCAGAGAGGCTACAGAGGGATTTGGATACTGGATTAGTGGAGCACAGCAGTTCGGGCAGTATCCGAGGAGCAGTAAAATCAACGTTTCGGGCAAAAGCCTTTCATCAGGAATACAGGCAGAGAGCCTGAAGGGTAGAGAGATAAGTGAGAGGAGGGTGGGGGTGGGGAGAAAGTAGAATAGAGTACAATAGGTGAGTGGGGGAGGGGATGAAGGTGATAGGTCGGGGCAGGGGAGGGGGGAGTGGATAGGTGGAAAAGAAGATAGGCAGGTAGGACAAGTCATGGGACAGTGCTGAGCTGGAAGTTTGGAACTGCTGTGAGGTGGGGGAAGGGGAAATGAGGAAACTGTTGAAGTCCACATTGATGACCTGGGGTTGAAGTGTTCTGAGGCGGAAGATGAGGCGTTCTTCCTCCAGGCATCTGGTGGTGAGGGAGCGGCGGTGAAGGAGGCCCAGGACCTGCATGTCCTCGGCAGAGTGGGAGGGGGAGTTGAAATGTTGGGCCACAGGGTGGTGTGGTTGATTGGTGCGGGTGTCTCGGAGATGTTCCCTAATGCGCTCTGCTAGGAGGCGCCCAGTCTCCCCAATATAGAGGAGACCGCAGCGGGAGCAACGGATACAATAAATGATATTAGTGGATGTGCAGGTAAAACTTTGATGGATGTGGAAGGCTCCTTTAGGGCCTTGGATGGAGATGAGGGAGGAGGTGTGGGCGCAGGTTTTACAGTTCCTGCGGTGGCAGGGGAAGGTGCCAGGATGGGAGGGTGGGTTGAAGGGGGAACGTGGAGCTGACCAGGTAGTCACGGAGAGAGTGGTCTTTGCGGAAGGCGGGAAGGGGTGGGGAGGGAAATATATCCCTGTTGGTGGTGGCGGAAATGTCGGCGGATGATTTGGTTTATGCGAAGGTTGGTAGGGTGGAAGGTGAGCACCAGGGGCGTTCTGTCCTTGTTATGGTTGGAGGGATGGGTCTGAGGGCAGAGGTGCGGGATGTGGACAAGATGCGTTGTAGGGCATCTTTAACCACGTGGGAAGGAAATTGCGGTCTCTAAAGAAGGAGGCCATCTGGTGTGTTTTATGGTGTAATTGGTCCTCCTAGGATCAGATACAGCAGAGGCGGAGGAATTGGGAATACGGGATGGCATTTTTGCAGGAGGTAGGGTGGGAAGAGGTGTAAGCCAGGTAGCTGTGGCAGTCGGTGGGTTTGTAAAAAATGTCAGTGTCAAGTCAGTCGTCATTAATGGAGACGGAGAGGTCCAGGAAGGGGAGGGAGGTGTCAGAGGTGGTCCAGGTAAATTTAAGGTCATGGTGGAATGTGTTTGAGAAGTTGATGAATTGCTCAACCTCCTCGCGGGAGCACGAGGTGGCGCCAATGCAGTCATCAATGTAGCGGAGGAAGAGGTGGGGATTGGTGCCAGTGTAACTACGGAAGATGGACTGTTCTACGTAGCCAACAAAGAGACAGGCATAGCTGGGGCCCATACAGGTGCCCATGGCTACCCCTTTGGTCTGGAGGAAGTGGAAGGATTCGAAGGAGAAATTGTTTAGGGTGAGGACCAGTTCGGCCAAACGAATGAGAGTGTCGGTGGAAGGGTACTGTTGGGGACGTCGGGAGAGGAAGAAACGGAGGGCTTGGAGGCCCTGGTCATGGCGGATGGAGGTGTAGAGGGATTGGATATCCATGGTGAAGATGAGGCGTTGGGGGCCGGGGAAACGGAAGTCTTGGAGGAGGTGGAGGGCGTGGGTGGTGCCTCGAACGTATGTGGGGAGTTCCTGGACTAGGGGGGATAGGACAGTGTCGAGGTAGGTAGAGATGAGTTCAGTGGGGCAGGAGCATGCTGAGACAATGGGTCGGCCAGGGGGGTCAGGCTTGTGGATCTTGGGAAGGAGGTAGAACCGGGCAGTGCGGGGTTCCCGGACTATGAGGTTGGAAGCTGTGGGTGGGAAATCTCCTGAGGTGATGAGGTTCTGTATGGTCTGGGAGATGATGGTTTGGTGATGGGGGGTGGGGTCATGGTCGAGGGGGCGGTAGGAAGGGGTGTTCTCGAGTTGGCGTTTGGCTTCAGTGGTGTAGAGGTCAGTACGCCAGACTACCACTGCGCCTCCTTTATCTGCTGGCTTGATGGTGAGGTCGGGATTGGAGCAGAGGGATTAGAGGGCTGCGCATTGTGAGGGTGAGAGGTTGGAGTGGGTGAGGGGGGTAACATGTGGCCCAACATTTCAACTCCCCCTCCCACTCTGCCGGGAACATGGAGGTCCTGGGCCTCCTTCACCGCCGCTCCCTCACTATCAGATGCCTGGAGAAAGAACGCCTCACCTTCCGCTTCGGAACACTTCAACCCCAGGGCATCAATGTGGACTGCAACAGTTTCCTCATTTCCCCTTCCCCCACCTCACTGCAGTTCCAAACTTCCAGCTCAGCACTGTCCCCATAGCTTGTCCTACCTGCCTATCTTCTTTTCCACCTGTCCACTCCACCCTCCACCCGCCTGACCTATCAACTTCATCCCCTCCCCCACTCATCTATTGTACTCTATGCTACTTTCTCCCCACCCCCACCCTCCTCTCACTTATCTCTCCACCCTTCAGGCTCTCTGCCTGTATTCCTGATGAAGGGCTTTTGCCTGAAACGCCGATTTAACTGCTCATCGGATGCTGCCTGAACTGTTGTGCTCTTCCAGCACCACTCTAATACAGAATCTGGTTTCCAGCATCTGCAGTCATTGTTTTTACCGAGGTATTTGGACAGTCCAGGGGAGTAGGCAAAGAAGTGGCAGTTGGAGAACAATGTGGGAAAGTGAGGTCATGCGCCTTTGAAGGAAGAATAGAGAAATGGACTGTTTCCAGATGGGGAGAAAATTCAGAAACTTGACGTGGAAAGAAACTTGGGAGTTTTAGTCCAGGATTCTCTCAAGGTAAACTTGCAGGTTGAGTCAGTAGTTAGGAAGGCAATGCAATGATCGGACTTATGTTGAGAGGGCTTAGACACAAGCGCAGAGATGTAACTCTGCGAATTCTATGAGGCTCTGGTCAAGCCACGTTTGGAATATTGTGCGTAATTTTGGGCACCATATCTCAGGAAAGATGTATTGGACCAGGAGCATGTTCAGAACATGTTCGCAAGAATAATCCCAGGACTCTTCGTCTCTACACAATGGAGTTTAGCAGGGTGTGGGGCACTAATTGGATCATACAGAATACTGAATGGACTGGACAATGAAGATGCTTCAATCCATAAGAGAGGCGGGGGCGCGAGGGAACAGCTTTAAACAACAAGAAAGACCTTTTTGAACAGAGTTAGGGAGTAACCTCTTCAGCCAGAGAGTGGTGAATCCATGGAGTTCATTGCCACAGACGTCTGTTCAATCCAGTACATTGAGTATATTTAAGACTGAGATCAATAGCTTCTTGAGTAACAAGAGAATAGTGGGTTATGGGGAGAAAGCTGGAGAAAAACTTATCAGCCATGAGTGAATGATGGAGCAGACACAATGTGCCGAATGGCCTAAGTTCTACTCCTATGTCTTATGCTCTTTTATTGAATAGAATCAAATCGAATCCTTACAGTGTGCAAACAGGCCAAACAGATCCACACCAACTGTCCAATGATTAGCTCTCCTAGTCTCCCAGTTTGCACATTCTCCCCGTGTCTGCGTGGGTTTCCTCCAGGTGCTCCGGTTTCCTCCCACAGTCCAAAAAAGTGCAGGTTAGGGTGGATTGGCCATGCTAAATTGCCTGTAGTATCAGGTGGAGGGGTAAGTATAGGGGAATGATCCTGTGTGAGGTTGCTTTTCTGAGGGTCAGTGTGGACTTGTTGGGCCGAAGGGCCTGTTTCTGCATTGTCTAATCTAATCTAATCTCATTCCCCTATCCTTACTAATTTTCCCCTTACTAATGCACTTAACCTACAGACGATCCCGGAACACTACGTGCAATTTAGCATGGCCAATTCGCCTAATCTGCACATCGTTGGATAGTGGAAGAAACTGGAGCAGACGCAAGGAGAATGTGTAAAACTCCACACAGGCAGGAGCCCAAGGCTGGAATCGAACCCAGGTCCCTGGCGCTGTGAATCAACAGTGCTAACTGCTGAGCTACCATGCCACCGCAGAGTGCTTCCAAAAGTGGAATAAAACTCTGCGTGTTCCGAATACTTCATATCATCCATTGTCCCATGGTCTGGTGGAAAGAACAGTTCAAACGGTGAATGCAGGCTTGAAATAAACAATTTCCCTCAATCCCAAACTGAACAGCTTCCTGTTCAATTAGAAGGACACCCCTTATGCAACTACTGGAATACGCCCAGTAGAGTTTCTAATGGGGTGAAGACTCTGCATTAGGTTAATCCTGATATTCCCCTAACCCGTGGTAACAGGAACGCCGATGCCAAACACGTGCCTGCTTACAATAAGGGAGACAGTTTACTTTAAGGGTGAAATTTGTTTCTGGAACCACGGAAAAATATGGCTTGGGTACAGAGTGAGGTTGATGTGAGGTCGTGTCCCGTGACTTACAAATGTTGGGGAGGTTAGACAGTTCTGAACAAAGATTTGATCACCTGTAGGTTGCTACTGCACAAACAGGGGCAGCAGCAAAACATGCCTGCGCCCCCGCCCTCCCCCCAGAACAGCCACGAAGGCTGTCAGAAATCGTGGGTTGTCCCCCTCCATCCAGCATTGAGGAAACCTCAATGTCCAAGATAGACAATAAACAACAGACAATAGGTGCAGGAGTAGGCCATTCTGCCCTTCGAGCCTGCACCACCATTTAATATGATTATGGCTGATCATCCTCAATTAGTATCCTGGTCCTGCCTTATTTTCATAACCCTTGATTCCGCTATCCTTGAGAGCTCTATCCAACTCCTTCTTAAACGAATCCAGAGACTGGGCCTCCACTGCCTTCTGGGGCAGAGCATTCCACACAGCCACCACTCTCTGGGTGAAGAAGTTTCTCCTCATCTCTGTCCTAAATGG